>NW_006921930.1:110778-112125 GCF_000298275.1 Orycteropus afer afer
GTGCGTGGCGTGGTCGTTGAGTGCCAACGGAGCTCTAACAGTTGTCAGAAGGGACCAGTCCCTGGAGAAGATATCCCGATAGGTAGAGAGTCAACCAAAAAAATAGAAGTCCCTCAAGGAGATGAATTTACACAGTGACTCTGAGGATGGGCTTAAGCATGGTAACAATTTTGAGGATGGTGCAGGAGTGAGCAGTGCTTCATTCTGTTGTACATAGGGTCAATATGAATAGAAATTGACTTGATGGCACCTAACAACCGCATGAGTGAATCATGGAAAGTAACATTTAAACAGTCATCCATGTTTTCATTAATTTTGAATATATTTCTTTATTGTATTTTTGTTTAACACCATAGTAATATATATCAGTTAATATCACTGTAAAACCTACTCCATGCCATGAATGGATAGGTTTTTATGGAATCTCAGCATCCAGTGAGACCTCAGCTCAGTAACTTTTTTTCCCCAGATTACGTAAACTTAATTTAAGCTAGAAATCATTTCTTTCAGGTGCTCTCAGCTTCCAGCATAGGGCTGACCACCCAGTTTGACCCTGGTTTAATTTTTTACATGAATTCTTCATGAATTGCCATTTCTGTTTTAGCCTTGGTAATACTTGGTAACATTTGCGGCACCACATGGATTTCTATTTGAATTAGCTAGAATTTTTTAAAAGATCCTGAGTTATTGACATGTTTCCATTTACTCAAAATGTTTCACTTTGCTTCTAATATATCCAAAAATAATTCTAAAATAAAAACAAATTTACCAGGTACAGAGTTTCAAGCTAGAGGGCACTGGTCTCTTACCTTAGGAGGGTGAGTGTATTTAAACAAAAGCAAGAGTGGAAATCATGGCTTGTCTTGTTATTCTTTTTGCTGGATACAAGTATTGGAAGTCTCTTTACTACCAGGGACAGCTGAAGGTCCTTTTATTCATATGTTTAACCTTGGATGACTTAGAAACACCAAGATTCCTCATGGCATTTGAAGCTTATATTCTCAGTTTTGCATATCTGTGGTCCTTAATAGTTGAAAGATTGCATACTCTGGCCACTTTGCTCATTTATTCATATAAAAAAATTTTGAAGAAAATCTAAGATACTGAAAATGAGAAATAATGACTTTATTATGTTTCACATAGCAATATGTTGACATTTGAATCTTAATATCTATTTCCCATGAGGCAACAAACACCAGAAAATCTTTACTTCTAGGAAAATAAATATACACATCCACACACGAAAGGCAGCCTGGCAGTTCAAACCCACCAGCCACTCCTCAGAAGGAAGATTGGGCAATCTACTTCCATAGTGATACTGCCTCAGAAACCCAAGGAGGGGTTGCT
>NW_006921930.1:112578-116588 GCF_000298275.1 Orycteropus afer afer
AAAGTTCTAATAATATACAATTTAACCTCAAGCAATATCGCCATGTAAAATTACAACTGTAAAAGGAAATATGTCTTTATTACTCTGAATTCTTATTTTCTTGTGATCTTTTTGTGAGGTTCTAGTTTTTAGCAGTTTTTAGTCTTGTGTGCAATCTTAAATTTTCCAAAAGAATTCATCCGTAGTATGAGGATGTTCTGCTTTGTTGAAAAATAAAAGAACATTATATAATTGTGACATCATTTATATAAAAGAACATTATATAATTGTGACATCATTTATATAACTGGAGTTGCCGGAGCTTGCTTCTAACAGCAATGCCTCAGGAAAGTCTTTCGAAATGTGCAGCCGACAGTATTATCAATAAAGAAACAAAGCTATGCCTACAATACCTTCCTTCCCAGCAAAGAGTCAGAATGATTATACTTTTCCTGAGCAGTGTAGATTAAGATCTACAAGGCAGTTTTGAATGCCACTGTAAATTGTACTCACAAGTTACTACATGCATAATTTTGTTGTCACCAATCCAAAAGTAGTTAGCTTTTCCAAAATAATGTGTAGGTTTTCAACCTACTCATCTTGTAGAACCTGGAATATTAGTGAATAAATAAGAAATAAAAGGTCATTTGCATTTATCTCATGTATGGATAGTCTTATTTAAACATCTGTGTTTCCTTGGTTCACTGGTTTAATAAAAATTTCAGTTCATGATTTTTTTCCGTGCTAAGGCAAAATCTTTCAAACAATAGTGAGACTTAGGCATAAGTAGACAAA
Organism: Orycteropus afer afer; assembly: GCF_000298275.1. Lineage (NCBI taxonomy): Eukaryota > Metazoa > Chordata > Mammalia > Tubulidentata > Orycteropodidae > Orycteropus > Orycteropus afer. The sequence goes on from NW_006921930.1 coordinate 113,353, forward strand.
ACAAAAAGAGTCTTTTGCTAAGCAATGCCAAAGCTATGCTTGTATTAAACAGGTCAACATAAAGCAGGGAAGAGCACCTTGCAGCCCTTATGAAAATATTCTTCATTACATGTTAAAGCTTTCTCAATACTTCATCACTTCACTCCTTACTAGAGACCTATAAAATCATCGGACAGAAACCATTTGTAAATCAAACGTACAAAACTATTAAGACATGGTACATTAAATCACACTCAGTCCTGCAGTGGGCTATTCCAAGAGGTAAAGTTTATACCTTTCATATTAAAATGCTTGACTGTCTTCTGACTTGCCGTGAAAATGTCTGTTAGGCAAAATGTATGATGCAAATTTCTAAGATTTATGAAACTATTCACACCTTTCACAAAATGTATAAAACACTAATCTTGCTATTTTGATGCTCTCTGGACACACCTAAGAGATTTTATTGCTTAGTATTTAATAATGGGGTCAGTAGTTAAGGATGAAGTTCAGCTCTACCACTTAGTACCGGCATGACCTTGAAAAAACTACTTAGTTTCTCTTAGGTGTTTTTTTTTTTTAAATTTAAGGAGGGAGGGATAATATTATCTACCTTCTAAGGTTGTCATAAGGAGCTCTGGTGGTGTAGTGGTTCAATCATTAAGCTGCTAACCAAAAGATCAGAGGGAGAAAGATGAGACAGTCTGCTTTTGTAAAGATTAACAACCTCGGAATCCCTATGGGGCAGTTATACTCTGTCCACTAGGGTTGCTAGGAGTTAGAATCTACTCGATGGCAGGGTTTGATGTTTTGATTTGTAAGGTTATCATAAGAAATGTGAGATAATTTATTTAAAACTTTTAGTAAAGTCACTGACTGTGAATACTCAATAAATGTTGAAATGAAGGAAAACAGAATAGCAAATAAAGAGGGAAGAACTGGGAATTTGGGCTTCATTTTTTTTATTATTCTAAGTTTAATCAGATGGAGTACGAGAAGAAAGGATTATTTGACAGGGGAAGAATGCTAAGAAGCTGTATGTATGCAAACACATAATAACTTTGGGCAAACATAGACTATCACGCCCTCATAAAATCTACATAGCTAAACTATAAAGTTTTAGTAGGTAAACACTTTTTTTTAACTTCTTTAAATTCATCTTTATTTGTTTTATTAATAATTGTTCTTTGTCTCTTGTTTTTGGTTTGTTTTGTTTTTTGTTAAGAAGTATATCTAGGTGGTCGCAATTAATCTTGAGGTTGCAGGAAGTAAGCAGCAGAGGGTGGGGTTCAGTCTTTAAAAAAGAGCACACCTAAAATTATGATAGAATTTTCCTTTGGCTGGCAAAATGACATCAACAGCATGTATCTGGCAATAGCCTCCTACACCTCCTAGTTACAGACCAGTGCCAAAGGAATCCCCAAACATCCAGGTACTGTTTTACTTTGCTCTTATAACAGTTGAGGTTTCGGTGCCTCCTGTTTCTTCTCAACTGGAAAGGACATTCATTTCTGCTCAGCTCAAAGTTTATCTCTCTTGTACTAGAACGTGAATTCTACCATTAAATCTAAAACTGCCTTGACATGTTGTTATAATACCTCATGGATGTGGAAAGTTTATTGTAACCTAATGTAAAACACAGAAAAGGTGTAATGTGTCTGCTCCTTGATGTGTTTTTGCACTGGCACAACAAATCACACTTTCAGAAGCTTGGACGCTGTAGGCAATATGTTTATGAGCTGCCTTCCCCTTGTGACTCCTCTACTGCCCTAGCTTTTAGTACACATTTGTTTTTCTTAATTCCACTGTGACAACTAACAACAACAAGCTATATTACTGGTTTTGTTTAGAAACATTAGGGCTTATGTGCAGTTTTGTCTTTTACCCTTCCCTACGATTGAATTCAGTAGTAGAGTTATAACCAGAGGAGGATGCCACAGATGGAAAATAAATCATCAGCAACATTTTAGCTAGTTTTCAACAAGTTTTATGATATTTATTTAGTGCTTAAAACAAACAAACACAAAATAGCTGATAAGGCAGCCATTGGGGATTGACAAGATGGTAAATTCAAAGTTTGATATTTACCCAATTTTGTTTGATCCTCAGTACAACTTTATGAAGAAGATATTACTGATATAAATGAGTCTGAGAGATGTACTCTGCCTGAAGTCATAGAAAAAGAAAGAAGCAACAACACATGCTTGAATCTGATCAGGATAAAATGTCTGAGAGGAGCATTTATTCAATAATATTTCCATGAATAAGTTCTGAAGGACTGAAGTGGCTGCTCTAAACTTGGCTAAAATACCCTGAAACCTCAAAGATAAATTCCACCTGCAGACACCACACCCTCCCCTGCCTTGAGAATCCTTAGAGATAAACTCCGCTTGCAGACCCCACACCCTCCTTAGCCTTGTGAAACCTCAAGGATAAATTCTGCCTCAGACTCCTTGTGCAACCTCAAAGATAAATTTCACCTGCAGACCCACCCCCTTGTCAAAAACAACCCCACTTCCTGGAAACTGCAACTCTTGCAAAACCCCTTGCTCACCAGAGGTCCCTATAAAAGGGGGCAACACTTGCCCCAGACACAGCTGTACTCTGCAACTGGCATTGTCTACATTGCTTCTAGAGTCGTCCCTCATGGGCTTTTCTTCAATAAAGCCTGCTCTGATCTGTTGAGGTCGTGGCTATTTTTTCTTTCCTTGCTTTCACTTTAACTTCTGTATTTCCTCACTTTCCTAACAAATGGTGCCGAAACCTGGGATGGGGTTGAGGTGGAGACTGCCGTCCCTGGTCTCTTACCCCGTCTCCCCTTTCCCTACTCTTACTTTGTTTCCTAGCCTACGGGTATCTCCAGGGAAACGAGGGTTCCCGCCGAGCTCACTAATAGGCTAACCATCTACTGGAAAGCAACCCGAGGCCTCCCTCTCCCTGACAGTACGGCTTTTGCAGCCTCATTGCCACGTGAGCAGAGCAAAGGCTATAAGAGTCCTTTATTGGATACCCTGGTATAACTCCCTAGGGGAAGTCAAAAGCCTGGCCTTGGACTTTTTATCTGAAACCCTCCTTTAACTTTTACTGACCTCCAGATCTGGGGACATTTGCCATTTCTCGCCATGCAAACAACACTGGCTATTTGTCAGTCCTTCTCAGGGCAGGTAAGTCACCTTTGTCACCCCCTCTCATCCTCTCTTCCCTATTGAATTTCTGGTCCCCCACAGAAATGCCCTGCAGTGACCATCTGGTGTTTT
>NW_006921930.1:117204-124743 GCF_000298275.1 Orycteropus afer afer
ACTTCCATAGTGATACTGCCTCGGAAACCCAAGGAGGGGTCGCTATGAGTCGGGTCCGACATAACAACAACAACAACATCAATTAAATAATGGTAGTCGATGGCCTGAATTTGGAACATTTGACCCAAACATCTTACAAGATCTTGACAACTTCCTTCACCAAAATGGCAAATGATATGAGGCTCCCTACGTTCAAACCTTCTTTTATCTTTGCTCTTGACCTTCAGTATGCAAATCATCCTCCCCCCTCCAACTTTTACTTGCTGACACTCCTTTCCCAAAAACTTCTAAGAAACTTACCCTGTGAGACGTCCCCTCTGTTCCCCCTTCGGCCCCAACTTTCACCAGTTCTGACCCAGCAGATGACCCCTCCCTTTTATCAACTCCAAAATTCAAGCAGACTGTCCTCCCTACCCTCTTCTGCCACAGACTCCACTACCCCACCCCCTTCCAACTCCTTCCCCAAACCCTACCCCCCCCTTTCCTTCCTTCACCCCCAGCCACCCGATCAAACACAGCACTCCAACCCCAACCCATGTTTCCTTTCAGGGAGGTGGCGGGAGTTGAGGGACCAGTCCAGGTCCATGTTCCCTTCTCAAAAGCAGATATGTCCCAAATAGAGGGGAAGCTGGGGTCTTTCAGGAGTTTACTCTCTCACAGTTTGGGGGTTTTAAGTCCAAGTTCAAAGTGCCAGGTTCTAGGGGCTGGGTGAAAGCCCCACAACCTTGGTGTCCAGCTCTGCCTCCTGCTCCTGGCCCGCTGGAGCTAGAGGCATTTCTTCACTCAAACAGCTGCTGGCTGCTGAGGCTGAGAAGACCAAAGTGGACAAGTAAAAAGGCACAGTCCTGATGTTACCAAACCAAATGGCAGACCATTAATTCAAGTTCTTTGTAAGTCCCAAGGTCAGCAGAGCATGGCAGGCTACTGAACAATGACATGGCTACCTGCAGGGCCCAAGCGTACCATATGCTAGAGACCATTCCCAAGGCTTCTCCTTAAATACAGGAAGCAGACCACATCCCAAAGACAGCTGCTCAGCTGCTTGTGGTATTTGCCACCAGGGAGTTAATTGGCAGTCTCATTATGGGGAATAACTACCACCAGCTGCCCAGCCACACAACTAGTTGACACACAAACATAACTACCACAGACATTAAAGAGACATGAAAGGGGGGGAAAAAAGAGAGAGACCAAAATGGATGTCAGAAGAGACTCTAATGAAATATGCAAATACCTGGAGTTGGAATATCAGAGACAAAGAACATGGTAGACATGTCTCAAGATGAAAGAACTGAAGAAAAAAATCAAGCCTTGACTTGCAATATTAAAGGATTCTATGGCTAAAATTATCAAGCAATACCATTAATATTTCATACAAGTAAAATTTTGCTGAAGAGCATTAAAAATGGTTATGGAAGTATAATTGACAGAGAATTTCCATAAATTCATGCCAGATGCAGAAGAGGATGTGGAAGGAGGGTTTTCATTATTGATGTTAGATAGATCTTGGCTGAAAGCAAAGAATATCAGAAAGATGTGCATCTCTCTTTTATTGACAATGCAAAAGCACCTGATTGCATGTTGTCATTGTTGTTGTTGTTAGGTGCTGCCAAGTCATCTATCACTCATAGTGATCCTATGCCCTGCATTGTTGTTCAAACAACAGCTTCTTGATCTATGTACAAAACACTGCCCAGTCCTGTGCCAGCCTCACAATCCTTGCTATACCTGAGCCATTGCAGCCACTGTGTCAGACCATCTCATTGAGGGTTTTCCCCTTCTTCATCGACCCTCCACTTTACCCAGCATGATATCCTTCTCCAGGGAATGGTTCCTTCTGATAACATGACCAAAGTAGGTGAGACAAAGTCTGGCCAGTCTCACATCCAAGGAGCATTCTGGCTGCACTACTTCCAGAACAGATTTGTTAGTTTTTTACAGTCCATGGTACTCTTAGCATTCTTCTCCAACATCACAACTCAAAAGCATCAACTCTTCTTTGACCTTCCTTATTCACTGTCCAATTCTAACACACATAGGAGGTGATTGAAAACACCATGGCCTGGGTTAGGTGCACCTTAATCTTCAAGGAGACATCTTTGCTCTTCATCATTTAAAAGGGGTCTTTTTCATCAGATTTGCCCAATGCAATATGTCATCTGATGTTTTGACTGCTGCTTCCATTGGTGTTGATTGTAGAAACAAGTGATATGAAGTCCTTAACAACTTCAATCTTTTCTCCATTCATCCTGAAGCTGTTTATTGGACCACTTGTGAGGATTTTTGTTTTCTTACTGTTGAAGTGCAATCCATACTGCAGATTGCAGTCTTTAATCTTCATCAGTAAGCACTTCAAGTCGTCCTCACTTTCAGCAAGCAAAGTTGTGTCATCTGCATATTGCAGGTTGTTAGTCTTGGGACCTCCAATTCTGATGCCATGTTTTTCTTCATATAATCCAGCTTCTAGGATTATTTGCTCAGTATACAAATTGAATAAGTATGGTGAAAGGATACAACCTTGACACACTCCCTTCTTGTTTTAACCATGAGGTATCCCCCTATTCTGTTCAAACAACAGCTTCTTGATCTATGTACAAGTTTCTCATGAGTATAATCCAGTTTTATGGAATCCCCATTCTTCTCAATGTTATCCAAAATTTGTTATGACCCACACAATCAAATGCTTTTGCATAGTCAGCAAAGCATAAGTAAACATCTTTCTGGAATTCTTTTTCAGCCAAGATCCATCTAACATCAGCTATGATGTCTGTTGTCCCATGTCCTCCTCTGAATCCAGCTTGCATTTCTGGAAGCTTTCTGTCAATATACTGTTGCAACCATTTTTAAATTATCTTCAGTAAGATTTTACTTGCATGTGATACTAATGATACTGTTTGATAATTTCCACATTCTGTGGGATCACCTTTCTTTGAAATGGGTACAAATATGGATCTTTTCCAGTCAGGTGGCCAGATAGCTGTCTTCTAAATCTCTTGGCAAAGCAGTGTGAGTGCCTCCAGTGTGGCATCCATTTGCTGAAATATCTCAGTGGGTATTCTGTCAATTCCTGGAGTTTTGTTCTTTGCCAATTCCTTCAGTGCAACTTCGATTTCTTCCTTCAGTACCATTGGTTCTAGATTATATGCCACTTGCTGAAATGGATGAACATCAACCAGTTCTTTTTGGTACAGTGACTCTATGTATTCCTTCCATCTTCTTTTGATGTTTCTTGTACCATTCAATAGTAGCTCTAGTGGTGTAGTGCCTAAGGTATTTGACTGCTAACCAGAAGGCTGGTGGTTCAAATCCACCAGCCGCTCCTCAGAAGGAAGTTTGGGCAATCTACTTCCATAGAGATACCACCTATAGAATATTTTGATATTGCAACTTGAGACTTAAATTTTTTCCTCAGTTCTTTCAGCTTGAAAAATGCTGAGCATGTTCTTCTCATTTGGTTTTCTAACTTCAGGTTTTTGTACATTTCATGATAATAATTGACTTTGTCTTCTCAAGCTGCTCTTTGAAATCTTCTGTTCAGCTCTTTTATCTTGTCTTTTTTTCCATTTGCTTTAGCTACTCTTCATACAAGGGCAAGTTTCAGAGTCTCTTCTGATGTCCACTTTGGTCTTTTCTTCCTTTTCTGTCTTTTTAATGATCTTTTGCTTTCTTTGTGGATGATGTTCTTGATGTCATCCTGCAATTCCTCTGGTTTTCTGTCATTGGTGTTCAGTGCATCAAATCTGTTCTTTAGATGGTCTCTAAATTCAGAAGGGATATTGTGAAGATCATATTTTGGCTCTTGTGGACTTACTTTAATTGTCTTCATCTTCAACTTGAATGTGCCTGTGATCAGTTGATACTCTGTTCCACAATCAGCTCCTGGCTTTGTTTTGAGCTTTTCCATTACCTCTTGTCACAGATGTAGTCAATCTGATTCCTGTGTATTCCATCTGGTGAAGTCCATGTATATAGCCATCGTTCATGTTGTTGAAAAAAGGTATTTGCAATGAATAAGTTGTTGGTCTTGCAAACTTCTATCATGTGATCTCCAGTGTTATTTCCATCACCAAGGTCATATTTTCCAACTACTGGTAACTCTTCTTTGTTTCCATATTTTACATTCTAGTCACCAGTGATGATCAACACATCTCGATTGCATGTTTGGTCAATTTCAGACTGCAGAATTTGGTGGAAATCTTTAATTTCCTCATCTTTCGCTTTGGTGGTTGGTGCAGATTTTAATAACAGTAGTATTACTGGTCTTTCTTGGAGGCATATGGATATTATCCTATCACTGGCAGCATTGTACTTCAGGACAGATCTTGAAACAGTCTTTGTGACAATGAATGCCACACTATTCCTCTTCAATTTGTCATTCCTGGCATAGTAGATTATATGATTATCTGACTCAAAATGCCTCAAATCAGTTCCTGTCAGCTCACTAATTCCTAGAATATTGATCTCTATGTGTTCCATTTCTTCTGTGACAACTTCCAATTTTTGTAAATTCATCATACATTCCATATTCTGATTATTAATGGATGTTTGCATCTTTTCCTATTTATTTAGATGATATGGGTCATAACAAATTATGAATAACATTGGATTTTTTTTGGCTTATTGTAAAGAATCAAAGTAATTAGTATTGGAGAATCTATTTTTGTTTTGAATAATATGAGATCTTTAACATAAACCCACATTTCTGGATTGGATTTAACATTAGACATATGGCAAAGACAAATCTAATATGGTGCTAAAATCTCCAATAATACAATTAGAGTAAAACTGACATAAAAACAACAACAATACTAATTACAACCAAGCTGGTCATTTTCAGTGTTACATGAGATGAAACTGTGAAGTCTGATTTTTCCCACAAAATCATCAGACTTGCACTTTCATTTAAGATTGGGAGGTCTTCTTCTTCAAGCTTGAATGGAGTAGCTTTACATCAGACTAATCCTCAAAAAAACATGAATTATTATAAAAGCTAGATGTGGTTGGTTTTAATAAGTCATCAAAGAGTAAGCAAAGCAGCCTGAACTTGAAGAGTCACAATCTCAAAGAAAAACACATTGACATGAGATGCTCCTTCTCCACTTTTTTTTTCTCCTCAGTGTGTTTGCCAATCCTTGTGTAGAGCTTAAAGAATCTAGAGAAGGCAGGAATTAGGATTTAGTACTACTGTTGTTGCCATCGTGTGCCGTCAAGTCAGACCTGACTTATAACGACTCCTCCTTGGGTTTCTGAGGCAGTATCACTACAGAAATAGATTGCCCAACATTCCTTCTGAGGAGTGGCTGGTGGGTTTGAACTGCCAGCCTTCTGGCTAGCAGTCAAATGCCTTAGGCACTATATTACCAGAGCAATGCCAAAATTCTAGAGAAAAGGAAATCAGAGAGGAATGAAACCTGTATTTAGCACATCTGTTGTCATTTAGGCACTTAACAAATTCTAAGGGGTATGAAGGCTAGGAGGGAGAAGCTAAGAAACCGAGAACAGTTAATAAAAGTCTAAAAATCTAAAGAAAAATTTTTAGCAGTCTCATGGAACTAAAGTGAAAGAAAAAAAAGAAAAATCACAGGTCAACAACTTCTAAAAATAAGAGTCCATGATATACAATTGGCCATTTTATTTGAAATCTTTGAAAGTCTATACCCTAAGGCTAAGGATAACCAAGACATATATTACCTCTGATTGGACCAAGATGGTCTGCCCATGGTCTTAATTCTAACCAGAAGAATGAAATTCTTTCTGAAGGAAGAGAACCTTCACTTTCTGAAGGAAGGCATAGCATCCACTACAACTTTTCACTCTTAGTAATCAGTATTCAGTCAACATGATCAGAATACAAGAAAATAAGATCAAATGAGTAGAAAAAAAGGTTTTGTATCTTGTTTGAGTAAATGCACATTTCAGTTTATAAAAATTCATCAAACCATATGCTTTTGATTTGTTCACTCTTATGTATGTTATTCTTTAATAAAATTTACTTATTAAAAATGATTACTGTTGTCTACCACAAATTCATCTTAAAAGCAGAGATGGCATTCCAACAATGCAGACTTACCAAACTACCTTGGAATTCCCTTTTGAAATTGGACTGTTTAAAAGACTTTTAAAGACTAGAGAATACCAATTCCATTATTTTAGTCACATATCATGTTTGATCCTGTGACATTATTTTCCATCTTGTTCACAAACTTCCACCAGCTCCAGACGATTTTTAACTGTTTCTATAAAATGTGTTTTTAGCATATGATGATTTTCTCTCTTAGAAATACTTACAGGGCTGTGCTTCAGATTCTGAAGGTGACACTACTTCAAGACTCCCAGATAGACAAGAATCACAGAGTTATTGGAGTGAGAGTCTCATCTTCCAAAATGATTATTTGTCTTATGTCTTTCTGTTCTTAGTACAAGCTTCTTTTAGAGGGTGTTTGGCACTTAAAGATGCATGGTAAGATCATTTTAGACTTGAATCCCAGGCCAGAAGAGAAATACCCATAGAAATGGGGAGAAAGTGGAGATTTTAATTACAGGAGTCAATAGATTATGAAAGAGTTAAAAGTGTTCCTGGGTTGCTAAAAATAATAACAATAATAAACACTTGAGAGTTAACAATATTATTTTCATGGGATTTAATTGGTTAAATTTTCAAAAGAACTCTGTGAAATAGACACCGTTATTCCTTTGTTCCTGTTTTATAGATTGATTAACTGAAGTGAGATCATTGAAGTTAAGACTAAAGCCTCATTGGTAAGTAAACACAAAACCAAATCTAAACAGTGATCTTTTGTTATTTAAAACAACAGCTTTTAATTTTACCATGATTTCCTAGTAGCTGATCTTTGCTTATATTTTTATGCTGTTGTTTTCAGTTGCCATTAAGACAGCTCTAAATGATGGTAACTCCAGGTACAATGGAACTCTCTGTTGCCAGGTTCTGTGCCATCTTCACATCTTCACAACTGCTGGTATGCTCCAGTCCATATTATGGCTACTGTGCCTTCCACACAAGTGCCTTCCAACCTAGGAGGCTCATCTTGCAGTGAAATACTGGACAATGTTCTATTGTGATCCATTGGGTTTTCATTAGCTAATTTTCAGACACAAGCCTTTTTTCATAGTCTGTCTTAGCTTGCAAGCTCTGCAAGCTCTGCTTAAACCTGTCCACCATGGATGACCCTGTTGGTATCTGAAATATTGGTAGCATAGCTTCCAGCATCATACCAACATATAAGCCAACACAATACAACCAAATGACAGATAGGTGAATGTTTTTATAGTAATTTAAACTTAAGGAGTTGAGAAAGTATTTTGTGAAGTTATTTTATAATGATATTAAACATCTGTTTATGAAACACTTTAATATTTATATAGAATTCTTCATGGAAAACCATCAAACAAGTATAAACACTTTAGTAACAATTAATATAAACTTGAGGTGAGGGAAAAAAATTTTCCATTCACTCTTAAAATATTTTTGAAATTATTTTCAAGATTAGTTTCATGTTAGATTACTTTTAATCCCAATTA
>NW_006921930.1:125359-126656 GCF_000298275.1 Orycteropus afer afer
GCCTAATTGGATATAATTGAAGGCAGTTCTTTCAACCATAAAAAAGTTGTTATGATACAATTAATTTAGGATCTCTAGCTTCCACTTGAAGGAGCCCTGGAGGTGCAATCGTTAAGCCCTCAGCTGTTAACTGAAAGGTAGCAGCTTGAACTCACCAATAGTTCAGGGGGAGAAAAAGCTCAGCAATCTGTTCCTGGAAAGATTACAGCCTAGGAAACCATATGGGGCAGTTCTATTCTGTCCTAGAGGGTCACTATGAGTCGGAATCAAGTGGGCAGCACACAACATCAAAAAGCTTCCACTTTTAAAGGAGAATCAAAAGATGATGAGTGAGTTGAGAAACTACCCACATATTTTAAGGGATTAAAAAACATTACAGAAAATTCATCCTTACAAGTGGTCAGAGAAGTATAATTAAAACTATTATGAAATTCTATTCCCCCCCCTTCACATTAGAAAAAAATAAAAAGCTCAATAATACCTCGTACTGGCATGGGTGTGAGGAAACTGGTCCACAAGACTCATGGAACTTGTGGGAATATGCATTATTGCAATATTTTTTGAAAAGAGTTGAATAGAAATTCATTGATAGCTACTAAAATAAAAAATGTACACATAAAACTTTACATAAACATATGTACAAAAACAAGAGTTTGTATGATTATATTTACAAGATTCATTGCAACAATTTTCATTGACAAAACAATAGCAATAACAAAAATCTGTTCATCAATAGAACACCCAGAAACTGAAAGAGGTGTCACTATGAGTCAGGTATGACTCGACACATAACAACAACATATACATATGCATATATATGTGTGGGAATTTATGTATGTGTGTGTATATATATAAATGGTTTTTGTTTTTGTTAGGTGCTATTGAGTTGGTTCTAACTCATAGCAACAGATTGAAACACCACCTATCCTGGGCCATCTTCATAATCATTGCTATATTGAACCAATTGTTGCAGCCAGAATGTCATTCTGCCCTGTTGAGAGTCATTCTCTTTTTTTGTCGACCCTCTACTTTACCAAGCATGATGTCCTCCTTCTCCAGGGACTGGTCCCTCCTGATAACCTGTCCAAAGTACATAACACAAAGTCTCACCATCCTGTTTCTAAGGAGGCTTCTGGCGGTACTTCTTCCAAGACAGATTCATTTATTCTTTTGGCAGTCCTTGGTATATTCAATATTCTTCTCCAGTACCGTAATTCAAGTGCATCAATTCTTCTGTGTTCTTCTGTATTCACTGTTCACCTTTCATGAGCATATGGGCCTAGTGAAAAGACAATAG
>NW_006921930.1:135555-138861 GCF_000298275.1 Orycteropus afer afer
TGGGAAGCAGACCACATACCTAAAGCAGCTCCTCAGCTGCTTGTGGAATATCCCATCATGGAGGTGATTGTCAGTCATGGTGGAATAACTACCACCAGCTGCCCAGCCACTCAACCAGGCCCAGCCATGTTGACACACAAACATAACTGCCACAGGGAACTTGATAAATTTGTTGTTATTGTTGTAATATGCCGTGGAGTTGGACCTGACTCATGGCGACCCCTCCTGGGGTTTCTAAGGTGGTATCACTACGGAAGTAGATTGTCCAACCTTCCTTCTGAGGAGTGTCTTGTGGGTTTGAACCATCAGCATTCTGGTTAGCAGTCAAGTGCCTTGGGCACTGTGCTACAAGAGCTCCTTCGATAAATATATATGTATTTCTCCTCTTTGGCTCATCATGTGACTCAGCTACATGGTGTGGAGGGAGGCTCAGAAATATGCATGTTTGATAACTAGAGGATTTAGAAGGGCTTTGGACCACATCTTGAGACACACATGCCTAAACCAACTAACATTGTGCACCTTGATTTTTGTTCTGATTTTCAAAACCATTCTTGTTTCTAAACTTTCTTCCTGACTAATATGATTCTATCTCTATGGGTGAAATGTGATCATTGAAAAACAAAGATTGTTGATGCCTTTCAGCAAGTATTATTGAAAACACAAATATAATTATTTTATTTCTATATTACTTCCTATCAGAGAAGCTATCTTGCTTGATTTATTTTAAAAGAAGAATAGTGAAGTTATCCTTTTAAAGTCATGCCTGACACATAAGTATTAACACCAACTTGGTCGATGTTGGTTATGAAACCACCACCACCTGGTGGCAATGAATAAAAATTGCAGGTTTAGTTTCTGACCTTTGAATACACACACATTTTTAAGAAGTGCTAGCTCTGGTAGCATAGTGGCTAAGACACTTGCCTGCTAACCAGACGGCTGGCGGTTCAAACCCACCAGCCACTCCTAGGAAGGAAGGTTGGGCAATCCTATTTCCGTAGTGATACTGCCTCGGAAACCCAAAGAGGGGTCGTTATGAGTTGGGGTCGACTCGACGGCACATAACAACATAACAACAGCTCCAGAGTTACTTTCTTTTTTTTTAATGGTTAAAATATCTACATTTGCAAATTTTACAAAACCATATATGAGGACATGAATATATTCGTTAGAAACTTGCCAATGATGTTAGAGGAAGCCTATAAGTGAGGGGCCCTGAAACTTCAGCTACAGGGTGAATCCATCTTTCTCTGTGGACGGGAGCCACAGAAGGAAGGGAATTCCTGAAGATTTTGAGGACATTGACCATCCTCATCCTTGCCTCCATCCCCAGTCTTCTTTTTTGCTGGTTAAACATGGTCAGTGTCTTCTACAGTTCTCCAAAGACAGGTCTCTGTTTCATATAGGACCTAGTGGCAGTTTGTCTGCATCCCATTATTTGTTTATTTCTTATCATTCAAAGACATTTATTAGGCATCTATTACTAACCAACAACTATGGGATATGCAGGGAGTTCTGGTGGCATCGTGGATAAGGCATTTGGAGCTAACCAGAAGGTTGGTGGTTCAAATCCACCAGCTTCTCCACAGGAGGAAGATGAAGCAATCTACTTCTGTAAATATTTACACCCTTGGAAACCCAATAGGGGTTGCTATAAGTCAGAGCCAACTTGAAGGCAGTGTATCTGTTTTTTGGATGGGATATATGCTATTTTGTTGCCAGAGTCACTTTGAAGCAACCTAAAATAAATACCTACCAATAATCTATTAACTATATATCATCCTCATTGTGGGTGATATTGCCTTCCACTTCACCCAAATTAACGTGTATCTACTCCCTAGTTAGGTGTTTGCCCTCTATGGTAGGTAAGGTTGTGTGCCAACTTGACAAGGTCATGGTTTTGAGTGCTTGGCTACTGGATGCAGTTATTCCCCATGATGAGACTGGAATCAACTTGATGGTGGAATCTGCTATGAGCAGATAATTAATTGTGTTCAGGGTATAGCCTGCTTCCAGAATGTATAGAGAAACTTTGAGGAAGGTCTCTAGATTTTGGCACATCCTGAATTTGGCCAACTCTTCATCTCAGTGACCTGTCATGTTGCCTGCTGATCTTGGGTTTGCTCCTAGATATGAATTAGTGGGCTACCATGTTGCCTGCAGATCTTGTGCCATTTTACCTGTTGATCTTGGGGTCCTTAGCCTCAGGAGTCAGAAGTTCCATGAGTCAGAAAATGCCTCCTCCTCTAATGGGCCTGGAACAGGAGGCAGAGCTGAAGCTCAAGGTCAATGGGCCCTCACCCAGCCCCTAGAGCTGGCACTTTGAACTTGGACTTCTAGCCTTCTAAACTGTAATAGAATAAATCTCTCTTCATTAAAGCATTCTACTTGTGGTATGTCTATTATAGCAGCACTAGAGAACCAAGACACCCTCCTTTCCCTTCCCACCCCTGGTAACCATCAAACAGTATTTCTTTTCATGTGAAAACCTTTCCTTGGCATTTTAAAATAGTGGTCTCATGCAATATTTGTCCTTTTGTGATTGACTAATATCATTCAGTACAATATCCTCTAAGTTCATTCATGTTATGAGATGTTTTGCAGATTCATTGTTGTTCTTTAATGACACAGAATATTCCATTGTGTCTATGTGCCATAGTTTGTTTATTAATTCATCCATTGATAGGCATTTAAGTGTTTTCATCTTTTTGCTATTGTCAATACTGCTGTGATGAACATGGGTGTGCATATGTGTTTATGTCATGGCTCTTATTTCTCTAGAACATATCTCTAGTAGTGGGATTGTTGAATCATATGGCATTTCTGTTACTAGCTTTTCAAAGATGTGCTATAAACAATTCTATCAACATAAAAGTTACTTGGAAGAAAATACAAGTTCTTTTTCTAGTGCAAATCTTTTCCATATGCTAGTCCAGCCTTATCATAGCCTTATATAAAAATATTAACATTCAACTCTTTGTTCCAGAATGTTAAATATATAGTTGGAAGATTTTTATAGATTAACCAAAACAAACAAAAATCTAATTTGCAAATCTATAAAATGAAAGGAACAATGAAAATAGAATTTTCTTTTTCCAGTGGAGGTTTTATTATTATTATTATTATTATTATTAACCTAAGAGAATTCTTGTATCTTGTTATACTTTAGTGGTTTCAATAATGCCTATGGCTCTGGATGTTTAAAATGAACTAACAGAAATGTTACATTCTTGAGACAACAACATGTATTAGATCTGTAGGATTTGGCAATATGTACTGTGGAATCAGTGGTTGAGGGAGGCC
>NW_006921930.1:139047-140152 GCF_000298275.1 Orycteropus afer afer
CAGTGAAAACCTTATAAATAGCAATGAAACACTGTCTCATATATTACTGGAAAACTTTATGAATAGCCCTGAAACATTGTCTGGTGTAGTAGTGAAAGATGAGCCCCTCAGGTCAGAAGGGACTCGAAACATGACTGGAGAAGGGCTGCCTCCTCAGAGTAGAGTCGACCTTAAGGATGTGGATAGAGTAAAACTTCTGGGACCTCCATTTCCTGATGTGGCATGACTCAAGATGAGAAGAAACAGCTGCAGACATCCATTAATCATAGAAATATGGAATGTATGAAGTATGAATCTAGGAACATTGGAAGTTATCAAAATGAAATGCAACACATAAAGATCAATATTGTAGGCATTAGTGAGCTGCAGTGAACTGGTTTTGGCCATTTTGAATCAGACAACCATATGATCTATTATGCTGGGAATGATAAATTGAAGAAGAACGGCATGGCATTCATCATCACGAAGTATATATCAAGATCTATCCTGAAGTACAATGCTGTCTGTGATAGGATAATATACATATGCCTACAAGGAAGACAAGTTAATATTATTCAAATTTATTCAAGTAACTATTATTCAAATTTATGCACCAAACACCAAAGAATTGAAAGCTTTTACCAACTTCTGGAGTCTGATTGGAATTCTAAAGTTGGAAACAAAGAAGAGTCACTGGTAGTTGGAAAATATGGTATTGGAGATAGATATAATGCTGGATATCATATGATAGAATTTTGCAAGACCAATGACTTATTCATTGCAGATACTTTTTTTCAACAACACAAATGGCGGCTATACACATGGATTTCACCAGATGGAGTATATAGGAATCAGATTGACTACAACTGTGGCAAGAGGTGATAGAGAAGCTCGATATCTTCAGCCAAAACAAGGCCAGGAGCTGATTGTGGAACAGACGATCAACTGTTACTATGCAAGTTCAAGTTGAAGCTGAAGACAATTAAAAGAAGTCCAAAAGAGCCAAAATGTGACCTTAAATATATCCCTTCTGAATTTAGAGACCATCTAACAAATAGATTTGATGCATTGAACAACAATGACTGAAAACCAGAGGAATTGTGGGATGACACCAAGAACATTATCT
>NW_006921930.1:140897-142228 GCF_000298275.1 Orycteropus afer afer
GCACACAAGTAAAATCTTACTGAAGACAATTCAAAAACGGTTACAGCAGTATATTGACTGAGAACTTCCAGAAATGCAAGCTGGATTCAGAAGAGGACATAAGATGAGCGATATCATTGCTGATGTCAGATGGATCTTGGCTCAAAGCAAAGAATACCAGAAAGATGTTTACTGTGTTTTATGAACTGTGAAAAAGTGTTCAATTGTGTGGATCATAACAAATTACAGATAATATTGAGAAGAATGGAAATTCCAGAGCACTTCATTGTGCTCATGAGGAACCTGTACATATTTGTTTGAACAGAACAAGGAGATACTGCATGGTTTAAAATCAGGAAGGGAGTGTGTCAGGGTTGTATCCTTTCACTATACTTATTCAGTCTGTATACTGAGCAAGTAATCTGAGAAGCTGGACTATATGAGGAAGAATGTAGCATCAGGATTGGAGAAGACTCATAAACTACCTGTGATAAGCAGATGGCACAACTTTGCTTGATGAAAGTGAGGATGACTTGAAACACTTACTGATGAAGATTGAAGACTACAGTCTGCAGTATGGAGTGCACCTCAATATAAAGAAAGCAAAAATCCCCACAACTGGACCAATAAGCAGCATTACAATAAATGGAGAGAAGATTGAAGTTGTCAAAGACTTCATATTACTTGGTTCTACAATCAACACCAATGGAAGCATCAGACAAGACATCAAAAGACGTATTGCACTGGGCAAATCTGCTTTATCTCCTTCAAGTGCTGAAGAGCAAAAGTATCTCCTTGAAGACTAAGGTGTGCCTAACTGAAGCCATGGTATTTTCCGGTATTTTCAATAAGGAAAACCTAAGAAGAGTTGAATCTTTTGAATTGTGGTGTTGGCAAAGAATACTGAAAGTGCCATGGACTGCTAAAAGAACTAACAGATCTCTCCTGGAAGAAGTGCAATCAGAATGCTCCTTGGAAGCAAGTATGGCCAGACTTTGTCTCACCTGCTTTGGTCATGTTGTCAGAAGGGGTTACTCTCTAGAGAAGTTATCACGCTTGGTAAAGTGGAAAGTCAACAAAAATGTGGAAAGCCCTCAATAAAGTGGATTGACACATTGACTGCAACGATGGGCTCAGATATAGGAAGGATCATGAGGCTGACACAGGATCAGGCAGTGTTTTGTTCTGTTGTATATAAGGTCTCTGTGAGTCGAAGCTGACTCGATGACACCTAACAACAACAACACTGTGGAATATATACACGTGGACAGCAGACTGATGGATATTTTCTAGGTTTTTAGTGATACCGCCTAGGAAACCCAAGGATGGGTCGCTATGAGTCAGATCGAACT
>NW_006921930.1:143748-144836 GCF_000298275.1 Orycteropus afer afer
ATGGTACTCTCAGCATTCTTTGCCAACACCACAGCTCAAAAGCATTGACTCTTCTTTGGTCTTCTTTTTTCATGTCCAGCTCTCACATGCATATGAGGCAATTGAAAATCCATGGCTTGTGTCAGGCACACCTTAGTCTTTAAGGAAACATCCTTGCTCCTCAGCACTTGAAAGATTTGCAGCAGATTTGCACAATGCTGTATGATATCTGTTATCTTGACTGATGCTTCCATTGGTGTTGATTGTAGAACCAAGTAATGTGATTTTAATAACTTCAATCTTTTCTCCATTTATCATGATGCTGCTTATTGGTCCCATTGTGAGGATTTTTGTTTCTTTATATTGAGGTGTAATCCATACTGCAGCCTGTAGTCTTCAGTCTTCATCAGTAAGAGTTTCAAGTCATCCTCACTTTCAGTAAGCAAAGTTGTGTTGTCTGCATAACAAATGCTGTCAATAAGTCTTCTGCCAATCCTGATGCCAAGTTCTTTTGAATATAGTCCCCCTTCTCAGATTATTTGTTCAGCATACAGATTGAATAAGGTTGGTGAAAGGATACAACCCTGACACACTCCCTTTTTTATTTTAAACCATGCAGTGTCCCCTTGTTCTGTTCAAACAACTGCCTCCTGGTATGTAAAGGTTCCTCATGAGCACAATTAAGTATTCTGGAATTCCCATTCTTCTCAATGTTATCCATAATGTGTTATGATCCACACAATTGAATGCCTTTGCATAGTCAATAAAACACAAGTAAACATCTTTCTGGTATTCTTTACTTTGAGCCAAGATCCATCTGACATCAGGAATGATACACCTTATTTCACATCCTCTTTTGAGTCCAGCTTGCATTTCTGGAAGTTCTCTGTCAATATACCGCTGTAACTATTTTTGAATTATCTTCAGTAAGATTTTACTTGTGTGCAATATTAATGATATTTTTTGATAATTTTCACATTCTGTGGGATCACCTTTCTTTGGAATGGGTAAAATATGAATACTTTCCAGTCAGTTGGCCAGGTAGCTGTCTTCCAAATCTCTTAGCAAAGCCGAATGAGTGCCTCTAGTGTGGCATCTGTTTGTTTAAA
>NW_006921930.1:145471-149083 GCF_000298275.1 Orycteropus afer afer
GGAAGGAAGGTTGGACATCTACTTCTGCAGTGATATTGCCTGGGAAACCCAAGGAGGGGTCTCTATGAGTAGATCTGACCTGACGGCAGTGAACAAATTCAGCAGTTATATAATCAAGGGCATATTTTGGTTCTCATGGACTTGTTTTAATTGTCTTCAACTTCAACTTGAACTTGCAAATGAGCAGTTGATGGTCTGTTCCACAATCAGCTCCTGGTCTTGTTTTGGCTGAAGATAGTGAGCTTCTCCATTGCCTCTTGCCACAGATGTATTCAATCTGATTACTGTGCACTCTGTCTAGCAAAGGACACATGTATAGCTGTCGTTTGTGTTATTGAAAAAAGTATTTGCAATGAATAAGTCATAGGTCTTGCCAAATTCTATCATGTGATCTCTAGCATTATTTCTATCTCCACGGCCAAATTTTCCAATTATCAGTGATTCTTCTTTGTTTTCAACCATTGCATTCCAATCACCAGTGATAATCAGCACATCTCAATTGCATGTTTGGTCTATTTAAGACTGGAGAAGTTGGTAAAAATCTTCAATTTCATCATCTTTGGCTTTGGTGGGGTTAGTGCATAAATTTGAATAATAGTAGTATTAACTGGCTTTCATTGTAGGTGTGTGGCTATTATTCTATCACTGGGAGTATTGTATTTCAGCATAGATATTGAAACATTCTTTGTGACAACGAATGCCACACCATTCCTCTTCAAATTGTCATTCCCGGCATAGTAGAGCATATAGTTATCTGATTCAAAATGGCCCAAAACTGATCCATTTCAGCTCACTAATGCCTAGGATATCAATCTTTATGTGTTCCATTTCATTTTTGACAAATTCCAATTTTCTTAGATTCGAACTTTGCACATTGCATGTTCCAGTTATTAATGGATGTTTGCAGCTGTTTCTTCTCATATTGAGTCACGTCACATCAGCAAATGGAGGCCCTGAAAGGTCAACTTTATCCATATCATTAAGGTGGGTTCTACTCTGATGAGGCAGCTCTTTCACACTCATATTTTGATTGCCTGTGACCTTAGGGGCTCATCTTACACCACTGTAACAGACAATGTTTCAGGCCTATTCATAAAGTTTTCCAGTAATATATCAGACAGTGTTTCACTACTATTCATAGGTTTTCACTGGGCAATTCTTTGAGAAGTGGATGCCTCTTCCTTCTTCTGAGACTGTCTCAGTCTGGAAGCTCTACCAAAACCAGTCCACAATGGGCATCCCTGCTGGCACTGCCTCCAGCTTCACAGCAACATGCAAGCCACCACAGTATGACAAACTGTCAGACAAGTTCATCCCCCCTAGCTGTTCCAACCATTCTACTCACTTCCTGGGCTACCCCCTACCTGTTCCTGTGACCCTGTCTGCCACTGCTCCCTGACACCTAGAGGCTGTTCCACCCTCCTTATCTGTTCCAGCCACCAGAATTCTAAGGGAGATGGGCCTCAATGCTTCTGAACAGCAACAATAAGATCTTTCAAGCTTCTAGATGAGCTGGTTAGTTACAAAATAAAGAAAAGTATCCTAGGTGCAGATTTCTCCTCTAAAATTGTTGTTGTAGTTATGTGCTATTGAGTCAGACCCAACTCATAGTGACCCCTCCTTGGATTTCCAAGGCAGTATCACTACGGAAGTAGATTGCCCAACCTTCCTTCAGAGATTGCCCAACCTTCCTTCCGAGATTGCCCACCCTTGGCTGGTGGGTTTGAACTGCCAGCCTTCTGGATAACAGTCAAGTGCCCTAGGCACTATGCTACCAGAGCACCTCTAAAATAGTGAAGCAAAAAGTCCAAACCAGGACATCAGCTCTAGGGGAAGTCTTTCCTTGTAGGTAGTCCCAGGAGTCTCTTGGAGTTCCTTGTCATCTATCTTCCCCCAGTGTGTATGTTTCTGTGTG
This sequence comes from Orycteropus afer afer, assembly GCF_000298275.1. NCBI lineage: Eukaryota > Metazoa > Chordata > Mammalia > Tubulidentata > Orycteropodidae > Orycteropus > Orycteropus afer. Next base: position 147,387 of record NW_006921930.1, read on the forward strand.
TATTCTGCTCTTTCATAAGACACTTCTGAAATCTGTTCACTTTTTACTGGTCTTGAAAAATTGTGGAGAAGTATGACAGTGAAGCTCTCTCAGCCAGTCCATCTTTCTGCTGAGGTCTGGTCCTTATCTTCCACAGTCACAAAGTTGTAATGGCTTCAGATGGTACATTTGAAGTCCTGTTTATTTGGGGCACGGGGATCAAAATTCTTTTTAGCCTTAGAAATCTAAAGTCCACTTCTTTGGGGCCTTTTCCACTTCTTCTCTGAAGCTCTGTTGAGAAGTCAGGTCACTGGGATATTTTCTTCCAAGTTGGATTCTGGTTCTTTTGTCTTATCTCCCTACAACTACTTTATTCTAAGGGAGATGGTCCTCAACCTGGATATGCCCACAACCATGTCTGAGGGAGACAGCCCAGCACAAGGAAAGAGCACACTCGTGCAGAGTTGCCCCCATAGAGTTTTCTTGGCTGCAATCTCTATGAAAGCAAATTACTCCACCTTTCTTCTGTGGCACTTCTGGGTGGGTTAGAACCACCAACCGTTTGGCTATTATATATGGGAAAAACATTAAAATTAAACATGAAAAACAGAGGCCTTGATGAATAGGACAAACTGAACACCTGATTGAAAGGCTACCTAGAGGAGTAAATAGTGAGGATACAAGAAGTAAACACAAAGTCTTATGATTTCTCTTGTTATAAAAGCCAGCTTCTGATTTGGGCTCCCATTCACATCTTCAGTTAAAGGTTTGCTTTTTAAAAACCACACTTGAGAGTGCCTAAGCTTATACCTAGTGTCCCTGTTCCTGTGTGCAATAATACCTATAAAGTGCTCAGCAACTCATTGTATTGTTCACATTTATTCCCTATAGAAAGGAATTTAAGGATCCCTAATGTGTGTCCAAGCCACCTGACAAGAATATCACAATACCAAAGAGAATGTCTAAATTCTTTTAGTTGTTTGAAACAGAATGTCTTTTTCTGTTAATAAAAATAATAGTCTATCTGGAGTTGAGTGGGTAAATATTTTAATTTTTGTTAAAGAGAAATAAATTATTCCCATTTGTCAGAGAGAAATCCATGTGAAACAAGATTACATTCAATACCACCTTTAGAGTGCAGGAAACAAAGAACAAAGGAATGTTCCCACCTAATTACGTTTACCCTAAAATAATACTACAGATTCTATTTCTGTTGAGTCAGAGAAAGGTCATTTGGTTCTGCTTAAAATGCATTCCCTTAGGACTAATGATGGGAAAAATTGGAACAAACCTTCTCCCACCATTGTGTTTTGCAAGTACATAGCGAAAAAATAAACAAACAAGGCCCTTCCTCTCTTTTTATATTCTTTTTAGCTGTTGACTCTGAACCCTGTGGTTTTTGGATTGATGAACACATTTGTAAAGGTTTTAACAGTGATTGTCCTTGTTTTAAAATAGGGATGACCAAGATTTTAAACTCTCTGTCTGTCATTATTGGTTGTGGAGCGATAGGGTACCCATCCCTTAGATGTCCTAAGGGATCAGAGTGAAAGAACAACTCCCAGCATCTCATACCCTACAGGTTCAGGTGATCAGCACCAGCACTGTGGGGCTATAATCTCATATTAAATTTATCTATGAATTCCCAAATAAATTCATTCTCTGTAGGTCAGATTTATGCTTATTTTAGAGAAATGAAGGTGTTAATACACACACAC
>NW_006921930.1:149458-150826 GCF_000298275.1 Orycteropus afer afer
GTATATCTTTATGGAAGTAGATTGCCCAGTATTCCTTCCATGGAGTGGCTGGTGAGTTTGAACTACCAGCCTTCTGGTTAACCATCAAATGCCTTAGGGAATGCTCCACCAGAGCTCCTTAAGAAGAAATATAAGAAATAAAAATAAAATAACAAATAGTAAACAGTTTTTAACCCTCAGGTGCTTGGAATCTATTGGGAGAAACCAACTAAATATGCAGAAATTACCTAGAAAATAATCATCAAATAATGTGGAATTTTTTCCCACCAATAATCTCAAGTCTCTCAATTCTAAAAATCAAAACTTTCCCTCTCTTGACTCTAGAAATGTCTCCAGTTATTATTACATGTTGCATACTCAAACAGAAATTAGCTTGGTTAGAACAAAATTATCTAAGCTACCCTTGTTTTCCTAGTTTGGTCTTCCAAAAATATAACCAATATTCATCCAATTCAGGTCATAATGTCTGGAGGGGAAAATAGTTTTAACCCACATACTTATGAAGGTGGTTAAAGATTTATATCAAATGGTTGAAATAAAAGTACAAATGTATACTTATGTTTATATTTATAAATATTGCTGTGTTGACTTGTGTAACTACTAAGGTGTCACAGTAGGTCCTGTGAGAGACTTTCAGTGTCTCCTCACTAAAGAATTCATAAGAATCCTGAAACATTACAGCTGAGATAATAGTCTGTGTTCAGGTCTGGTCTGTATTATCTTGTCACTGTCCCATACTGCAATTACCCTTGCTATCTCTGCTAGGATGTCTAGATCTTACTCTCTGATATTACTTCTAAAAACATGCACTTCTTCTAAGTACGACCTCTAATACCTGTTTCTTCATCAGTTGCTTTTAAGGAGGGCTTTGCTTTCCTCCTCTGTTCTTTGGAAAATATTGGCTATTTTATTTTCCAACTATCGTGACTGGCTCTAGCTGGATTCAATGCTGTCTTGCAAACTTAACTGTCCCGTGAATCTTTCTCTTTCTTTGCTTTGCTCTTTCTCTAAGTAACTATTCTTTACTGCCCACTGTGGCAACAGAAGAAGGGGATTTATTTAAAGTATGTAATATTCTTCTTTTTTTTTAACAAGAAAAAAATCACTCCCTGTGTGGTGTACATTGAGCAAAAGAATATGGCCAGCATGAGCAGGAAGTAACAATTGCATATTAAAGAGGAATCTATCTGGGAAAAACATAAAAATAATCAAGTACTCTTACTGAAATTTCAAGACAAGAAATAATGTGGAACTTCATCTCTTCTTTCATATCCATAACTTTGTCTAACTATACATTTGCCTACTTACTGGCACAAACAGGAAGGTTAGTTTTCTTTGTTGTTTGTTATAGCTTTTTTTTTTTTTTTT
>NW_006921930.1:151977-153904 GCF_000298275.1 Orycteropus afer afer
TTCAACTGTGTGGATCATAATAAATTATGGATAACATTGGGAATAATCTGAATACCAGAACATTTAATTGTGCTCATGTGGAACCTGAAAATAGACCAAGAAGGGTTTATTTGAACAGAACAAGGGGATATTGCATAGCTTAAAATCAAGAAAAATGTGTATCAGGGTTACATTCTTTCACCATACTTATTGAATCTGTGTGCTGAGCCAAATAAACCAAAAAGCAGGACTATACAAAGAAGAACACAGCATCAGGATCAGAGGAAGACTCGTGAAGCACCTGCAATATACAGATGACACAATCTTGCTTCCTGAAAGGACAGAGGACTTGAAGTAGTTGCTGATTCAGATCAAAACTACTACTTTCATTATGGATTACAATTCAACATAAAGGAAACAAAAATCATCACAACTGGACCAGTAAGTAACATTATGATAAAAGAATAAAATATTAAAGTTGTTAAAGATTTCATTTTACTTGGATCCACAATCAACATGCATGGAAGAATAGTCAAGAAACCAAACAACATATTGCATTGAGCAATTCTGCTGCCAAAGACCTCTCTAAAGTATTAAAAAGCAAAGATGTGACTTTGAAGACTAAAGTGCAGCTGACCTAAGCCATATTTTCAATTGCTTCATATGCATGGGAAAGCTGAACAAGGAATAAGGAAGATCAAAGAAGAACTGCTGCCTTTGAATTATGGTGTTGGTGAAGAATATTCAGTATACCATGGACTGCCTCAGAAATGAACAAATCTATCTTGGAAGAAGTACAGCCACAGTGTACCTTGGAAGGGAGGATTATCCCTCACATTCTTTGGACATGCTATCTGTAGGGACCAGTATCTGCAGAAGGATATCATGCTTGGTAAAGAGTCAGTGAAAAAGAGGAAGACCCTCAATGAGATGTATTGACACAGTGGCTTCAACAATGGGTTCAAACATAACAGTGATTATGAGGATGGTGCAGGTCTATGCAATGTTTTATTCTGTTGTAATAGAGTTTCTATGAATCAGAGCTATTTTGACTGCACCTAACAAGTGTTTTAGTGCCTTTAAAAGATGAGGATAATTTCGGTTATGTTTCTTTCTAGGATATGAACACTCAATTATCCTTAGGTATAATCAGATATGGAGTCGCAATAGAAACTCAATAGAATAATTTGTAGAAACTCTATGATTGCAAGAGTTGCCATCACGTTGCAGCTTTGTTAGAGCTCTTTCTCCTGGTGCTTAGTTCTCTAATTATTCACAAGGCCAACAACTTGATTAGAAGGGTGCAGAAATCTGCCTGCCTATAGCAGGTGCTGAATGTTTTCAAGCCCTCTTATTTGAAAATCTATAGAGGCCCTTTAAAAGGTGATACCAAGAAAGAGAGCAGGGCATATTATATTTCTCTTAAATATTGCTTAACTTTTAAAAGGAGTACAGCCTACTAAATTCTATGAGGCCCCGAACAGGGGAAAATTGTTTATTTGTGTGGTAAACAGTGAGCCCAGATGTGAATTTGAAAGATGTACGTTTTTCCTTCTAATTACACTTTCACTTTGCTCTCCTAGATGTAGGGACAACGTGCTCATTAAGCCTGAACTCGTGAGCCCTTCACTCCTCCACCAGCCCTATATTTTGCTGGATAGTGTTCTCCTTTATGAGGGTGATGATGCTTTAGTGGTAGAATTCTTGAGACTTAAGTTCAATTTATGTCCAATGTGTCTCATGCACGGTCACCACCTGACAGTGAAGGCTTGCATACTTCAGTGATGCTCAAAGATTTCAATGGATTCAAAGATTTCTAAGACAGAACAGGAAAAAAGGCCTTCCACTTCCAAAAATTAGGCAATAAAAACCTTACAGATATCAATGGTCAGATTCTGTTGTGCATGGGGTCTCCATGAGTTGAGATCAACTCAATAGCATCCACTCA
>NW_006921930.1:154894-157099 GCF_000298275.1 Orycteropus afer afer
CTGCTAACCAGAAGGCTGGTGGTTCAAACCCACCAGCCACTCCTCAGAAGGAAGATGGGGCAATCTACTCCTGTAGTGATACTGCCTCAGAAACCCAAAGAGGGCTCTCTATGAGAAGGGGCTGACTCGGTGGCACATAACAACAACAACAACAACCTGTAGATTACTGTTTTTTATTACTAATAATGCAGTATTGTGTATGTAAAAGTGTTTTCTTTGTCTGTACCTCTTGTGCCCTCTCTGTGTCTTCCTTTTCCTTAGTGTTATTGTGTAGGTTACTCAGTTTTGGTATATTGCCTTTCCCTTCACCCAAATGAATATCTGTCTCTTACCTCTCTAGCAATTTTCCTTCTCTTCCACTCCCCTCCCATCCCTAGTAACTAACAAAGAAAGTTCCCTTCCACATGTAAACCTTTTCTTGACTTACAGTATTTCTCTTTCTGTGACTGACTAATGTCCAGCATAATGTCCTCCAAAGTCATCCACTTTATGAGGTGTTTCATGGTTTTTATATTATTTTTTAGTGTTGCGTATTAGTCCATTATGTGTAAGTTACATAGTTTGGTTATCCAATCATCCATTGGTAGGCACTTAGGTTGTTTCCATCTCTTTGCTATTGTGAACATATAGTGCTGCAATGAACATGTGTGAACATATATCTATTCATGTCCTGGCTTTCACTTCTTTGGTGATACAAACCTACTAACAGGATTGCTGGATCAAGTGGTATTTCTATTTCTACCTCTTTAAAGAATTGCCATACCATTTTTCTGTGGTTTCATCATTTTACAGTCCTACTCTTTTGGGAATTTTCTTCCCTTTCTCTTTCTAAATATTATCCTTATTGCTCTCATTAAACTAATCTGAGCTAATGTGTTAATGGTGATTCAAAGCTACATTATTATATAGTGTATATATGCAAAATTATACATTTGCAAGACCTTAAAGCAACCCATTGCCATCTAAACTCACTAACTCACTGCTGTAGGGTTGGATCCCACTCATAGTGACCTATCCTTTGGTTTCCAAAGTGGTAGCACTGTGGAAGTAGATTGCCCAATCTTCTTTCCGGGGAGTGGCTGGTGGGTTTGAACCTTAGACACTACACCACGACAGTTCTAAACCATAGCAACCCTATAGGACAGAGTAGAACTTCCCCATAGTGTTTCCAAGGCTGTAAATATTTATGGGAGCCGACTGCTTCATCTTTTTCTGAGTAGTAAAACTTCATCTTTGTGGGAATTTCAGCCAGAGACAGAGGATAATAATGTCACAGGGGCAGCATTATACAATCACAGTACATTACTTAATAGGAAATGTAACTTTTGGAAAACACTGGCTTAAGAAAGAAATTGTGATGTTTAGAAAAAGGCTAGGCTGGCCAGTGTTATTTTCCAAAACTCACATTAACATTAAAAGCAAGCAGAGTGAGAAAAACAAATAAACACCCAGTCTCCAGCTTCTAGCCCAAGCTACCACCATATGATAAATGGGAATATTGCAATAATTAATTAGCCTCCTAACATCCACCTGCCCCAATCCGCCCCTCTCCTTCTTAGTCTATTCTGAAAACAGCAGCCCAAGCCATTCCTTCAAACAGAAATTAAATCAAAACCCTCTGATGGATCTCCTGTTCATTCAGGATAAAAGTTGAAGCCTGACAATGGCTGTACCGCCCACTTTGTTCTCACACTATTCCTTCATTGTCCTTAGCAGTTAGCTTCTCATGCTTAAACTTTATGCTTACTGCTCTCTTCCTTGTATTCAGAGGAAACCACCAGGCACAGTCCTGCCTCAGACCCTTAGTCCTTTACTCAAGTATCATTTTTTAGTAGGGATCCCATATAGTCTATTTAAAATTCCAGAACATACAGTCTCCTCCTTGGTACTCTGTCCCACTTCTTTGCTTTATTTTTCTCCATACCATTCAATATATCATGTATTTAACTTCTTTGTTTGTTTGCTTTTGTTTGTTTTTCCTAGTCTACTTGGTTATCCCCCACCCCCATAATCAAGATGATTGTTCAAATCCCCACCTCAAATTCCTTTGATTTTTTTGTCATCAAGTTAAATGTACAGATTAATTTATGGAGAGTTGACACTTGTATTCTTATGTAATATCACAAAGATACCCATTGAATCTTTATGATATTGAAACTTCTTCTTCAACATCATTCATTTTTACTTCCTTTTTTTTTTTTTTTT
>NW_006921930.1:182114-182987 GCF_000298275.1 Orycteropus afer afer
TCCTTTGCCTTTTCTGTCCTCTCTCTACTTTCTGCCTCGCTGCTTGTGGGGGGTGGCCTGGGTTCCCTCTCCTCACCTGGCTCCCTGCGGTTGAATCCTCAATCTGTTCCTTTCCCCTTTGCATTTTCTGTCCTCTCCCTGCCTTTCCATCTCACTCCTTGTGGGATGTGGCCTGGGTTCCTTCTCTTCACCTGGGTCTCTGCAGCTGACTGCTCAATCTGTTCCAGTCCCCTTTGCTTTTTTTGTCCTCTCCCTGCTTCCTGCCTCTCTGCCTGTTCTTAGGTCCCTTTTTTTATCCTCTCCCTGCTTCCCACCTCAGTGCCTGTTCTTAGGTCCCTGGAACCCAAATGAGAATGCTATCACTTTAACATTCAAAATGGTTGCCACTTGTAAACATTCAAAATGGCTGCACCTTGGTCACTCTAAATATCCAAAATGGTCACTGCTTGTAAACATTCAAAATGGCTGTGCCCTTCGTCACTTTAAATATCCAAAATGACTGCTACATGTAAACAATCAAAATGGCTGTGCTCTCCAGACAAACAAGAAGGTCAGCGAAAAAAAAAAAAAAAAAACAAGAAAACCTGCAATATGTGGGATAGAGCAATAAGAGAAAAAGGCAGAGAAGGAGAATAATGAAGAAAAAAATTGAAAAAAATGCAAAAAGATAAATAAGGAATGGGATTAACCACGAGAGAAAAAGAAGAAAAAAAAAAATATATTTGCAACCAGGAATAGGGAAAAGAAAAAGCTGAAAACTAGGACCTGGGAGGGGAAGAATAAAGAATAATAGTAAAAAAGACAAAAGTATTAATAATGGTAGTACTTTTAAAACAGACAAAAGCAAGCAAACTAAAAACCAGAAAAAAGAAA
>NW_006921930.1:183602-186742 GCF_000298275.1 Orycteropus afer afer
TGTTGTTGTTGTTGTTATTTGCCATCGAGTCGGCCCCGACTCATAGCGACCCCTCCTTGGGTTTCCGAGGCAGTATCACTACAGAAGTAGGAATGCCCAACCTTCCTTCTGAGGAGTGGCTGGTGCATTAGCCATTAGAGAGATGCAAATCAAAACAACAATAAGAAACCAACTTGCCCAGCACTAGTAGCAAAGTTCAACAAGACAGAAAATAACAAATGCTGGTGAGGATGTAGAGAGATTGGGACTCTCATGCACCACTGGTGGGACTTTAGAATGCTACAACCACTATGGAAAGCAGTATGATGAGTCCTTAAAAAGTTGGAATTAGAAATACCATTTGACCCAGCCATTCCATTACTAGATATATATCCTAAAGATGTGAGAGCTATGACAAGAAGAGACATGCACACTCATGTTCATCACAGCACTATTTACAATAGCCAAAAGATGGAAACCAACCTAGGTGCCCATCATCTGAGAAATGGATAACCAAACCATGGTACATACACACCATGGAATAGTATGCAACTCTAAAGAATAACCTAGAATCTGCAAAACACCGCATAATGTGGATGAACTTGGAGGATATTATGCTGAGTGAAATAAGTCAATCACAGAAGGAAAAATATTGTATTAGTCCATTATTGTAGAAGTCAAGGAAAGGTTTTTCTATGGAAGGGAATTTTCTTTGCTGATTACCAGGGGTGGGAGGGGATGGGAGGGAACACTGTTAGAGAAGTAGAGATAAGTATTGATTTGGGTGAAGAGAAGGGCAATGAACCAAATGTGAGTGGTCAACATGGTGGCACTGAGGAGAGGAAGACATGGAGAGGTATATGGGAAGTGCAGACAACAAATATGAACCCTTTTGCATATACAGTACTGCATTGTCAGTGAAGGCAAACAGGGATATACAGGTAGATAGATAGGTGGAGAGACTGAACTATTAGGTATGTCTATGAAGCAAGGAGTGTACCCAAGACCATGTATAGGGTTGGAAGACAATGTTTCTACAAGTGTATTTGTATGTTCTGTAAGAATTTCCAGGTGTATAATAGAGCTGACAAAGGACAAGATTGTAGTCACTGCTTGGGCACAGCCAGCTACCCAGAGGGAGCAAGTAGTTGAACCTGTGGGCTCAGGACCATAGTCGCAGAGGACATCAAGCACAATTGGCATAACATGCTATAAAAATCATTGTTCTATCTCCTACTTAGGCAAGTAACAACTAGGATCTTAAAAGCTTGCAAGCAGCCATCTAGATGCAATGCTGAGTTTCTCCTTGTCCAGAGCAAAGAAGAATGAAGACAACCAAAGATTCATGGAAACAATTAGTCCTAGACTAATATGACTATGAGAACAGACTAACTAGATGGTGCCTGACTACCACAGTCAACCACTCAGAGGGGGATCTATGTAGGAGATCCTGGATAGAGAGGGAGAACAATGTAGAATAAAACTCGAAATCATTTGGGAAAAAAAGAGGGGGGGCCAGGTTTGCTGTTCTGATGGAGCCTGGTGGAACCCCTGAGACTATGATCTCAGCTGCCCTTCAGGTCTGGAATTGAACCCACACTTGTGGTTTCCAGCCAAACAAAAGACAAGCAAATGAGTTAAACATTTTACCTGAGGTAGATACACTCCTTGGAGAGAACAATCATGGGAGAATAGAAGGGCTGTGTATACACAGGGAGATAGCTTAGGGGGCAGGAATGCATGGAAGGATGGACACAGGGAAGAGGTAACTATTGGGAGGAAGTGGGAGGGGAGCCGTTGCATTGGGGTTAATTGTGGTCAATATCATGAGACAAAGTATATATGAACTCCTGTATGGCAAGTGAATTTGCTCTGTAAACTTTCACCCAAATCACAATAAAAAAATAAAAATAAAATTAAATAAACTATAAAGAGGTCTTTTACAGCAGGTTATATACACTTTCTTCTAAAGATTTTATAGAAATTTGAAATGACAGAGTGCTTTCATTCTCTAAGGGATAGGACAGTGTTGATCACTCTTCCACTTTAAGGTAGTCTTTAAACAAAGCTGTTTGTTTTGATTCTGTCTTCCCCCTAAAGATTGAAGATTTGATGCTTTTAAATGATGGTGTTGGGGAAGGATATTAAATATACCATGGACTTCCAGAGGAACAACAAATCTATCTTGGCAGAGATACATCCAGAATGCTCTTTAGAAAGAAGTGAGGATGGTGAGACTTCATGTCACATATTTTTGACATGTTATCAGAAGGGACAATTCCCTGAAGAAGGACATCATGTTTTGTAAAGCAGAGGGTCAGTGAAAGGGTCATTGAGGGACAACCTTCAGTGAGATGGATTGACATATTGGTTGCAACAATGGGCTTAAATTTAGCAATGATAGTGAGGAAGGTGAAGGACCAGGCAGTGTTGCAGTTCTGTTATAGATAGGACCAGTATGAATCAGAACCAACTTGACACTACCTAACAACAACAACACAGAATAATATAATACCTCAAACACGTATAAAAATTAAACTCTAATAAATGATCTGAACATCACATGTTGATCAGGAAATGGGTCAGTCCTAGCCATGGGCCCTTTATTTTTTCTAATGTAAGTGGAATTTGGAATGATACAATAGATAAAAATTAGCTGGCTCTGACTGAAATACACTCAGTGAGTTATTCTTGTCCTCACCCTTATTCTTTCTTAGCTCCAACTTTCTGGGCAGGAATAATATCTACTTTCAATATCCATAGTAATTTATCTGACTAGGAGATTCTTCTCTAAAGTGTAAAGGCATTTTCTAGTGTGTCTGTCAATATGGTGATGCAAAAGGGAGAGAGGAGCGCTCTTTGGTGATATATATGTTTTTCATGTTTTTTTTTTTTTTTAATTTTGGTTGTTTTTATTGAAAATGTACACAGTAAATCATACACCAATTCAACAATTTCTACATATGTAATTCAGGGACACTGATTACATTATTTGAATCCTAAGTCATAATCATAAGATTGACTACATCTGTGGCAAAAAGCGTTGGAAAAGCTCAATATCTTCAGCCAAAACCAGGCCAGGAGCTAATTGTGGAACAGACCATCAACTGCTTCTATGCAAATTCCACTTGAAGTTAAAGACAATTAAAACAAGTCCAAGA
>NW_006921930.1:190402-200570 GCF_000298275.1 Orycteropus afer afer
CTTCCTCAGTTGCTCCAGGCAAATAGAGATCAATTGTTGTGGCTTGGATGCCAGCTTGCTAGCTTTTAAGAGTCCAGGAACTACGCAAAAAATTAGAAGCACTAAACACATATTAGGACAATTGACTGGGATGTCCTATGAAACCATGACCCACAACCTCCAAACCAAGGAATCAAATCTCATTAATTGTTTCATTATACATAAGCAGCCTCAGCAACTAATCTTTGTTGTTGTTGTTGTTGTAGTAAATATAACAAAAAATCTTAGTCAACTGAGCTTTATATAGGTGTGCAACTTATTGACGGCACGTAAAATAATCAGCGGAGCCACCTTACCCCTAATCAATGTGATTTTCCCATTTTATGTTACAAATATATATTTAAATATTCTTTTCCACAAAGCATAATATTAATTCTATTATTTAATACTATGCTTTGTAGAAAATTTCACAAGAGTCTCAAATTTCAGAAATATTCTAGGTAGCCATTTCAACATAATTTAGATGTCTAACACTTAGTCTAGACAGGTCACTGCTATAATAAAATAGTAATTCTTAATCAAGTTGTATCTATAATTTCTTAGGACTTTTTGAATGCTTAGCTCCACTTTCAAGGATTTTTATTACAATATTTGGCTTTACAATATTGAATTGTAGAGGCAAATTTAAGCAGCTCGATACAGTACTTACATTTCAGTAAGGCAGTTTTTTAGAAATTAAACTCTGAAAAAATGGTTTTGAGGTGAGTTTTTGCTAGTTATACTAAGATGATGTGAATATTAATTTTAAAATATTGTTATTACATATCACCAAAAGCCAAAGATGAGGAAATTGGAGATGTTTACCAATGTCTGCAGCCTGAAACTGACCAAACACGCAATCAAGATGTGCTGGTTATCACTGGTGATTGCAATGCAAAACTTGGAAACAAAGAAGAATCACTGGTAGTTGGAAAATTTGGCCTAGACAATAGAAGTAACATTGGAGATCGCATTATAGAATTTTTTAAGACTAATGACTTATTCATTGCAAATACCTTTTTTCAACAACACAATGGTGGCTATACATATGGACTTCACCAGACAGAGTGCACAGGAATCAGATTGACTATATCTGTGGCAAGAGGTGATGGGAAAGCTTAATATCTACAGCCAGAACAAGACCAGGAGCTGAGTGTGGAACAGGCCATCAACTGCTCATATGCACATTCAAGTTGAAGTTGAAGACAATTAAAACAAGTCTACAAGAACCAAAATATGACCTTGAATATATCCCTCCTGAATTTAGAGATCATCTGTAAAATAAATTGAATGCATTGAACACCAATGACCAAAAACTAGAGGAATTGTGGGAAGACATCAAGAACATCATCCATGAAGAAATCAAAGGATAATTAAAAACAGCCAAGGAAGAAAAGACCAAAATGGATGTCCGAAGAGACTCTGAAACTTGCCATTGAATGGAGAGTAGCTAAAGCAAATGGTAGAAATGACAAAATAAAAGAGCTGAACAGAAGATTTCAAAGAGCAGCTCAAGAAAACAGTCAATTATTATAATGGAATGCACAAAGAGTTAGAGTTAGAAAACCAAAAGGGAAGAACACATTCAACATTTCTCAAGCTGAAAGAGCTGAAGAAAAAATTTAAGCCTCAAGTTGCAATACTGAAAAATTCTATGGGCAAAATATTGGATGATGTAGGAAACATCAAAAGAAGAAGGAAGAAATACACACAGTCACTGTACCAAAAAGAATTGGCCAATGTTCATCCATTTCACAAGGTGGCTGATGATCAAGAACCAATGGTAGTGAAGGAAGAAGTCAAAGCTGCACTGAAGGAATTGGCAAAAAAAAAAGGCTCCAGGAATTGATGGGATACCCATTAAAATGTTTCAACAAATGGATGCCCTGCTGGAGGCACTCACATGGCTATGCCAGGAAATTTGGAAGACAGCTACCTGGCCAACTGACTGGAAGAGATCCATATTTGTACCCATTCCAAAGAAAGGTGATCTCACAGAATGCAGAAATTATTAAATAATGTCATTAATATTGAAGCAAGTAAAATCTTACTGAAGATAATTCAAAAATGATTACAGCAGTATATTCACAGAGAACTTCCAAAAATGCAAGCTGGATTCAGAAGAGGACATGGAATGAGGGATATCATTGCTGATGTAAGAAAGATCTTGGTTCAAAGCAAAGAATACCAGAAAGATGTTTACTTGTGTTTTATTGACTACCCAAATATATCTGATTATGTGCATCATAACAAATTGTGGATAACACTGAGAAGAATAGGAATTCCAGAACACTTGATTGTACTCATGAGGAATCTGTACATAGACTAGGAGGCTGTCGTTCAAACAGAACAAGGGGAAACTGCATGGTTAAAAATCAGGAAGGAAGTGGGTCAGGATTGTATCCTTTCACCATACTTATTCAATCTATATACTGAGCAAGCATTCTGAGAAGCTGGACTATATGAAGAACATGGCATCAGGATTGTAGGAAGAATCATTAACAACCTGCAATATGCTGACTACACAACGTTGCTTGCTGAGAGTGAGGATGACTTGAAACACTTACTGATGAAGACTGAAGAATACAATCTGAAGTATGGATTACATCTCAATATAAAGAAAACAAAAATTCTCACAACTGAACCTATAAGCAGCATCACACTAAATGGAGAAAGATTGAAATTGTCAAAGACTTCACGTTACTTGGTTCTACAATCAACACCAATGGAAGGAGCAGTCAAGATATCAGACAACGTATAGTACTGGGATAATCAGCTGCAAAAGACCTCTTTCAAGAGCTGAAGACCAAAGTTGTCTCCTTGAAGACTAAGGTGCACCTGACACAAACCATGGTATTTTCAATCGCCTCATATGCATGTGATAACTGGATAATGAATAAGGAAGACTAAAGAAAAGTCGATGCTTTTGAGTTGTGGTGCTGGTGAAGAATGCTGAAAGTACCATGGACTGTCAAAAGAACTAGCAAAGCTGTCCTCGAGGAAGTGCAGCCAGAATGCTTCTTGGAAGCAAAAATGGCCAGACTTCATCTCACCTACTTTGGTCATGTTGTAAGAAGAGACCATTCCCTGGAGAAAGATATCATACTTGGTAAAGTGGAAGGTCAATGAAAGAGGGGAAGGCCCTTAACAAGATGGATTGATACAGTGGCTACAATGATGGGCTCAGGTATAACAGGGATTGTGGAACTGGCACAGGGCGGGGCAGTGTTTTGGTCTGCTGTACATAGGATCACTATGAGTTGGAAACCACTTGACGGCACCTAACAACAACAACATTACATATCGACTATGCATCAGTTCTGTGCCAAGGGATTAGAAATATTAAATAGGAGTCCTGTTCTAAAAGAACTCACAAGACACAACTAGGATATAATGACATAATACCTAAGGCATCTGACTGCTAACCAGAAGCCTGGCAGTTCAAACCCACCAGCTACTCCGTGGAAGGAAGACTGGACAATCTACTTCCATTATGATACTGCCTCAGAAACCCAAGGAGGGGTTGCTATGAGTCAGATCTGACTTGATGGCAATGAGTTTCTTTCTTTTTTTTTTTTTTTTTTAAGGATAGCAAAGTGGATCCATATTGCTTGGTTTCAAACTCCATCCTACCATTTTAGGCAAGTTATTACTCAGTGTTTTCAGAAACAGATCACCAGGCCTTTCCTCCTAATCAGTCTTAGTCTGGAAGCTCTGCTGAAACCTGTCAACCATGGGTGGCTCTACTGATATTTGAAACACATGTAACATAGCTTCCAGCCTCACAGCAACACACAAGCCATCAGTATATGACAACTGACAGACGAGTGGTAGATTAGCAATGTTGTTGTTATGTGCCATGGATTCGGACCCAACTCATAGCTACCCCTCCATGGGTTTCCGAGGCGGTATCACTATGGAAGTAGATTGCCCAACCTTCCCTCTGAGGAGTGGCTGGTTGGTTTGTACCACCAGCCTTCTGGTTAGCAGTCAAGTGCCTTAGGCACTATGCTACCAGAGCTCCTTAGATTAGCAATATAGCAATTTATTTAATAATGGGGTTTTCCCCCTAAATAAGTCACTGATCACTTTTAAACATCATTTTTTGGAAACATAAGATGATAAATTGTGTATTTCAATCTTAATTTTCCAAAGCAAATAATTTTGCATTAGTTTACTAAATAAACTTGGTGAAACCATTAATCATCAATTAAATAAATACCTTAAAAATGGACAAATCAAAACAGTTGTATTTGCCTAATAGCTCAATGGTGAGGGCAGGTCAGTGACTTCTTGTTGTTATGTGCTGTTGAATCTGACCCAACTCATAGCGACCCCTCCTTGGGTTTCTGAGGCAGTATCACTATGGAAGTAGATGTTGAGAGTGTTTATACACTCTTAAGAACTTTTTTTTTTCCATCCTTGCTGATTTTGTTGTTGCTCATCGTTGTTCTATTAAATGAATAAGCATTTCCTCTCGCTGACTATTTTGTTATAAATGTGTGCTACTGAACAAAGGGTCATTGTTAATAAGTGTTTGATAAAAAGGTTTTCACTTACCATTGTTTGCTTTTGGAAATGAAAAATCCACCTCCCTGATAAATGAGCACTTTTGAGAAATGAGAGGAAGGGACAGGTGAGTAACATTTATTTTATCTTGTGTTTCAAACTTAACAAAAGGTATGCCTCTGTAGTAATTTATCAGAGATTTGCAGAAAATAATCTGACTGAATCATAGGTTAATGAACAAATAGTACACTATTATGAGCCCACACAAAAGAAAAAAGACTGAAGTTTCTCTGTACTAGTAAGTTGCTGAATTATATTTTATCAGTTGAAATTTTTATATATGTTTTATCAATGTTTTCAAAGAAATAAACAAGAATTACAAGAAATACATGTAAAGTTTCTATTTCTTTCCTTTTGCAGATTTAGGCTTATGAGTGTATAATAACATTCATTCAATCAGACATCATTAGTTTCTCTTCTGCCTAAAAAATACATGCTAATTTTTTTTAACTTTTTTATTCAATAATGTATGAATCTAGTCTTACAAATTAAAAATTCTGGTGTCAAAAAAATAAAATAAATTAAAAGAAATATTTTCCTTTACAGAAAAGTAAGTTCAAAATAATTTATTAATCTTTAAAAGAAAAATTAAGTGAACTCAAAGCAAATCTTTGGTTAAGAAGTAAAAAACGAAACTATTTCTAGAATTGTAAAGTATTATTTGTTCAAAGAGCCCTAGGACTGGAGCATTATACTCTCAAATGTTAAACTGTTGGCTATAAAAATTTTGCTTTAAATAGAGTGGATGTTCTTATACATTTTTGGACAATAAAATTATAAGAAAAAATCTGTAGTAACTTAAATTTTAAGTGACAAGAACAACAGCTTTAAAATTCTTCTAAAACTTATGATCAAAACAAACTATATTTCATAAAGGCAGGATGGAATATAACAAGATACAAGGCTCTAAATAAAGCACTTGAGTTACTAAGACTGTTATTTAATTTTATTTTTAAAGAAATGTCTTCCTTATAACCAAATTAAAATGATACCCTATATATACTATGGTCGGCAGGGAACAACAAACAAACAAAAATGATAACCATATGTATGTCTATTTAGAGTGTATGCAAATACATCCCAGCTAGAATACTAAATAATATGTAAAGATTTGAAAACTTGTAATGTTTAAAATAGGAGAAAACAGATGTAACTATGTGTAATTATTTAAAAAAATCTTTCTAAAGTGCTTGAGTTATAAAATAAACAGAAGTAAAGCCATTTTCAAATTCTTTCAAGGAAGAAAAAAGTAAGTAACATTCAGATCAATAGCTGCTAATTATATTTTAAAAATTATGATATTGCTTCTTGCTGATGAATGATGTTTTATTTTTCAGAAATGTTCCTAGCCACTTTATTTATTTACTTATTTTATTGTGTTTTGGGTGAAAGTTTACAGAACAAAATGATTTTCCAGTCAACAATTCATATACATTTTGTTTCGTGATCTTGATTGCAATCCCTAAAATGTAACAGCACTCCTCCCACTTATGCCCTGTGTTTACCATTTCTTTTCAGGCTTCTTTCCTATGAATGAAATTTTCTTATGAAATTCTCATTAACATTGTTTCAAATTTCTGGGTTGGTTGAATGGCTTTTCTTGACCAAACTTCCTGAAACATTTCTCTCACTTTACAGGAGATCAGTCAGGCTTGAGTATAAAGCAATACCTTTTACTTTGCCAAAATAAAATAAAATAATCAATATACTCTAATTTGTTAAACTTGGGAGAAGTGTGTTCTGAAAAAACATACCCTTTGCTGTGGTGAAGATTTAAGACTATACCAAAAAAATAAGTCTAGGCTAACTTGATGTAAATTTGTGTGGGAATATGTAAACAACAGTAACGTGACTTCACAATTTATAAAACATATTTCTAGGAAGCCCACTATTTATGCACAGAAGCAAGTGGAAGCAGCCAAGATCTACAAAGCATTTCTAACCATGATGCTTTGCACCAATCTAATCTCAAGAAAGACTCCAGCTTTCAACTCAATTGCACAAATATTTGCCGAGCAAGAGCATACAATATTTGTTGTGCAAGAGAACCCAGCACTCTGCCAAATGGCCTACTCTGACAAATATCTGCAATCTGTCTTTAATCTTGACCAAAACTTTTAACCAACATCGGCTTCAATTTCTTTAACTGTAAAATGAATATATTGAGCTAAATTATATCTAAGCTTTTAAAATTCTATGATTATGAGATTGCCTTGAACCTAGTGATTACAAATAATCGTTAGCTTTAACCCATGCCTTTATCTCACTGTGTTGTTAGGTGCCGTCAGGTCAGCACCAAATCATAGTCACTCTGTATACAACAGACCAAAACATTGCTTGGTCCTGCATCATCCTAACAATCCTTGGTCTTTCAGTGCCCAGTTTATTTCAATGTCTATGCATATGAGTCAATTGCAAATACGATGGCTTGAGTTAGTTGCACTTTAGTTTTCAAAGTGATGTCCTTGCTCTTCAACACTTTAAAGAAGTCTTTTGCAGCAGATTTGCCCAGTGCAATATGACATCTGATTTCTTGACTGCTGTTTTCATTGGTGTTAATTATGGATTCAAGTAAAATGAAATCCCTGACAAATTGAATCTTTCCTACATTTACCATGATTTTTCTTATTGACACAGTTGTGGGAATTTTTGTTTTCTTTATGTTGAGGTATAATCCATATTGAAGACTATAGTTTTTGATCTTCACTAGTAAGTACTTCAAGTCATCTTCACTTTCAGCAACTGAGGTTGTGTCATCTGCATATCTCAGGTTGCTAATGAATCTTTTTCTAACCCTAATGCCATGTTCTTCTTCTTACAGTCCAGCTTCTCAGATTATTGGCTCAGCATACAGGTTGAATAAGTATGGTGAAAGGATATAACCTTGATATGTGTCCTTCCTGATTTTAAACCATGCAGTATCTCCTTGTTCTGTTTGAACAACAGCCTCTTGGTCTATGCACAGGTTACTCATGAGCACAATTAAGTGTTCTGGAATTTCCATTCTTCACAATGTTATTCATAATTCATTATGATCCACACAGTCAAATGCCTTTGTATAGTCAATAAAACACAGGTAAAAATCTTTCTGGTAATCTTTGCTTTCATCTATCTGACATTAGCAATGCTATCCCTCATTCAACATCCTCTTCTGAATCCAGCTTGAATCTCTGGAACTTCCCTGTCAATATATTGCTACAACCATTTTTGTATTATCTTCAGCAAAATTCTACTTGCATGTGGTATTAATGACATTATTTGATCATTTCCACATTCAGTTTTATCACCTTTCTTTGGAACGGGCACAAATATGAACCTCTTCCATTTGATTGGCCAGGTAGCTGTCTTCCAAATTTCTCGGCCTTATCAATAGCAGTGAAAAAAATCTCTGATACATTACCTCACTAATAAGATAGAAATAGACAAGCTAGATTCCCTTCAGTGGAAGGTATATGATCGTTTAAATGAGGGCGAGTGGTCAGAGAGACAGGATAGGGCAGATTTGGAGAGCATGGGCTCTCCAGTGGGATTTTCTGGTTTAGAGTTCTGGCACTTAATAACCACATGGCTGTGCACAGTTACATCACCTCTTAAGATTTCAGTCTCCTCATTTTCAAACTGAGGATAATAATACTATATAATTTTAAGGTGGTTGTAAAAATTAAATTAGTCAATTCATGTAAAATAATTACAACAGTCCTAACAGAATAAGTTTTAGTTATTATTATTCCTAGCAAAACTTGGGAACAGGTGTCAATGGCAATTGCTGTGGCATTGCTTAAGATTAATATTAGTTACTTCACAAAATTAGGAGGGCTGGTGGCATAATCATTAAGGGGTTGGTTGCTAATGGAAAGGGGGTAGTTTGAACCCACCTGGCACTTCCATGGGAGATAAGATCTGGCAACCTGCTTCCATGAAGATCACAGCCTAGGAAACCCCATGAGACAAGTCAACTCTGTTGTTTAGGGTCACTAAGGAGATCTGGTGGCACAGTGCCTAAGGCATTGGACTGCTAACCAGAAGCTTGGCAAATCAAACCTACCAGCCACTCAATAGAAGGAAGATTGGGCAATCTACTTCTATAAAGATTTACCTCCTCAGAAACCCAAAAGGGGTCGCTATAAGTCAGAATCAACTTGATGGCAGTGAGTTTGGTTTTTGGTTTGGTTTGGTTTGGTTGGATTCACCAATGATAATCAACACATCTTGATTACATTTTGGTCAATTTCAGACTGCAGAAGTTCATAAAAGTCTTCAATTTCCTCATATTTGTTTTTGGTGGTTGGTGCACAAATTTTAATAGTAGTATTAACTGGTCTTCTTGGTAGGCATGTGGATATTATCCTATCCTGACAGCATGAGACTTCCGGATACATCTTGAAACTTTATTTGTGAAAATGGATATCACACCATTTTTCTTCAATTTGTCATTCCTGGCATAATAGACCATATGATTATCTGATTAAAAATGGCCAAAACCAGTCCATTTCAGTTCAATGTCTATGATATTGATCTTTACCTGTTCCATTTCATTTTTAAAAACTTCCAACTTTCCTAGCTTCATATTCATACATTCCATGTTCCAATTACAAATAGATGTTTGCAGTTTTTTCTCCCCATTTTGAGTCATGCTGAATGGAGGTCTGGAACATTTTACTCCATCCACATTATTAAGTTTGACTCTACTCTGAAGAGGCAGCTCTTCCCCAGTTATGTTTTGAGTACTTTCCAACATGAGGTGCTCATCTTCTGGCACTATATCAGACAATGTTTCAGGGCTATTCATAAACTTTTCCAGTAATATATCAGACAATGTTTCATTGCTACTCATAAAGTTTTCACCAGCCAATTTTTTGAGAAGTGGAAGCCCCTTTCCTTCTTCCAAGTCTGTATTAGTCTGGAAGCTCTGCTAAAACCTGTCTAGCATGGGTAATCCTGAAGGTATTTGAAATTCTGGTGGCATAGCCTCCAGTCTCATAGCAATACACAAGTATTGGAATGCAAAAGTTGAAAGCAAAGAAGAATCACCAGTAGTTGGTAAAAATGGCCATGATGACAGAAACGATGCTGGAGATCAAATAATAGAATTTTGCAAGACCTACAGCTTATTCATTGCAAATACCTTTTTTCAAAAACATAAATGGTGGCTATACATGTCAGCTTTACCAGTGGAATACACAAGAATCAGATCGACTACATCTGTGCAAAGAGACAATGGAGAAGCTTAATATCTTCAGCCAAAACAAGGCCAGGAGCTGACTGTGGAACAGACCATCAGTTGCTCATATACAAGTCCATGTTGAAGCTGAGGTAATTAAAACAAGTCCACGAGAGCCAAAATATAATCTTGATTATATCCCTCCTGAATTTAGAGACCAAATAAAGAATAAATTTGATGCATTAAAAACCAATGACTGGAGAGATCGATTCCAAGATGGTCGAATAGGCAGAAAGTCTGCACAGACATTCTTCAACAAAGAAAAGGGAAACCAATTAACATAGACACAGAAGATAATCCTGGACCCCTGAGCTTTGAAGGGAAGGATATAGAAGTGGACTAAACCCCAACTAGCAGACG
>NW_006921930.1:206710-207412 GCF_000298275.1 Orycteropus afer afer
TTTGGGTGAAGAGAAGGGCAATGTACCAAATGTGAGTGATCAATATAGTGACAATGAGGAAGAGAAAGACATAGAGAGGTACGTGGGAAGGACAGACAACAAAGATGAATCCTTTTGCACATATAGTACAGCATTGTTAGTAAAGGCAAACATGGGTATATGGGTGGATAGATGGGTAGACAGGCTGAACTGTTAGCTATGTCTATGAAGTGGGGAGTGTACCCAAGAACATGTATAGGGTTAGCAGACAGTGGTCCTATAACTTTATGTGTATGATCTGAATTCCCAGGTGTATAGTGGAGCTGACAAGGGACAAGGCTGTAGTAACTGCTTGGTCACAGCCAGCTACCCAGAGGGACTGAGTAGTTGAACTTGTGGGCTTGGGACTATAGTCACAGAGGACATCAAGCTCAATTGGAATAACATACTACACAAAACATTGTTCTATCTCCTACTTTGGAGAGTAGCGACTGGGATCTTCAAAGCTTGCAAGCTGCCATCTAGATGCAATGATGGGTCTCTTCTCATCCAGAGCAAAGAAGAATGAAGAAAACCAAAAATTCATAGAAACAATTAGTCCTAGCAACTGGTACACCATCCAATCTTCAGCCTATATGACTATGAGACCAGAAGAACTAGATGGTGCCCGGCTATTACTGTCAACCACTTGGAAGAGGATCTATGGAGGAGATCCTGGATATA
>NW_006921930.1:207672-222766 GCF_000298275.1 Orycteropus afer afer
TTGTGGTCAATGTCATGAGACAAAGTATATGTGAACTGCTGTATGGAAAGTGTATTTGCTCTGTAAATTTTCACCCAAATCACACACACACACACACAAAGACCGAAAATGAGATGAATTTTTGTTGTTGTTGTTATTGTTCAGTGCTGTCAAGTTGTCTTCAACTCATAGCGACCTTATGCACAGCAGAATAAAACTCCACCCAGTCCCGCGCCAGCTCCACAATCCTTGCTATACTTGAACCTATCGCCGCAGACACTGTGTCAATCCATTTCCTTGAGGGCCTTCCCCTCTTTCATTGACCCTCCACTTTACCAAGCATGACATCCTTCTCCAAGGAATGATCCAATAACATGACTAAAGCAGGTGAGACGAAGTCTGACCATTCTCGCTTCCAAGGAGCATTCCAGCTGCACTTCCTCCAGGACAGATTTGTTAGTTCTTTCAGCAGTCCATAGTACTTTCAGCATTATTTGCCAGCACCACAACTCAAAAACATCAATTCTTCTTTGATCTTCCTTATTCATTGTCCACCTCTCATATGCATATGAGGTGATTGAAAATATCATGGCTTCTGTCAAGAGCACCCTAGTCCCCAAGAAGACGTCTTTGCTCCTCAGCACTTGAAAGAGATTTTTTTACGGCCGACTTGCCCAGTGCTGTACGTCGTCTAATGTCCTGACTGCTGCTTCCATTGGCATCGACTGTAGAACCAAGCAATATGAAGTCGTTGACAACTTCAATCTTTTCTCCATTTATTGTGATAGTGCTTATAGGTCCAGTTGTGAGGATTTTTGTTTTCTTTATGTTGAGATGTAATCCATACTGCCGATATATTCTTCAATCTTCATCAGTAAGTACTTCAATTCATCCTCACTTTCAGCAAGCAAAATTGTGTCATCTGCGTATCACAAGTTGTTAATGATTCTTCCTGCAATCCTAATGCCACGTTCTTCTTCATATAGTCCAGCTTCTTGGATTATTTGCTCAGCATATGGATTGAATAAGTATGGTGAAAAGTCACAACCCTGACACACTCCCTTCTTAATTTTAAACCATGCAGTCTCCCCTTGTTCTGTTCAAATGACAGCCTCCTCGTCTATGTACAGGTTCCTCATGAGTACAATGTTCTGGAACTCCCATTCTTCTCAATGTTATCCATAATTTGTTATGATCCACACAATCAAATGCTTTTGCAAAGTCAGTAAAATACAAGTACACATCTTTCTGGGATTCTTTGCTTTGAGCTAAGATTCATCTGACATCTGGAATGATATCCCTCATTCCACGTCCTCTTCTGAATCCAGCTAGCATCTCTGGAAGTTCTCTGTCAATATACTGCTGCAACCATTTTTGAACTTTCTTCAGTAAGATTTTACTTGCATCATTATTAATGATATTGATTGATAATTTCCACATTCTGTTGGATCACATTTTTTTGAATGGGTACAAATATGGATCTCTTCCAGTCAGTTGGCCAGGTAGTTGTCTTCCAAGTCTCTTGGGATAACCAAGTGAGTGCCTCCAGTGGGGCATCCTTTTGTTGAAACATCTCAGTGGGTATTCCATTAATTCCTGGAGCCTTGTTCTTCACCAATTCCTTCAGTGCAGCTTTGACTTCTTCCTTCCATATCATTGGTTCTTGATCATATGCCACCTCCTAAAATAAACAAAGATCTACCAGCTCTTTTTGGTACAGTGACTCTGTGTATTCTTTCCATCTTATTTTGATCAATCATTCAATATTTTGCCCATAGAATCTTTCAATATTGCAACTTGAGGCTTAATTTTTTCCCTCAGTTCTTTCAGCTTGAGAAATGCAGAGTGTATTCTTCCCTTTTTGTTTTCTAACTCTAAGTCTTTTCACATTTCATGATAGTAATTGGCTTTGTCTGCTTGAACTGCTCTTTGAAATCTGTGTTCAGCTCTTTCATCTTGTCATTTCTTCCTTTCACTTTGGCTACTCTCTGCTCAAGGGTAAGCTTCAGATTCTCTCTGTCATCCCTTTTGATCTTTTCTTTTTTTCTTGTCTTTTTAATGACCTTTTGGTTTCTTCATGGATTATGTTCTTGATGACATCCCACAATTTTTCTGGTTTTTGGTCTTTGTTGTTCAATGCATCAAATCTATTCTTTAGATGGTCTCTAAATTCAGGAGAGATGCATTCAAGATAACATTTTGGCTCTCATGGACTTGTTTTAAGTGTGTTGAACTTGCATATGAGCAGTTGATGGTCTATTCGACAATCAGCTCCTGACCTTGTTTAGGCTAAAAATATTGAGTTTCTACATCACCTCTTGCCACAGATATACTCAATCTGATTCTTGTGTATTCCATTTCTTCCCATTTTTAAATTGGATTGTTAATCTCTTTGTTGTTGAGTTGTTAAAGTTTTCTATACATTTTAGAGATAAGTCCTTTGTCAGATGTGGTGTTGCCCTATTTTTTCCCAATTTGTTGTTGTTGTTGTTGTTATGTGCCGTGGAGTCAGACCTGACTCATAGCGACCCCTCCTTGGGTTTCTGAGGCAGTAATACTATGGAAGCAGATTACCCAACCTTCCTTCTGAGGAGTGGCTGGTGGATTGTTAGGTGCATTAGATCCCCTTTCTAGAGAATCAAAACTGTCTTCTTTGGGTTTCATTAAAAATTTAATTTCAATATGCAATATAAACATAATGGAATACATTTTCAAATGATAAAGTTAAAGGAAAAGGTGGTTTTCAGATAACACAGTTAATACTATTTCACAAATATGGCATAGCAGCTTAAAGATTTAATGGAAAATTAATAATTATAGTTTAATAATATAGAACACCTTGGAATGAAAGTCATTCTGCTTCAATTAAGGCCATTTAATCCATTAAATCCCCAACAGACTATCAAAGAATAACTGACAACCACTTTGGTTGCTATACTTCTCTACACTCTGCAGAAACTGCTGGCTCTTAGATAAAAGTTTATTTTCTCTTGACAGAAAAATTATATTACAAGTGCACCAAAAAAATCTTTATCTAAAGGCACTATTATTTATGATTTGATATTCAGTGTAATGAGAGAAGATGTGTGTTGAACTCCATTAGTAGACCTTTAGAAAAGGTATTCACTATCTAATCAGGTTCTTAATTTATGCGTTTACTAAGAAAGAGTTTCTATAAAACTCTTGTAGAAAGATGACTTTTATATGAAATGATTTGTATAAGTAAATACAATATGTCAATTGTGTCAATGAACTCAGGGTAAATATTGTAAGTAGCCTTTGATAGTATTAGAATATGCATGACCCTTAGATTAATAACAAAGCACCTGTTGATTGTAGCAGTTTTCTAACTTCATTTCTCTGCCTCCCCACATATCAAATGCAAAGTCCATTTATGCAACATATTGCCACATGCATACAAAAAATAAGGAATAATTTATCTACTGGTAACTTCTTCCATTTCTCACTGAAAAAGAGGATTAAAAGTGGTATTATCATGGAGAAGGTTTTCTTTCAGCTGAATTAGAATAATAGGAGAACTCTCCTGCTTCAAACAACAAGAAAATCACACAAAAATAATAACATAATGGTTTTTAGACTTTGGACACCAGGCAGTCTAGAACAATAATCCCACAAACCAGGTGAGCTCTGGATTGTCCCAATATACAGCCTTCAAAGACTTTCCAGGATGAAGTACAGGGAGAGGAAACCCCTGGAGATTGACTTTCTCCCTGAGTTGAAGAGATGGATCTGAACATCTGAGAAATGTATGGTGGCTGGAGTTTTCAGGACAGAGTCCAAGAACAAGAGAACTACACAAAGCAAAATAGAAATTCAAAGTTTTGTGGCAGGGCCCCCTCAAGTCTTCAGGTCCAAACTAATCAGGGATATAAGTAAGGTAACTACTCAAGTTTATGGATAAAATCATTCAGAAGCAACAGAGGGAGAAACTCATGGAGCTCACATAAGGCAAGGAAAAGTTTGTGTTCCTACCTAACAGAAGTGGAAAACCTTATAATTCACAGAACACCAGGTAGAGTGAGTATCTTGATAATTTTTGTTATTAGGTGCCTTCTAGTCAATTCTGACTCATGAAAACCCTATAGGACTGAATAGAACTGTCCCACAGGATTTCCAAAGCTATAAATCTTTACAAAAGAAGACTGCCACATCTTTTTTCTCCTGGAGAGGCTGAGGGTCAAACCATCAACCTAAGTTAGCAGCTGAGAGCTTCACTACTGCACCACCAGGGCGCCTGCTTAACAAAGTTTCAAGCAATCCTCAAAAGATCTCATTGTTTGCAAGTAACTTAATTGCATACCAGAACAAGGATCAGAAAATATGTATAGAGATGAATATTTAATAAAACCACTCCTCAGAAGAAAGACTGGGCCATCTACTTTCGTAGTGATACCACCTCGGTCACCTAATGAGGGGTCGCTATGAGTTGGATCTGACTCAATGGCAGTGTGTGCACTGCAGTTGTATATTAAAGAAATACTACTTAGTGAACACAAGGTAAAGTTTATCATATGTGACATTCGATAAGAAAATTTCAGTTATACAAATAAGTGGAAATAACTCCCAATGAAAGGTAAAATTAATCCATAGAAACAGACCTAGAAATTACCCAGATGATAGAATTATAAGGCAAGGACATTAAAACTGTTATTATAACTGTATTTCATATAGTTATGGGGTTCAGTATGTTAAGTTAGGTATATGGAAGACATTTAAAAAAAAAGAAATGAAAAAGAAAAAGAAACCTAAATTGAACTTCTAGAGATATCTGAGATGAAAATACATTGAATGAAAGTAACAGCAAATTAGACACTGCACAAGAAAAGTTTAGTGAATTTGAAGTCATAACAATAGTTAACTATGAAAAATTGAAAACAGAGGAAAAAAAGACTGAAAACAATTAAATACACCTTCAGGAAGTTGTGAGACATTTCAAGAATGAGAGGAGAGAGAAAAAGGATCAGAAAAAGTATTTGTGTCCCTATGGATCACAGTATTACCATCCACAAATTATTTGGGGCCAATATTTTTTCCTTTGTCTATGGCATCAGCATGAGGTAGGGTCCTACTCCACTAACAACAAAAATATAAGACAATATGCTATCTGACAAGTTCCAGCTCCAAGAAGTGGTTTCTGACCTCTCTCTACATGCTTCTTTTATAATCACTATCACATACTCTTCTGGTCTCCCCTGTGTAAGGAGTTCAAGGGAATCTGCGGCTAATCAAGGAAGAGATATGACCACAAGATAGCAGTGTTATAAAACAAGCTATTTTTTGTAACAACAGCTATATGCAAAGGTCCCCATGCACACATACTGGCCTCAAGAGGTCTTCCACAGACAAGTAGCACTGGGAACCGCAAGAAAGAGAAGAGTCCATGAAAAACCTCAGGGAAGAGAAAAAGAGAGGGATGATTAAGTGCATCTTCAAGACATCTTTCCACAGCAAGCTGTGAGTCTCTGGGAGAGAGAATATCAAAGGACAGACTCAGCTTGTGGTTATTATAAATATGGAGTTTAATTTTATCTAGGGCTAGCAGATGTTGTGCATGGTTTCACAGAATATGTAAAGTGGATAGACTCTAAATGATTAAAATTTTGCTTTTCTGGGCTATTTTTCAAAGCAATTGGATATGTACAAATTTGCTCTGCACCAGTGGGTTTTTTAGGCTAATGGGCCTCAGCTTGCTCTGATGAAGTAAACATTTGGGGCCAATACAAAGAGGCCATATTTGGCTCATTTATATAATACCCTACTGGTCTAGAGGCTCATTGAACAGTCGAACCTCAGCATTCCCCACAAGGATCAGTAATGTCTTAGAGGAGGTTGCTAGTGCTGCCACCACCACTATTTATGGGGAGATTTCTCTGTGCCAGGGCCTGTTCAGGGGCTCCAAAATATTATTTCAGTTGATCCTCATAGGACACAATAAGTTATTTATTGTTTTCTATTTTATGGAGAAAATAACCAAGGTTCTGAGTAGTTAAAAGATTTATGCAAAGGCATAACCCATGGGACTATGATTCTATCCAAACCTATTTGACTTTAATACTTAGGTCTGGTCGCTACAACATATTCTGCCCTTCGTATAACACCAATTAGCAGTGATTGTTTTGAAGCTTGTCTCCTTTCACTGCATCCAGACACAAACCGTCTAGGGGTTAAGCTGACCTTGAAGGGCATTTGAACATGATGAGAAGAGACAAGATATATAGCTATCGAGATAACAGAGGCAAATAAACAGCATAACCAAATAAACAATCCATTGCTTTAGAAATGGCTATGGAACTTGTATAAATAAGTCAACAATAACTATTTTTCACAGAATTGAGTCGATTCTGACTCATAGTGACCCCCTTTGGGTTTCTGAGGCAATAAATCTTTATGGAAGTTGATTGCCCAGTGTTCCTTCCACAGAATGGCTGGTGGGTTTGAACCCCTAACCTTCTGGTTAGCATTCAAATGCCTTAGGCACTATGTTACCAGACTGATGAAAATATAATTTTTGCCAAAATGTTATAGCTAGGAGTAAAGGTCATTCAGGGGACGGCGTCTGTATACTCTAGAGTTTGTTCAATCTACAGTTGCCCAAAGTCACATTTTTTTTTCTTTTTTCATAGGAAGTAAAGCAGTTGGGCTCATAATGAATAATTCCAGTCTAGAAGTTTTGGCCTGTAGTGTGCATTTCAGAACTGTTAGATTTTATGAGTCAGATCCGACTCAACGGCAGTGAGTTTGGTTTTTTGGTTTTAGATTGCATTCTACTCCAAAGAGGCATGTGACCTCTGAACAGAGCCATATAGGAAAGTAGGTAGAGCTTGTCTTCTGCTCACTTACTTCCCTTTTAGGAGGGCCTTTCCCCTTTTTACTTGCTTTCCTCCCCAGACTCCCGCTTCTCACATACCCCGGTTCTCAGTGCTGAGCTCAAAATGTCTCTAACTCACTCACTGCCAGAGTCGAATCTGACTCAT
Organism: Orycteropus afer afer; assembly: GCF_000298275.1. NCBI lineage: Eukaryota > Metazoa > Chordata > Mammalia > Tubulidentata > Orycteropodidae > Orycteropus > Orycteropus afer. Next base: position 214,647 of record NW_006921930.1, read on the forward strand.
AGCGACCCCTCCTTGGGTTCCCAAGGCAGTATCTCTATGGAAGTAGATCACCCAACCTTCCTTCCAAGAAGTGGCTGGTGGGTCAAATGCCTTAGGCACTACACCACCAGAGCTAGGGGCACATAAATCACTAAAACTCTTTACGAAGAATTAGTGTGTGTCAGCCCTACTGGAGAACATATAATTACCCCTAATGAGAGTAATTCAAAATACTAAACCTGTGGTGATATAGGCATGGCAAATGGTGCTATTTCAACTGTTGTGGCTCCTCATTCAGGGGATTATTCTGGTGGTAAATCTGGTGGCCAAACTGCAGCATTAATCAGCCACTTGGCCTGCCTTCTCAAGTGGCCTTAGTTGGCACTCCAAAGATTGCAGAAAAATAGTTTTCTACTATTCAGATACGAGGAAACACATATCCCAGATTAGATTCCATACTAGTATAGAAACTGAAGTGTGCATATAGTACACCAAGGTGAATGGAAATTAGTAAGGTAGTTCTTGTTAAGAGTGTGCTGGTGCTGACCTTGACACTGACCTTGCTTCTGTTGCTGCTGCTTTCTCTAAATATGTATCAGCTCAGTGGACTTTTGGCTGCTGGACATGAAGAAATCATATAATCAATTAAATAATCAATCCACAAACATATATAGTGAGTTTCTGCAATCTGCAAGGCTCTCTGATGGCAAGTTGTATGAGAAATTTAACAATGATTTATGAAGCAATATGTATTTTTAAGAAGTATATGATAAGTATATAATAATGAATGCATGATCAGGCTGTAGGAGCCAGAAGAGAAAGCAATCTGGATGCTGTCGAAAACTGTTTTTCTTTCTTTCCTTCTTTGTTTTGCTCTCTCTCTCTCCTTTTCTCTCACTCTGTCTCTGTCTTTCTGTTTTTGAAAGTAGTGTTTGTCATATTGGGTAATAGTGTAGAAATTAGTAAAATATTTTCTTCTTGCCTGGCACTGTGTTAACTCTTTTCACTTGTATATGGAAAGTATTTAGATGACTGAGTGGTACATGGTATAAGCGCTCAATGTTCTTGCTAGTTGCCATTGAGTTGATTCTGACTTATAGTGACCCCATGTGTGACAAAATATCACTGCTCCATAGAGTTCTCAAGACTGTGACCTGCAGGAGCAGATTGTCAGGTCTGTCCTCCAAGGTGCCTCTGGATGAGTTTGAACCACCAACTTTGTTATCGTTATTTGTTTCTCACAAACTCTTTCATTACCTGTTTTTGTCAAGTCAATTCTGACCCACAGCAACCATGTAAGATAGAATAGAACCATCTCATAGGATATCCAAAGCTGTAAATCCTTATAGAAGCAGACTATCTAAGAGGGAGAAAGCCTCATCTTTCTCCCGCAGAGCAGCTGGTGGGTTCTAACCACCAACATTTCCATTCAAAGAGTAGAACGTGTAACCACTGTCCCACCAGGGCTCGACCCTTTCATTAAACCAAAACCAAACTCACTGCCCTCGAGTCGGATCCAACTCAGAGTGACCCCTTCTTGGATTTCCAAGGCAATATCACTATGGAAGTAGATTGCCCAATCTTCCTTCCAAGGAGTGGTTGGTGGGTTTGAACCATAATATAGTTGATAAAACTGAGACACATTAGGGTTGCATAACTTATACAGAAGATGGAGTTAGTCACTATGAACTCAGACACTGACTGCAGACTTTATGCTTTTAAACACATTACATATTGCATAATAAAAAAGACTGATAAGTAAAAGAAGGAAAAAAAGTTTAGATTTAAGGAGACAGGTACAGATGTATAGACATGATAAAGTTCCCATCTTGTTTGGGAAGTTAGGAAGTTAAAGTGCGTTAAAAAACTGTGAGCAGTGTCCTCCAAAATTGTGTCATCCAAAAAATATTTGTATTAGTTCTAACTTCCAGTACTGGTAAATGTGACATTACTTTGAACTAAGCTGTTAGCAGACTTGGCTGGTTAACTTAACGTTATTAGGGTGGGCCCTAATGTCCTTATAACTATTGTGTTTATAGAAGAAAAGGAGAAGAATGGCATATGAAAGTGGAAACAGAGATTGGAGGTACGCCTGCCACAAGCAAAGCAATACCTGGGGCTACCAGAAGTTGGAAGACACGAAGAACGATTCCTCCTTAGAGCTTTTGGAGGAAGCATGGCCCTGCCGATGCCCTGAGTTTGGACTCCTGGATCCCAGAACTATGAGAGAATAAATTTCTGTTGTTTAAGGCCTACCTATGGTAATTTGTCACAGAAGCCCTACACAATTGATACAGAATATATTACTGGAAAAACAATTTAGAACAAGTTACAAAGTTTTTTGGATAATGACTAGGAAGGATATTAAATAAATTTCAGTTTTATCCTATATGTATCGGAAAGGTAACTATTTTTACACCAAAAAAAGGAAAAAAAATGACATGAAGAAGAGGAAAATTAAAAAGAACAGAAAAAGAAAATTTTTCTAAAGATAAAGCCAAGGATATTATCAAGCATAGCTTATCCATTAGGCACAGTAGGCTCAGTGTTTAGGATTCATAATACTTTTATTATTATTATTGATTTATTTTTGCAGTGTTTCTTCTGCTCCCCTCCCACCCCTAGTAACCAACAAGGAAAGTTTCTTTCCATATATAAACCTTTCCTTTACTTTTTACAATAATGAACTAATACAATATTGGTCCTTCTGTGACTGACTTATTTCACTCAGCATGATGTCCTCCAAGTCCATCCACATTATGCAGTGTTTTGCAGATTCTACATTATTCTTTAGTGTTGCATAGTATTACATTGTGTGTATGTACCATAATTTGGTTATCCATTCTTCTGTTGATGGGCACCTAGGTTTTTTCCATCTTTTTGCTACTGTACATAGTGCTGTGATGGACATGGATGTATCTGTTCTTGTCCTGGCTCTTACTTCCTTAGGATATATACCTATTATGGTAGTTAAAGTTGTATGTCAACTTGGCTGAGACTGGTTTTGTGGCTGGGCAGCTGGATGTAGTATTCCCCATGATGAGACTGGTAATCAACTCCATGGTGGACTCTCCCGTGAGCAGTAGAAATCTGCTGTTATTTGCTTTAGGGGTATGCTCTGTTTTTCTTATATAAGAAGCAGCTTAGGGAATGGTCTCCAGTGAATGGCACACTTGAACCCTGCATGTAGCCATGTCATTGTTCAGCAGCCTGCCTGTCCTTGGGACCTTTAATGGACTTGAATTAATGGCCTGCCATGTGGTTTGGTAACACTGGGATTGTGCCTTTTTACTTGTCAACATTAGGCTTGTCAGTCTCAGCAGCTAGCAGCTGAGTGAAGAAAAGCCTCCAGCTACAGTGGGCCGGGAGCAGGAGGCAGAGCTGAAGCCCAAGGTTGAGGGGCTTTCACCCAGCCCCTAGAGCCTGGCACTTTGAACTCAGACTTAAAGCCTCCAGACTGTTAAGTGAATAAACTCCTGTTTGTTCAAGCCATCCTATTTGTAGTAGATTCTTGTCAGAGAGGCACTAGGTAACCAGAACACCTAGTAATGGGATTCCTGGATCAAATGGTATTTCTAATTCCAATCTTTTAAGGAATCACCATACTGCTTTCCACAGTTATAAAATTTTACAGTCCCACCAGCAGTGTGTAAGAGTCCCACTCTCTCTACATCCTTCCCAGCATTTGTTATTTTCTGTCTTGTTGAACTTTGCTATTAGTACTGAGGCCAGATGGTATCTCATTATTGTTTCGATTTGCATCTCTCTAATGGCTAATGATCCTGAACATTTCTTCCTGTGTTTGTTGGCCTCCTGAATACCCTGTTTGGTGAAGTGTTTATTCATGTTTTCTGCCCATTTTTTTAATTGGATTGTTTGTCTTTTTGTTGATGAGATGTTGGATTTTTCTATAAATTTTAGAGATAAGTCCCTTGTCAGATATGGCATTGCCAAATATTTTTTTTTCCCAATCTGTAGGTTCTCTTCTGACTCTTTTGGAGAACTCTTTGGAAGCAGATAATAACTTAATTTTTAGAAGGTCTCCTTCATCTAGTTTATCTTCTGCTGTTTGTGCATTTTGGGATACACTTGATAGTCTATTTATGCTATATATTAGGGCCCCTAAATTTGCCCCTTTTTTTTCCTTGAGGAACTTTATAGTTCCAGGTTTCACATTTAGTCTTTGATTCATCTGGAGTTAGTTTTTATGTATGGTGTGAGGTACTGATCTTTTTCATTTTTCCTCAAATGGATGCCCAGTTTTGCCAGCATGATTTGTTAAAGAGACCATCTCTTCCCCATTTACTATATTTCTGCCCTTTGTTAAAAATCAGCTGACCATAGGTCAATGGATCTATTTCTGAGTTCTCAATTCTATTTCACTGGTCTATGTGTCTGTCTTTGTACCAATACCAGGCTGTTTCAATTACTGTGGCTGTATACTAAGTTTTGAGATCTGACAGTGGGAGATCCACTACTTTCTTCTTTTTCAATAGTGCTTTGCTTATCCAAGGTCCCTTTCCTTTCCATATAAAATTGTTGTTGTTGTTGTTGTTGTTAGATGCTATCGAGTCATCTCTGACAATTTGCTTGATAGATCTTTTTCCAATCTTTGATATTTAGTCTATCTTTGTCTTTGTCTCTAAGGTGTATCTCTTGTAGACCACATATTGATGGGTTTTGTTTTCTTATCCAGTCTGCAACTCTTCATCTCTTGAGTGGTGTATTTAATCCATTGACATTCAGTGTAATTATCAACAAGTATGAATTAGTTGCTGTTATCTTGTTATGTGTTTTTTCGTGGTGTTGCTGGTTTCTTTGTTCCATATAATTTTCTGTGCTGAGCTCTTTATGTTTATGAATCACATGATCACTTCCTTCATTGCTGTTGTTTTGTTGTTGTTGTTATGTGCCGTCAAGTCAAACCTGATTCATAGCAACCCCTCCTTGGGTTTCTGAGGCAGTATCACTACAGAAGTAGATTGCCAACCTTCTTTCCAAAGAGTGGCTGGTGCGTTTGAACTGCCAGCCTTCTGGATAACAGTCAAGTGCCTTAGGCACTACACTACCAGAGTTCTTGCTATTGTTTTAGTATTTGCTAAATATTTGTGCTTGTCCTCTTTTTCATTTTGATGTGAAAGTTTATCATTTTTTTTGACGTTACCCCATGATTTATAGTTTTCTTCCCAAATTTAGAATAGTCCATTCTATCATGCAATTATCTTGACTTCCTCTCCATTTAAAAATTCTGTAAATACACAGTTTTTTTTCCTCTTTTTGGTTTATAGTTGTCCTCAATTGCCAGTTGCCAATTGCCAATTGGTCCCTGTTTAAAATCTTGTAGGCTTATTTACTTCAGATACTTCCATAACTGGGTTGGTTTCCGGGTTATGTCATCATGTTTGTTAATGGTTGATTGTTGTTTGCTGTTGTTGGTTCTCTGTCAAAAGGACTCTTTTCAGCATCTCTTGTAAGGTTGGTCTGGTTCTAACAAATTCCCTTAATTTCTGCTTATCTGGAAATCTCCTAATTTCACCATCATATTTGTGGGACAGTTTTGCTAGGTATACAATTCTTGGTTGAAATTTTTTTTCTTTAGGGTTTTATATATCCCAACCCATTTCCTTCTCACCTGCATGGTTTCTGCTGAGAAATCTGAGGTTAGTGTTATTGGTTGCCCTTTGTAGGTAACTTTTCTTTATTCCCATGCTGCTTTCAGGATTCTTTCTTTGTCTTTGGCTTTGGTGAGTTTGATGATGAGATGATATTCTTGGTGATTTTCTTTTGGGGTCTATCCTGTTTGGGGTTCATTGGACTTGTTGAATTGATGTATTATCATCTTTCATCATATCAGGGAAATTCTCTTTCAACAAATTTTGGACAATTTCCTCAGTGATTTTATTTTTCTCTTCCTGTTCTGGAATTCCAGTTACATGTAAGTTACTCCTTCTGATGGTATCCCACATGAATCTTAGGCTTTTTCATTTTATTTTGATTTATTTTCTGATTGATCCTTTTCCAAGGAAGTATTCAGGTATTTTTCTTCAATCTCATTAATTCTGTCATCCATTGATTCACTTCTATTCCTTTGCCCATTCAATGTGTTATCTATTTCTGAGAATTTAGTATTAATCTTCTGGATTTCTATCTGTAGAGTTTGTATTATTTCTAATTATTTATTTATTATTTTGCTCTTGTATTGTCTTTTGAAATTGTTCCAGGGTTTTCTCTGCCATTTCTGCAATTTTGTCAGTGTTTTCCTTGGTCTGTCTCTCCATACGTTTAAGGTACCTAAATGTAACTCTTTTGAATTCCTTTTCAGGGAGTTCCAATGCTGCTTCTTCCTCAGAGATGTGTTCTGGGTCTGTATCCTGATCCCTTGTTTCTCCTGCTTTATCTTGCTGCTTTGTGTAGACTGTGATGGTCTGTTGTTTCTGAGACATTGTGATGTTTTTGTGTTTATATTTAATTGGTGATTGCATGTTGGAGTGATTTGCACAAGATTTTTGTTTTCTTTGGATGTTACCTGACTAAGCAGGGGACTGTGTGCCTCTATTTGCTAGTTGGCAGCACTTATGAATTCACCACTTTTCTCCTTTTCAGTCTTCAGCCTCCTGTATGTCCATGCTGTCTTTGGCAAGTGGATCCTATTCTTAAGTCCCTGGAATCTGAACAAGAGTGCTGTCACTTTAAATATCCCACATGGTCACTGCTTGTAAACATTCAAAACGGCTATGCCCTCCAGACAGCTGAAAGTTCACAGCTCAGTTTGTCTCCTTCTTTCTTATTTCTCTTTTCAGTCATTAGCTACTCATGCAGTAATCCATGCAGCCCTTGGTGAGCAAGGATGATTTTTAGGTTAATTTTCAGGTCCTAACACCACTTGAAAGTAATCAGGCTTTCTGTGCCATCAGGACAGCTAACAGTCTGCAGCTCCATTTGTCCCCTACTTGCTGTTTTCATTCAAGTTCTTCTACTAGTTGGTTTTTAATCCACTTCAGTATCCTTCCTTTCAAAGCTCAGGGCTCCAGGATTTTCTTCTGTATTTGTGTCAGTTGGTTTCTCTTTTCTTTGTTTAAGAGGGTTTGTGTGCTTGTCTGCCTATTCCATCATCTCACTGGCAGTCAACAGGACTCATAATACTTTTAAGGACACACAAAAATGCTTTAATTTTAATTTCTTTTTAAATAAGAAGAATGTAATAAAATATTGATTATATAACAATGAATACATCCAGGATTATACTCATATTTATACCAATTAGTCATAAAAAATATTTTTTTGATACATAGGTAGACAGGTAAGAAGATCATGTATGGATAGGTGAATGGGAATATATCTACGATCATACATAGCTTTAGCAAATGGTATAAATAAAATAAAATAAAATTTTATTTCCTTTTTTAAATAGAGGACAGGACCCACAAAGAAAAAAGTGCCTATGGTTCATAAATTCATAGATATTATGATGAATCATGCAGAAGACAGAGTGACTGAGCATTGGCAAAGTAGTTGAGGAGCTACTAAAATCACTATGCATGACATAATGTAAGCTTTTAATAAGTTTTTAGCTGTGACATACATTAAAAAAAGATATTAACAAAAATCTCATAAAAGCTGTTAATTCCCTTTGTATGTATGTATATGTGTGTGGTAGAGTGTAGAGCTATGAGTTACAATTTAGTACAGAAAATGGAAAGTTTTCTGGTTTAAGACAGGAGAAAATATAAGCATTTACTTTCTTTGGGTTCAAAAATTAATTGACATGAGTTCTGGCAAGATGGCGGACTAGGCAGAAGGACTGCACAGACCTTCTTCAACAAAGAAAAGGGAAACCAATTAACACAGACACAGAATATAATCTTGGACCCCTGAGCCTCGAAGGGAAGGATACAAAAGTGGACTAAACCCCAACTAGCAGAAGAATTTGCATGAAAATACCAAAAAAGGAGACACATGGAGGAGTCTGGCAGTGGCCTGAGCAACCCTGACGGCACAGACGAAAGGGCTTGGAGATTCCGGAGTGGTGGTAGGACCTAAGAATTAACCCAAAAATCACCCTGCTAGCCAGAGACTGCACGGAGGACTGTGCACGGTGGCTGGGGAACAAATGGAGAAGGTGAAGAGAAAGGTGGGCTGAG
>NW_006921930.1:226157-233287 GCF_000298275.1 Orycteropus afer afer
AGACACACGCCCTGGAGAGAACAATCATGGGAGAAGGAAGGGCTGCTTATGCACAGGGAGACAGCTCAGGGCGCAGGAGAGTATGGAGGGATGGTCACTGGGAAGAGGTAACTATGGGGAGGAAGTGGGAGGGGAGCTGTTGCATTGTGATAAAATGTGGTCAATGACATGAGGCAACGTATATGTGAACTGCTGTATGGAAAGTGAATTAGCACTGTAAATCTTCACCCAAGTCACAATAAATAAAAAATAAATTAAATAATTTAATAAAAAATTAATTGACATAACAGAAGAAGTAGTTTTTTTTTTTTTTTTTTTTTTAATTTGTAAAAGTGTTGAAAAAGTCAAAGACTGAAACTGTTGGCTAAAGAAAATTTAGGAGTCTGATTGTACGGTCCTCTGTACCAGATAATATACACAAGACAAAAAGAAAAAATGCAAGAGGGTCAAAGGAAGTTTAAGGTAAAAAGCATTAAATAAAAGTCTCAGTGTGACACAGAAAATCTGCACTCAGATGGTAACCCTAAGGTTGCTTGTTCAAACCCACTCAGGGACACTGTGGAAGAACCAGGCCCAGAGAGTGGCTTCTGTAAAGATTACATGCAGCCCGCCTTGAAACCTATGGAGTCTCTCAAAATGAATACATAAACAACCAAATACCTCAACAAAAGCATTAAATGAAACTAAGAGATATGTTTTATTATATTAATAAAAGGTATAATGCACTAGGAAGATATAATGAAGAATTGTTCAGTGAATAATGTAGCATCAGAAAATATAAGAAGAACTGCTAAAACTACATGTAAAGTGGGAAAGAGTTTAACACATTTCTAATAATTTTACATAAAACAAATACTGGAACCAATTTCGGTAGTGAAAATTTGTGGTTGATAAAGTAAATATTTAGAACTTTGCTTTCAATGGAAAATATGGATCACTTTAGAATACCTGTGGAACATATTTTAGAAAGTTAGCTTGAATTGAGACCCACATATATATACAAACACCTCAATCTTAACAAATTCCAAAAAAGAAATTATATATGCCCTGCTTGAATTATAATACCATAAAACCAGAAATAACAAAATTATAGCAGAAACTTCCACTGCTTGAAAAGTCATTTGGAGGGGAAAAAAAAGAAAAAGAAGGTGAGGACCAGGTTTGCTGGTCTAATAGAGCCTGGTGGAACCACTGAGACTATGGCCCCTAGTTGTCAATTGTACAATTTTTGTCAAGATTCCAATAATGATGTAAAATAATTTACATCATTTTATAGAGCATTTGAAGAAACCCACAGATGAAATTACAGAATAGCTAGAATTAAATAATTAGAAGAATGTTAATTTTAAAACTAAGGGTATGCCAAAGTGACATGATCTTAGCTGAGTCCCTAGAAAACATACCAACTGCTAATGTTGTATTGGAATACTTTATACGAGGGCATATATATGTATATATGTGAAGGAAAGGGGGGTGAGGCAGGGAAGAAAGGGTGCCTCATGACAAGCCTTGAACAAACAGATGCAACTGTCACAAAGATGACTCCAGACAGGCTCCACAGAAACATAATGCTTCCTAGAGAGAAGAAAAGAGAAAAAAATTATCTGCCAGCTTCCTTCCATTTCCTGTCTCACATTGTCCAAGTCCACCACACAGGGAATTTGCATCTCTGTACTTTCACACTGTATCACTCAAAGCCACTTAGAAAGTGAGATCCCATCCTTCGTCTATGTCTGGAAGTGGTTGATGTTTCTGGAGATTCAGAGTATGGAATGCTCAGCCTCAGCTTGTGGAACTATGTTGCCTACCTAAAGCTGTACCAGCTACTGAGACAGAGTAAAGCACTAAGGGTCTGAGAGGCAGGTGAGGCTGAGATCTAAAGGACTGCATAAGACACGTCTGTTACACTCAAGGAAACTGATGCTTTCCAACATATTTATTAGAAGACAAGATATGTCTAGGCAATGAATTACACTTGACTATAAGAAGATTGTAATAACTAAAAGAATTTGTAAATAATACATGTTATTAAATACACAAGCCAAAATTATTAAATAAAACAAATACAATTGATGGAAACAATTTAAAAGATAACAGTATTTCTGCAATACTAGCAGATAGATCTTTAAAATGATAGCATAAATATGACTATAACTGGTGATATGGATTAGATTATTTATTCAAGTGAAATATTGTATGGAACTTTACAGGTATAAATATGTAAACTTAATTAAATGGATGATTTTAAAGGAAGAAAAAAAACCTGAATATATCAATGACCTGAGAAAAATTTAAAAGGTAGCAAATAACTTCCTCTTAACAAAAGCAGCCAGCTCATATAATTTTATGAGTGGCTTAATTCAAATCTTCTCAATAAACAGATCATGTTCATACTAAACTGGCCAAATCATTAGAGAAGATGGAAAGTCTCTGTGGTGCAGTGAATTGCTTGGTATGGCCCTTCTAGCCATGGTTTTTGTGACTCCCACCAGATGACTGGGTGTGACTGTAAATGTAAGGTACTTTTGGCTCACCAAGAGGGTTGGATAGCTTACAAATAACATAAATAAGGTGTATAGAACACTGCTGTGGGGATTGGTCAGTTTTGCCATTTCAGTAGGCTTCAAAGAAGCCACCAGCTGCTCCCTGCCAGGTAGCCAGGCCTCTCTTGGAGCTCTGGTAGCGTAGTACCTAAGGCACTTGACTGCTAATCAGAAGGCTGGTGGTTCAAACCCACCAGCCACTCCTCAGAAGGAAGGTTGAGCAATCTGCTTCCGCAGTGATACCGCCTCGAAAACCCAAGGAGGGGTCGCTATGAGTCAGGTCTGACTCGACGGCACATAACAACAACAACAAAAGAAGCCATGCCAGAGGTAGAAAGGGGGAATCTCACTACCATCAAGAAAGAAAAGCCGGGAGTGGAGCACGTCTTTTGGACTCAAGATTCCTGCACTGAACTTCCTCTATTCAGGAGACAGAGACCTGTGACACCAGAGAAAATGAGAAGTAGCGGCAAACAGTGGCAGCAATGGCAACAGAGCCAAGAGACCAGCACAAGACAGAGCAGTGGTATTCCTAGCCCATGCAATGAGAAAGCTGAGTACCTTCAAGCAGGAGACTTGCTGGAGGAGTGAAGTACCTCTCTGGGCACCTACTGACTGAGCTGAAAGAACTCTGTAACACTTGGCGGAGGCTAAGGGTTGGAGGGCCTAGAAGCCAAGGGCCAGAGAGAGGTGTGCCTACAGATACTCCTTAGAAGAGGTTGTACTAACTGAAAAACTGCCTCCTGAGTAGTCATTTCTGATCCTGAGTTGTAACATATTACTTTCCTAATGAACTCCATAATCATGAGTATTGTATGTGAGTTATATGTGGCCATTGCAATGAATTACTGAACCCAGCAGAGAAGTAGAGAGTGCCATAGGAAGGATGGTTAGTGTCAGAATTAGTAAAAGGTTTGGAGGGTAGGGCATGTCTGGCCTCTATCTCATAAGAATCAGCCTTGAGGTATTGATCTTGATCCTCCCACCTTGGGAAGTTGGAGGAGGTCCAATGCTATCCTGACATAATTTTCATAGTCTCCAAATGATTTACAATACTGGCAAAATTAACTGTGGAGCAAAAAATTTATAGCTCAAGCTCATATATTAATAGTTGTAAAAAAAATAAGTGAAATAATAACAAATCAAATACAGCAGTGATTTAAAAGAATGACACACTAGATCCAAGGAGGGTTAGCTAAGGACTGCAAGGATGAGGAGGGTAGTGGCAGAAGATGCAGGTGAAAAGGATAAGAGTGAGAGGAGGGAAAGAGGGAAGTGGTTTTGGTGGCTATGCCAAGTATTTCAGGAGCGGCTTAATGAATTGGCTAAAAGTTTCCTAACAAAACTCTAATATAAAGTTGTTTCCAGTACTTCCATGGCTGAATTCCTAGGTAAAAAAGAGAACTGATGGCAATTGTGCAATCTTTGTCAAGATTCCAAGTAGAGCATGGATATAAAGATATTATTTTCAGTAATGGAGATGAGATAATTCCAAGGACTTTTGCTCCACAAAATAATTAGCAGTAGGCCTGGTTGCCTGTAGAATAAGCCACTAGAATTACTCAGAATGAGATTTACCTCGTGTATTTGTACATGCTCTCAACTTTTTGCAGACATTTTGAGAGTGGACTACTCCTTCATTGTATATTTTAAGTAGTGCAAAAAAACGGTATACTAAGGCTATAAACATAATCCTAAACCTACAGGGTTAAGATGCAAAAGAATTCCTAAATCACAATAGTGGGGCTGAAGTTTGGAAAGAGAGGGATCAAGCTAGGTATATAAATGTGGAATCTATCACATAGAGGCAAACTGGTGTGACTTGTGAGAAAAGATTATCTGAAATAAATAAATAAACAAAAGAAAATCAAGAAATATGAGCCAAAAGAGAAAAAAAAAAAAAAAGATCTTGGAATTAAAACAACATTTAAAGCAGTGGATTTAAGATAAAGCCAAGGAAACAAAGAAATTCAAGAAAGAAAGACACGTCCAAACCAAGAAACACACAATCTGCAAACATCCAGAGATTCTAATGCACAGACTGTTTTAATCTTCAAGTTATAGAAGGATTAGAAACAAATGGAGTGCTATTTATTTTAAAAACACATACAGAGTCCACCCCATGTATAAAATAGATGAAAATTTTCTCTCTTTTTGACACTTTTCATTTGATTTACAGAACAGATGATCTGAAAAAAGATTTTAATTATTTGAAAAATACTACTAATAAAATTCCTTCCATTACTATCCCCACATTTTTCTGACTTCTCTCAGTATCTCATTAATTTTTTACCATTCTTTTGCTCACAATTCAGATATTTCTATGACAGAAAAAAAGTCTTATATAAATGTTAGAAAAGAACTGAACTATGATATAGTCAGTCAGTAGAAGTTTAAGCTCTTCTACATGTTGAAGATATAGTGTTGAACAAGCCGAAGTCTATTCACTCATGAAGCATCCTAGAGGGGAGGATAAACAATACATAAACGAATATAAAAGTTCTTATTAGGTAAATAAAAGTGCAGTGGAGAACAAGAAACAGCATAAGGCTTATAAGAGTGTGGCAAGGACTTGGAGGAGCTTTGCTATTTTACATAAGATAAAACCCACTGCTGTAGAGTAGATGATGACTTATACCAAGCCCCATTGGGTTTTTGAGGTGGTAAATCCTTACAGAAGTAGATTGCCCATCTTTCTTCCACGGAGTGCTGGTGGGTTTGAACCGCCAACATTCTGGATAGGAATCAAATGCCTCAGGCACTATGCCAAAACAAAACAAAACAAAAAACCCTAAACCCACTGCCATCGAGTCAATTCCTACTCATGGCAAGTGATGTGTTAGAGAGTACATGTAATCCCTACAGTTTTGTTGACTTAATCATGATGGAAGCAGATTGGCAAGTGGCACCATTGGGTAGGTTCAAGTCACCAACCTTTTGGTTAATACTTTAGAGCAAACTATTTGTGCCACCCAGGGACCTAGTCAGGAAAGGCTTCTTTAATAAAATAACTTTCAAGCAGGTGACCTAAAGTGAGTAAAAAGTAAGTTATGTGGCTCTCTTGGGAAAGAGCATTTCCAGAAGGAACATAGCAAGCTAAAGCCTCAACAAAGGGAGCAAGCTTAGCAGAATACAGTATCCAGAACAAAATGAATGAGGGAAGTGTCACAAACACCAAGGTTAGAGTTGGTAGAGAGATGGATCTGTCATCCTTGTAAGAAACAAGAAGGATATGCTGTTCCATGCTGGGTGAAATGGGAAGTCATTGTAAGGTTTGTGCAGAGGGGTAACATAACCTAATTTAGACGTTCAGGTTACTGACAGTTGAAGGAAAGGGAGACCAATCAAGATGTCTCTATTTTTACAGAACTTTAAACAATTTGTTTATAACTCCTAACTGAATTCATGGATGGCGTGATGGTTACGTGTGTGTGTCAACTTGGCTGGGCCTGGTTGAGTGGCTGGGCAGCTGAATGTAGTTATTCCCCATGGTGAGACTGGTAATTAACTCCATGGTGGAATCTATTGGAGTAGCTGAGTAGCTGCTTTGGGTATATGGTCTGCTTCCCGTATATAAGCAGCAGTTTGGGGAATGATCTCTAGCTTACGGCATGCTTGAACCCTGGATGTAGCTATGTCATTGATAAGCAGCCTGCCATGCTCTGCTGACCTTGGGATTTTCAATGGACTTAAATTAATGGCCTGCCATGTGGTTTGGTAACATTGAGACTGTGCCTTCTTACTTGTCAACCTTGGGCTTGTCAGTCTTAGCAGCCAGCAGCTGTCTGAGTGAAGAAAACCTCTAGTTCCAGTGGGCTGGGAGCAGAAGGCAGAGCTGAATCCCAAGGTTGAAGGGCTTTCACCAAGCCCCTAGGGCCTGGCACTTGGAACTCAGACCTCTAGTCTCCTGAACCATAAGAGAATAAACTCCTGTTCGTTAAGGCCATCCCATTTGTGGTATGGTATTTCTTGTCAGAGCAGCATTAGGTAACCAGAACATATGATATAGTAAATCAATTTATAGTTCACATGATGGCAGACACTGCTAGTTGTCCTCCAAAATCTGTCTTTCCTTAGTAAGAATGTTGTACCTACAGTGTGGAGGGTCAGCCATGCACTACATGTTCCAATCTCCTTCAGCTGGAGTGACATCACAGGGGCTGAGCATCTGGGCTCAGGGATCCAGCCAGCTAGGGGACTGTCTACCAAGCATTAATGGAGGGAAGTTTAAAATTATTCTTTAATTTGAGCAGAGATGCCAATATAGGGGCTAAAACAAAACACTAAATACATTATTGTTGTTGTTTGCCATCGAGTCGGACCCAATTCATAGTGACCCCTTCTTGGGTTTCGGAGGCAGTATCACTATGGAAGTAGATTTCCCAACCTTCCTTCTGAGGAGTGGCTGGTGGGTTTGAACCATTAGCCTTCTGGTTAGCAGTCAAGTGCCTTAGGCACTAAGCTACCAGAGCTCCCATGGGAATTCCTTAAAAAGCTGGAATTAGAAATACTCTTTGACCCAGCAATTCCATTACTAAGTATATATCCTAAAGGAGGGAGAGCTGGGATAAGAACAGGTATATGCAC
>NW_006921930.1:233394-241189 GCF_000298275.1 Orycteropus afer afer
TATATATATATATATATATATATATATATATATGGACAAAATACAAATGCAGGGTCAGGCAAGGTAAAAACATAGGAGATAATATTTATTGAATTAAACTTTTAAGTATTTGTTGAATGCTATTGTTGTTGTTAGATGTCATTGATTTGTCTCCAAATCATTGTGACCCTCTGTATAGCAGAATGAAACAGTGACCAGTCCTGTGCCAGCCTCACAATCCCTGCTATACCTGAGCCCATTGTTGCAACCACCATGTCAATCCACCTTGTTGAGGCCTTCCCCTTTTTCGTCAACCCTCCACTTTACCAAGCATGAGATCCTTCTTCAGGGAATGGTCCCTTCTGACAACATGCCCAAAGTATGTAAGACAAAGTCTGTCCATTCTCTCTCCCAAGGAACATTCGGCACACTTCTTCCAGGTCAGATTTGTTTGGTTTTTGTTTTGTTTTAACTTTTATCGTGATATGAGTGAAAGTTTACAGAGAAAATTCCTTTTCCAAACAGTAGTTCATATTCACTTTGTCTCAATTTCCAACAATGCAACTGCTCTCTTCCCACTTTCTCCCCATAGTTACCTCTTCCCTGTGTCCTTCCCTCCCATGCACTCCTGCCTCTTGAGCTGTCTCCCTGTGCATACACAGCCTTTCTATTCTCCCATGATTGATCTCTTCAAGGAGTGTATCTACCTAATGTAAATTGTTCAGCTCATATGCCTATCTTTTGTTTGGCTTGAAGCCACAGTAGTGGGTTCAATTACAGACCTGAAAAGCAGCTAGGAGCCATAGTTTTAGGAGTTTCATCAGGTTCTATCACACCAGCAAGCCTGCCCCCCTTTTTTGTGTGATTTTGAGTTTTGTTCCACATTGTTCTCCCACTCTATTCAGAATATTCTACATAGATTCCCCTCCAAGTGGTTGACAGTGGTAGCCAGGCATCATCTTGTTCTTCTGGTCTCATAGTCACATAGGCTGATTACTATCATGGTGTACCAGTCCCTTGGACTAATTGTTCTGATTATTGATGGATGTTTGCAACTATTTCTTCTCATTTTGAGTCGTGCCACATCAATAAATGGAAGTCCTAAAAGCTTTACTCTATGCACATCGTTAAGGTTGGTTCTACTCTGAAGCAGCTCTTCCCTAGTCGCATTTTGAGTGCCTTCAGACCTGAAGGGCTCATCTTCCAGCATTATATCAGACAACGTTTCAGGGTTATTCATAAAGTTTTCCAGTAATCTATCAGACAGTGTTTCACTGCTATTCATAAGGTTTTCATTGGCCAATTCTTTGAGAAGTAGATGGCCTCTTCCTTCTTCCGAGTCTGTCTTAGTCTGGAAGCTCCACTGAAATCTGTTTACTATGGGTGATGCTGCTGGTATTTGAAACACCAGTGGCATATCCTCCAGCCTCACAGCAACAGGCAAACCACCACAGCATGACAACCTGAAACACAAGTAGTGGATTTGTTGAATAACCTCTAAGTGCTAGTTTAAAATAGGTGTAGCTTAAGGAGAGAGAGGCAGGAAAGCAGGGGAAAGGAAAAAACAGGTTGACAAAAGAGCCAGCAGCAGCAAGGATCCAGATAAGGGAAGGGACCCAGGCCCCACTGCTAAGAGGCAGGAAAGTGGAAGAAAGGAAAAGCCAGGGTGACTGCAGAATGAGCAGTGGCAGGGATCCAGGCAAGGGGAAGGCAGAGAGGTTTTGAATAGCTAAGGGAGACAAACTTGTCTGCCAGTTTGTTGTACTGTGGTGGCTGGCATGTTTCTGTGAGGCTTGAGGCTGTGCCAACGATTTTCAAATGTCAGTAGGGTTGCACATGGCGTACAGGTTTCAATGCAGGTTACAGACTGAGACAGACTATGAAGAAGTAAGAGGCCTTCCACTTCTCAAGTAATTGGCCAGGAAAATCCTTATCAATAGCACAGAAACACTGTCTGATACATTGCTGTACAACTTTTTGAATAGCCTGGAAACATTGTCTGATGCAATGCAGGAAGATGAGCCCCTTACATCAGAAGGCTCTCAAAATATGACTGGGAAAGAGCTGCATCATCAGAGTACAACCAACTTTATTAATATGGACAAAATTAATCTTTCAAGACCTCCATTTGCTGACATGGCACAATTCAAATTGGGGAGAAACAGCTGCAAACATCCATTAATAATGTTGTTGTTGTTATGTGCCGTCGAGTCGGACCCAACTCATAGCGACCCCTCCTTGGGTTTCCGAGGCAGTATCACTATGGAAGTAGGATTGCCCAACCTTCCTTCCAAGGAGTAGGTGATGATTAGTAAAAGAAAATGGGTTTAAATTTAATTTGAAATTTCTTTAGCCTTGAGAAAGACTGTCTGGTTATAAAGCACTAGATCTGTTCTTGGAGAAAGTTTAAGAGAGTGGACAAATCACTGGGTTGGAGTGTATAGTTTGAACTAGCCTGGAGACAAGAGTTTAGACCATGAAAGATACCTTGAAGTTCTTTGCTGGCCAAGGTGAGGATGAGAGGGCAAGATAGATACCCTTTATAGAGTTCATAAAGTATCCTGCAATAGCTATTTTATACAGATAATGTCATTTCATCCTCATGGAATCCCAATTATTAGCCCCATTATACAGATAAGTAAACAGGTCACCAGATGTTTAGGGGCAACTTCATGGAACTCTAAGTGGCAGAACTGGTTTTCAGATCAAAGTTTGCCTGATTCTAGTGGTCACATTCTTCTCATCACATCTCCTGCTTTAAGTGTTCTATAACCACTTGATTGCTGTGGGAACTATGTGAAGCCCCACCTGCCACAGTTTGACCCAGAGTTACATCACATTAGCTGAGCATCTGAGCTCTGGGGCTCAGCCACCAGTGATGGAACTGAAGCTTCTTCCACTTGCAAACTATGTGAATGTAAGAAAGTTGCTTAAACTTTGTTTTCCTCAGCTTTGTTTTCTGGAAAATAAGAGTTATAATAGTACAGTGACTTCCTATAAAGCATTTAGAACAATCCTGACACATAGTATGTATGCAAGATATGTTACCTACTATTATATTTTATCACACCATTAAAAAAAGAATTTTTTCTTTTATTATTTTAGGATTTGTAATCAACATTTAATTTTTCAAATACTTTCTCACTATGCAGTTTTAATTTGCATAATTAAAGGCAGGACCTGAAACCCATTATGTGGCAAACCCTAAATATTTTAGAAGATGACTTTAATGACTGCTAACCAGAAGGCTGGTGGTTCAAACCCACCACCCACTCCTCAGAAGAAGGTTGGGCAATCTACTTCTGTCATGATACCACCTCGGAAGTCCAAGGAGGGGTTGTTATGAGTTGGATCCGGCTCCACGGCAGTGCATTGCATTTGTTTGTTTAATGTTTATTGGCCCCAAACAAAATATTATGAAAATATAAAACACAGGTGTGCAAGGCTAAGATATTGAACTCTTATGCTTTTATCATTTTAACTTTTTGAGTACCATGGTTTCTATTTTATTTTGAAAGCAACTATTGTGTTGAATTTCACTCTTGTAAGAAAGAGAACTCTGAATTAATGTTTCTGCCATAGACAATCAAAATTTCAAAATGAAGAGTTGATTCTATTGTTTTCTATTTATTTGCTTTCATCACTGTTTTCTGTGTCCTTATGACCATTTTTTTCCATTGTAAATTAATAGTTGCAAACATTCCTCTAATTCCCACACCCATGTGAATGTCCCACATCTGTTCATAGTGAGTCTAGGCTCTGTTTCAATACTCTCTTCCTGGTTTGTAACTGTGGATCTCAACATCGTGCTTGCGTACCATCTCTGAGATGAAACAGAGGACTTGGTGAAATGCAGAATCTATAGAAAAATTAACAGGAATTTATTAGCTTTGAAGCCCAAAGTCCAAACCAAACAAACAAACAAACAAACAAAAACTCATTGACATTGAGTCGGTTCCAACAACTTATAGCGGCCCCAATAGGGTTTCTGAGGCTATAAATCTATGGAAGTAGATCACCCTATCTTCTTTCCAAGAAGCAGCTGGTAGATTTGAACCTCTGACCTTCTGGTTGGCAGCCATTTACCTTGTCCACTATGCCACCAAAATGTCCCCTAATAAACCTATCAGGCAAGCATTTTTGCCTTTTGGTATTTCAATAGAAATTTTGTATGCTCAATGTTTCTTTTTCCTACAGGCTCTTACCTTAAAATAGGGTTGTCGTTGTTGTTATGTGCCATCGAGTCAGCCCCAACTCATAGCAACCCCACCTTGGGCTGCCGAGGCAGTATCACTACGGAAGTAGATTGCCCAACCTTCCTTCTGAGGAGTGGCTGGTGGGTTTGAACCGCCAGCCTTCTGGTTAGCAGTCAAGTGCCTTAGGCACTAGGCTACCAGAGCTCCTCTAATAACTGTGCTGAGGTTTTAGGTAAAGATAAACGAGATTTGGGGTTGCCTTTTCTAATCCTCAAATTTCCCTGAAGATTATGTGCTGTTTCCTTCTTTCTCCCGTTCCTCTTGGCTATTTGTGTTCTGAGTTTTTTTTTTTTTTTTTTTTTCCCACTGTGTCATCTTACAGTTAGGAAAAAAAAACAAACTCACTGCAGTTGAGTCAGATCCGACTCATAGCGACCCATCCTTTGGTTTCTGAGGTGGTATCACTACCAAAGTAGATTGCCCAATCTTTTTTCCAAGAAGTGGCTGGTAGGTTTGAACCGCCAACCTACTGGTTAGCAGTCAAATGCCTTAAGCACTACACCAGTACTAGTACCATTTTCAACAACTCATTGAATTTTAAATTCAGTTTGAGTTTTAAAGGCACATTAATAATAAACTATCTCATGGCAAGTTTTTTTTTTTTTTTAAATTCAGTGACATTGATTCACAGTTGAAAGGTATACACATATTTACCCAAAGACATGTATTCAGTGGAGACTAATCAAATTCCATCAACCATACAATAAATATTGATATATTCACAATGAAACACTAAACAGCTATGAAAATAAACTACAACCATATACAACAATATGGATGAATCTCACATATATAATATTGAGGAAAGGAAGCCAGTCACAGTGAGGATATATTGCATGATTTATTTACATAAAATTTAGAAAGAGGTAAATTAATCTATGGCATTTGGCTGCTCTTTGTGGGGAGTGGAGAGATACTTGAAGGTAGCAAAATAGGAGAATTTGAGATTCTACTAATTTTCTTCTGGGTGCTGGTTTAATGTGAAACTTGTAAAAAAAAATCATTGTGTTTGTATCCTTATGATCCAAGCATTTTTGAATAATGTATGTTGTACTTCAATAAAATTTAAAAAATATATAATGATATAAAAAACTTAATGCAGTCAAGTCGGATCTGACACATAGTGACAAATCCTTGGGTTTTTGAGGCAGTATCACTATGGAAGTAGGTTGCCCAACCTTCCTTCCAAAGAGTGGCTGGTGGGTTTGAACTGCCAGCATTCTGGTTAGCAATCAAATGCCTTGGGCACTACATAAATTTTATACATATATGTTGTTAAGTGCCATCTAGTCAGCTCTGACTCATAGTGATCTTACATATAAAAACAAAATTTTGTAGCTATTGTGTCAATATGTCTCATCAAGCATCTCCCTCTTTCCTGCTGACCCTCTGCTTTACCAAGCATGATTTCCTCTTCCAGTGATTGGTTTCCTCAATGGCATGTCCAAAGTACGTGAAACAAAGTCTCTCTATCCTTGTTTCTAGGGAATATTCTGGCCGTACTTCCTCCAAGACAGATTTGTTCATTTTTCTGGCAGTCCATGGAATAGTCAGTATTCTTTGCCAACACCACAGCTCAAATTTGTCATCTGCCAATTCTTATTCAGTCTTCCTTTTTCATTATCCAACTTTCACATACATATAAGGCAATTTAAAAGACCATGGCTTGGGTCAGATGCACGTTAGTCCTCAAAGAGCTATAGTTGTTTTATAAACTTTAAAGAGATCTTTTGCAGCAGATTTGTCCAATGCAATACATCATTTGATTTCTTGACTACTGCTTCCATGGGCATTAATTGTTGATACAAGAAGAATAAACCTCTTAACAACTTCAATTCTTCATGATTTATCATGATATTTATTGGTCCAGTTATAAGAATTTTCATTTTCTTTATGTTCAGTTATGATCCGTAATGAAGGTTATAGTCTTTTACCTTCATCAGTAAGTTCTTCAAGTCCTCTTCACTTTCAGCCAGCCAGATTGTGTCATCTGCGTATCTCAGGTTGTTATGAGTCTTCCTCCAATCCTGATGCCACATACTTTTTCATATAGCTCAGTTTCTCCTATTATTTGCTCAGCAAATGGATTGAGTAAGTAAGGTGAAAGACTATAATATACAACCTGCTGTGCACCTTTTCCACTTTTAAATAGAATCCCCTTCTTCTGCTAGAATGACTGCCTCTTGATCTATGTACAGATTCCATATGAGCACAGGTAAGTGCTCTGGAATTCCTATTCTTTGCAATGTTTCTACAAATATAAATGTTCCTTTTAAGAAAACTGGTATTACCTTCCGTCTATCACATGGAGACTAGATTCTTAATAAAATGGTAGAGGGCATGAAAATTTAAGAAAATTGAAAAACACTACAATATTCACTAAGTTTTAAGGGGAGTCTTCTTTAAATAAAAAACATAAACCCACTGACCCAAGGCCATAAAGTTGATTCCAACCCATAGCAAACTGAAGGACAGAGTATAACTGCCCCATAGAGTTTCTGAGGCCATACATTTTTACAGAAGCAGACTGCCA
Source organism: Orycteropus afer afer (assembly GCF_000298275.1). Taxonomy (NCBI): domain Eukaryota; kingdom Metazoa; phylum Chordata; class Mammalia; order Tubulidentata; family Orycteropodidae; genus Orycteropus; species Orycteropus afer. The sequence goes on from NW_006921930.1 coordinate 240,163, forward strand.
TGTCTTTCTCCCATAGAGCAGCTAGTGGGTTCAAATGGACTTTTCAGTTAGCAGATGAGCAGTTAACCACTGTGCCACTAGAGCGCCTTTTAATAAAAATATACAAGATTATATACACAAAATTGGGCACAAAATGAGTACTTACAATAAAAAAATCCCAAAATATAACAAAACACTTATTACTAACAATAAAACTTATCGTCCTACATGTTTTAGCTGTATATTATTTGATTGTCTCTTCATATAGTACAATCCACAGGGATCCAGGTGAGAAGAGGGAACTCAGGCACACCCAAAGCAGCAGGACAGGAGAGCAGGAAAAAGGGGATTAAAAACCAGGAACACGGACAGAGGAGCAGTCAGCCGCAGGGGTCCAGGTGAGGAGAGGGATATCAGGCAAGCCCAAAGCAACAGGGCAGGACAGTAGGACAAAGGGGATTAAAAGGCCTAGGAACCTGCACAGAGGAGGAGTCAGCTGCAGGGACCCAGGTAAGGGTGATAGGAAAGGTTTCCAACAGGGAGACAAACTTGTCTGTCTGTTTGTCCTACCATGGTGATGTGTTGATATGAGTTTTGAGGCTGAGCCACTGGTGTTTCAAACCCAGCGGGATGCACATGATGCATATGTATCAGCCCAGCTTACAAACTGAGACAGACTAGGAAGAAGGAGGAGGCCATCCACTTCTCAAAGAATTGGCCAGGGAAAACCTTATGAATAGCAAATAAACACTGTTTGATTACCACGCAACTTTATGAATAGTCCGGTTAGGTTGGAAGGCTCTCAAAACAGGACTGGGAAAATGCTAGATCATCTGAATAAACCCAGCCTTACTCCTATGGATAAGGTAGAGCTTTCAAGACCTCCATTTGCCGATGTGGCACCACTCAAATTGAAGAGAAACTGCTGCAGACATCCATTAATCATCAGAACATGGAATGTACAAAGTATGAATCTAGGAAAATTGGAAGTTGTCAAAAATGAAATGGAACACATAAAGATTGATATCCTTGGCATTAGTGACCTGAA
>NW_006921930.1:244019-244586 GCF_000298275.1 Orycteropus afer afer
AACCCACCAGCCACTCCTTGGAAGGAAGGTTGGGCAATCCTACTTCCATAGTGATACTGCCTCGGAAACCCAAGGAGGGGTCTCTATGAGTCGGGTTTGACTCAACGGCACATAACAACAGCAAAAATCAGGAAGAATTTCCTACAGGGTAGCCTAATTTGCATCTACCATCAACATTTTTCAGAGCCTGTATATGGGACATAAGGTGATCACCATTGTATTAAGATTCTGGATGAGTCGCCCAAACAGGTAGTATGAGTATTCCTGGTTGTCCTGCACCAAGCCAGCTAATAAGAACTTCAACATAAGAGATACATGTATCGCACTAAATCCCAAACTAAATGTATCCCCAGTCAACTTTCTCTTAGTTAGGTTACAAAAATTCCCATGACCACTCCACCAGGGACAGAGTGTCAACTGGAGTGGAAAAATAAAGCAATCTCAATCAACTGCTGTTAAAATGTGAAAATGTAAGTAGGTTCTCTTTTGACTCTTTTGGAGAAGTCTTTGGAAGCACATAAAAATTTAATTTTTAGAAGGTCCCAATCATCTGGCTTCTCTTCTGCT
>NW_006921930.1:245486-247152 GCF_000298275.1 Orycteropus afer afer
TAGCTATTGAGAACGGTATTGATTTTCTTATTTCTTTTTCAGCAATCTCTTTGCTGGTGTAGAGGAATCCAACTGATTTTTGGATGTTGATCTTATATCCAGATGCAGATTTCTTGCTACTATCCTCAGTGAGTGTGACTTGATAAATATCGGATAGAGCCTAGAACTCTGGTTTTAAACAAACATCTCAGAACAGCGTCAGGCACATGACCACACTTTGAGAAGAACTGTATAACAGATAATAGAATTACTAAAATAAAGCAATTAACTTAAAAATGCAGCCCAAATTAAATATTAGTTCAAGATATTTTTAGTATGATAAAAATTGAGCAGCTTTCAAAGTTGAGAGATCATAAATGAAATTTTAAATGTCCAAACCTATTTTAAATTAAGACAGCAAAATAGTTCTGGTTTACCCTAGATTTGAAAAGATGATTTAAAACAATTATCTTCTATTGCTGGTTTCTTCTTGCTGACTTAACTTTGAACTCTAAAAGGTAGAAAGTGGTTATAAACACTAGCTTTAGTTCAGTAGAATTGACTCAAAGGCAGTGAGTTTGGTTTTTTGGTTTAGTTCAGTAGACCCATGTTTCACTCTCAAATCCACCTTGGATTTGAACTTGGGCAAATTTACATCTTATCTGAGGCTCAGTTCCCTCAAAGCAGGGATAATATTGCCTTCCTTACAATTTTAAGAATTAAAAAAAATGTGAAATACTTTGTACAAGAGCTTATTTAGTAAGGCTAAATAAGAGGAAGAATTAATTAGCAGGTAAATGAATTATTTCAATGTTCATTGTCAATATAATTAATAATTGAACTATTGTAAATAATCAATAACCTAAAGATTATCTGTGTGCTATTATAAAAGAAATTCACTAAATCCAAGGCTGGCAGTTTAACTGAATTTCAGTGTTTAATGCTAAAGACTTATATTTAGAATTTAGAATAATGAATGACTTCCTTAGTCAGAAGAGAACAAATATAGTCAGCATAGAATATTTTTAGACTGGAAAAATTTGTTTATTAGGTAAATATTTTCCTTATGCAATTTTTCTTCTGATTTAAATGCTTACAATCTGTGGTGCAATTTTCTCAGCATGACAAAATAAAAGCAATTCTTGCAGTTCCTGCCTGGGCAAGTGATGGATTGAATCAAGGACCATATAATCAGAGTGAAGACTGAAAATGCTGCTGCTGCATGGATATCCACAGAAGCCCCACCCTTTGACTGATATCAAGTCTATATCAAATGGCAAGAGAAAATCATTAAGGCTTTGAAGCATAGCCAGTTCTGCTGCATCAAAGCTGAATGGCCACCTCTCAACTGTGCTTAGCTGCTTATCCTCTAACAGTGGACAATAACAAAACCCAGATACCTGATCAGCTGCTGTCCACTAAGCTAAAATGGGCTCTGTGTGGAGCAGACAGGTGAAATTCTATAAAAAGTCACTGAAGGAGAAACTTAAATAGTGCCACGCAGATTGTTATTGACTGTGGTAGATAATTGCCACTGACAAAGGTGTGTGCAGTGTTCTCTTTTGACTCTTTTGGAGAAAAGATATTTTGGGAAAAAATATTTGGTAATAACATATCTGACAAGGGATTTATCTCTAGAATTTATAGAACACTCCAACACCTCAATAACAAAAAGACAAACAATCCA
>NW_006921930.1:249307-270477 GCF_000298275.1 Orycteropus afer afer
ATAGTGGCTAAGACACTTGCCTGCTAACCAGATGGCTGGCGGTTCAAACCCACCAGCCACTCCTCGGAAGGAAGGTTGGGCAATCCTACTTCCGCAGTGATACTGCCTCGGAAACCCAAGGAGGAGGGGTCGCTATGAGCCGGGTTTGACTCGACGGCACATAACAACAACAACAACCTTTGCATAAGAAAACATGGATCAGAGTTCCCACCTGATCTACAGTAGATAAGAAATAAGTTTTTGTTAACTAAAACTCTTAAGATTTTTGAGTTTTATACCTGATGGATGTTATTGCTGTTGGGGGCTGTAGTGTCAATTCCAACTCATATTGACATCCTAGAACTGCCTTATAGGATTTTCTTGGCTGTAATCTTTATGGGAGCAGATCACAAGGTCATTCTCTCTCAGAGCTGCCAGGAAAGTTTAAACCACCACCCCTTCAGTTAACAATAAAGTGCTTAAGAGTTGCACCATCAGAACTCCTTACCTGATGGATACATCACCCATATTTTACACATTAATTTTTTGGTCACATGTCAAAGAATATCTTGAGATTGACCCTGTTGACTGATGCAAACAGTTTGCTCTTTGACTAACTGAAAGGTTGGGGTTCCAATCCACTCAGCAGCACCACGTAAGAAAACGCTAGCAATCAGTCCTGTAAAATTACGGTCATTGAAAATCCCCCGTTCTACTATGTAACATGAGAGGCTACATGAGTTAGAATCGGCTCACTGGCAAAAGGCTTATAATAATTTATTTCTTCAAGATTGACTGTTCTGTGTATAAATCTTTTCTTAACTTTTTATAATAGTGGTTGCATACAATGTTTCGCCTTTTGTGATTAAATTATTTTCATTCAGCAGAAAAAGAAACATTCTATGTTGTTTACCAGGGAGGGGAATCTAGGAAAATTGGAAGTTATCAAAAATGAAATGGAATGCATAAATATCGATATCCTAGGCATTAGTGACCTGAAATGTACTACTTTGCCCATTTTGAATCAGACAACCATATGATTTACTATGAGAGGAATGACAAATGAAGAGGAATAGCATGACATTCATCATCACAAAGAATGTTTCAAGATCTAACCTGAAGTACAACACTGTCAGTGATAGGATAGTATCACCTACAAGGAAGGCCAGTTAATACTAATATTATTCAAATTTATGCACCAACCACCAAAATCAAATATGAGGAAATTGAAGATTTTTACCAAATTCTGCAATCTGAAGCTGACCAAACATGCAATCAAGATGTGTTCATTATTACTGGCAATTTGTATGCAAAAGTTGGAAACAAATGTGAAACACCAGTTGTTGGAAAATATGGCCTTGGTGACAGAAATAATGTTGGAGATCACATGACAGAATTTTTCAAGACCAATGATTTATTCATTGCAAATATATTTTCTCAACAACATAAACAGGAGCTATACACATAGACTTCTCCAGATGGAGTAAATAGGAAACAGATTGACTACATCTGTGCAAGAGGCAATGGAAAAACTTAATGTCTTCAGCCAAAACAAGGCCAGGAGATGACTGTGGAACAGATCACAACTGCTCATATGCAAGTTCAAGTTCAAGTTGAAGACAATTAAAAGAAGTCCACAAGAGCCAAAATATGACCTTGATTATATCCTTCCTGAATTTAGAGACCATCTAAACAATAGATTTGATGCTTTGAACACCAATGACCAAAAACCAGAGGAATTGTGGGATGGCATCAAAAACATTATCCACGAAAAAACCAAAAAGTCATTAAAAAAACAGCAAAGGAAGAAAAGACCAAACTGGATGTTGGGAGAGACTCTGAAACTGCCCTTGAGTGAAGAGCAGCTAAAGCAAATGGAAGAAATGACAACGTAAAAGAGCTAAACAGAAGATTTCAAAGAGCAGTTCAAGAAGACAAAGTCAATTATTATAATGAAAAGTGGAATGACCTGGTGTTAGAAAACCAAAAGGGAAAAACGCGCTCAGCATTTCTCAAGCTGAAAGAACTAAAGAAAAAATTCAAGCCTTGAGTTGCAATATTGAAAGATTCTGTGGGCAAAATATTGAATGATGCAGGGAACATCAAAAGAAGATTAAAGGATTAAAGGAATATACAGAGTCACTGTACCAAAAAGAATTGGTGGATGTTCATCCATTTCAGGAGATGACATATGATCAAGAACCAATGGTATCGAAGGAATAAGTTGAAGCTGCACTGAAGGAATTGGCAAGAAACAAGGCCCCAAGAATTGACTGAATACCCATTGAGATGTTTCAACAAATAGATTCTGCATTGGAGGCACTCACTAGTCTATGCCAAGAAATCTGGAACACAGCTACCTGGCCAAGTGACTGGAAGAGATCTATATTTGTACCCATTTCAAAGAAAGGTGATCCCACAGAATGTGGGAATTATTGAACAATATAATTAAGATCACACACAAGTATGATCCTGCTGAAGATAACTCAAAAACGGTTGCAGGAATATATTGCCTTCCAGACATGCAAACTGGATTCAGAAGAGGATGTGTAAGAAGGGATACCATTGCTGATGTCAGGCGGATCTTGGCTGAAAGCAAAGAATACCAGAGGGATATTTACTTGTGTTTCATTAACTATGGAAAAGCATTCAGTTGTGCAGATCATAAAAATTATGGGTAACATTGAGAAGAATAGGAATTCTAGAACACTTAACTGTGCTCATGAGGAACTGCACATAGACCAGAAAGCTGTTGTTCAAACAGAACAAGGGGTTACTGCATGGTTTAAAATCAGGAAGGGAGTGTGACAGGGTTGTATCCTCTCACCATACTTATTCAATCTGTATACTGAACAAATAATCCAAGAAGCTGGACTATATAAAGAAGAACATGGCATCAGGATTGGAGAAAACTCATTAACAATATGTGATATGCAGACAACACAACCTTGCTTGCTGAAAGTGAAGAGGACTTGAAAGCACTTACTGATGAATATTAAAGACTACAGTCTGCAGTATAGATTACACCTCAACATAAAGAAAATGAAAATCCTCACCAATAAGTAGCACGATAAGTGGAGAAAAGATTGAAGTTGTCCACGATTTCATATTACTTAAATCCACAATCAACAACAATGGAGGCAGCAGTCAAGAAATCAGACAATATATTGCACTGGGCAAGTCTGCTTTGAAAGACCTCTTTCAAGTGCTGAAGAACAAAGGTGTCTCTTTGAATACTAAGGTGCACCTAACTCAAGCCATGGTGGTATTTTCAATCACTTCATATGCATGTGAAAGCTGGACAATGAATAAGGAAGACAGAAGAAGAGTTGATGCTGTTGAGTTGTGGTATTAGCGAAGAATACTGAAAATACCATGGACTGCCAGAAGAACTAACACATCTATCCTGGAAAAAGTGCAGCTGGAATGCTTCTTGGAAGTGAGAATGGCCAGACTTCACCTCACCTACTTTGGTCATGTTGTAAGGGACCATTCCCTGGAGAAGGATATCATGCTTGGTAAAGTGGAGGGTCATTGAAAAAGGGGAAGGCCCTCATCAAGATGGATCAACACAGTGGCTTCAATGATGGGCTCACGTATAGCAAGGATTGTGAGGCTGTCACAGGACTGAGCAGTGTTTTGTTCTGTTGTACACAGGGTCACTATGAGTTGGAGCTGACTCGACGGCTCCTTACAATAGCAACACCTTAACTATTTTTTTGAATTCCCTTTTTTGTTGTTGTAAAAATTGATTTGTGAAATCAAAATTTTTATGTGTATTAATTCAGTGAGACCAACCATATTAATCAGGTTGTGTAACTACTACCAACATCTATTACCAAATTTTCCATAATCATAAACAGAACTCCATGCTTCCTAAACAATGATTTTCCACTTCACCTTCCTTCCTACCTCTGCTCAGCCCTATCAAAGTCTTATCTCTGTCCATTTGCCTATTCTAGGTATTTCATGTTAGTGAATAAAACTCTTTTAATAAGTCGGGTCACACATTGCTTGGGAAGGTATTTTAAATTATTTAACTTTTTCTAATTCTACCTTAGTTTTTCAGATACTTTCTTTAAAAAAAAAAAAATATTAATTCATACCTTTATATTGTACATTCATTTACTCAGGAAATATTTCCTTATCTATTCTCTACCAAGAAGACTTAATGGCATAGTGATTAGGGGCTCAGCTGCTAAAGGTTGGAGGTTTGAACCCATGAGCTGTTCCATAGGAGAAAGATGCAGCAGTCTGCTTCTATATAGACTGCAGTCTTGGAAACCCTATGAGACAGCTCTACATTATCCTTAAAGTGCTGAGTCAGAATCAATGTGACAGCAATGGGTATGCTCTACTTTGTATGTTCATTCATCTTATGCCCATGACAATGTATAGGGTTAGCAGACAATGCTTCTACCTGCCTATTTGTGTAAGCTGTAAGAATTAAGAATGCCTGGGTGTATAGTAGAGCTGACAAGGGGCAAGGTTGTAGTGGCTTCTTGGCCACAGCCAGCTACCTGAAGGCTGTGGGCTTGGGACGATGGTCGCAGGGAATATCCAGCTCAATTGGCTTAGCATACCACACCAAAACATTGTTCTACATTCTATTTTGATGAGTAGCGATTGGGGTCTTAAAAGCTGGCAAGCAGCCATCTGAATGCAGCGACAGGTCTCTCCTCATCCAGAGCAAAGAAGAATGAAGAAAACAAAAGATGCATGGAAACAATTAGTCAAAGGATCACATGGTAGACCATGTGATCCTCAGACTATTCCACCATGAGCCAGAACTAGACAGTGCCTGACTACAACTGTCAACCACTGGTAAGAGAATTGATGCCAAGAGATCCTGCATAGAGTGGAAGAACAATGTGGAAAAAACTCAAAATCATTTAAAAAAAAAAAGCCTCTGTGTCAATCCATCTTATGGAGGGTCTTCCTCTTTTTTTGCTGACCCCCCACTTTGTTGTTGTTGTTATGTGCCATCTAGTTGGACCCGACTCATAGTTACCCCTCCTTGGGTTTCCAAGGCAGTATCACTACAGAAGTAGATTGCCCCATCTTCCTCCCGATTCCCTACTTTAAAAAGTATGATATCCTTCTCCAGGGACTAGTCCCTGCTGATTACCTGTCCAAAGCCCAAAGAAGTGTCACTATCTTCACTTCTAAGGAGTATTTCAGCTGTGCTTCCAACACAGATTTGTTTATTCTTCTGGTAGTCCGTGGTATATTCAATATTTTTCATCAACACTGTAATTCAAATGTATCAATGCTTCAGTCTTCCTTACTCATTCTCCAGCTTTCATATGCATATGAGGCGATTAAAAATACTGTGGCTTGGATCAGGGGCACCTTAGTTCTCAAACTGACAACTTTGCCTTTTAACACTGAAATGCCTTTTATAGTAAATTTGCTCAATGCTGTACATTTGATTTCGTGACTGCTGCTTCCATAAGCATTGATTGTTGATTCAGGTAAAATGAAATATGTAACAATCTCAATATTTTCTCTATTTATCATGATGTTGCTTACTGGTCCAGTTTTGAGGATTTTAGTTTTCTTTACATTGAAGGGTAATCCGTACTGAAGATTGATGTCTTTGATCTTCTTCAATAAGTGCTTCAAATCCTCTTCACTTTTTGTAGGCAAGATTGTATCATCTGCATATTGTGGGTTGTTAATGAGTCTTCCTCTGATCCTGATGCCACTTTCTTTTTCAGGTAGTACTGCTTCTTTGATTATTTACTCAGCATACAGATTGAATAAATTTGGTGAAAAGATACACCCTGAAGCACACCTTTTCTGATTTCAAACCATGCAATGTCCCCTTGTTCTGTTTGATTGATTGCCTCTTCGTCTATGTATAGGTTTTGCATGTGTGGTGGAAAGAACAGATGTGGAAGTCAAGTTATGGTCTGCAAGTTCTCTCTGCCTTGAGTTTAGAGGCAGAGATGAGACTAAGAGCATTGATTTCTCATCTTAAACCATGATTTCTCTTGGTTTCAAGGTTGAGGCCTTTCATTAAAGGATGGGAATAAAAGAGGTTAGAAAATAAAAGGCAATTTTTCTGTCTAGGTGGGTGTCTCCCTCCTGAAGAGATAAGAATATTTTATCACATGGGAAGAAAGCTATGCATGGATATTTGGTCTAGCAAAAGGGAAGACTAGGAGGTTGCTAGTTATCTCTCAGTATCTCTACCTATCTACTTGTTCCTCAGTTACACGAACATCAACATTTGTTCATATTACTAAATAAATAATGGAGTGAAATTTGGTGGCAAAATGAGTAAAGCATTTGACTGCTAACCAGAAGGTGTGTGGTTCAAATGCACCAGCTGCTCCATGGGACGAAAATGAAGCAATCTGCTTCCATAAAACTGGACAGCCTTGGAAGCCCCATAGGGATCCGCATGAGTCAGAATTGACTCAGTATCAGTGGGTTTGGGTTAGGAGTTTTATAGCTAGGTATCGTGATTAAGTTACATTCTGGCCATGAGATGTAGGGGGAAATTAAATTTTATTGTTATCAAGCACTCTTAAAAGATAAAGGAGCTCTCCTCACTTCTTTTTTCTTTCTTCAAATACAAATATGATAGCTGGAGCTCCAGTGGCTCTCTTGGATTGTGAAGTAAGTTTTAAGATGCAGTCTATACTCAGGAGAGCAAAACGGTAGAAGGAACCTGACACTCTAACAACGTGAAGTTTCCATAACTTCTTGGAAAGCCTACCCTCGGATTTATTTTATATGTATGAGAAATAAACATATAACATCACTATTTTTCAGATCTTGTTTCCCTGCAATCGAACCTTAACCTCCTAGATACAAAGCACTACATCTGTTAGAAGGAGACCTATTACTAGCATATCAAAGACCATGAGGATGGTGCAGAACCAGGCAACACTTTGTTCTGTCATACCTTGCTTGAGTCACCGTGAGTTGGAACTGACTCACTAGCACCTAACAACAACAACAATCACTTATAATTCAGGACTCTGCCACAAATTAACTCTAGCATTTGAGCAATTAACTTCATAAGGTTGGGTCTTTTTCTTCATTTGCAAACAAAGAATCCAGTGATTCCAAGACTACAACTTCAATATAGGTGTGATAAAGCAGCATTCATTGGCCACCTGCCCTCCAGGAGTGGGGTATGACCCCTAATCAGGCCAGCTAGTTTCCTCAAATGAAACTCTGCATTATCTGGATGACTTTGCTAGCTCACCTATGATAAGTGCAGCGCTAGTCAGCATCCTGTCAAGATAGATGGAGTTTGTGAAGGATTGCCGACTTCGCTCAAAAACAGCTGGAGGATGCTTTTTGTGAACTCACCGAAGACCTATAAGCATTTCAATATTGGACATCAAACCAGCTGATGAGCACATTTCTCTTTGGTACTCTTTTATTTATTGTGAATTCATACTGCACAACTTCAGCTCACACTTTGCTGTTTGTGGCACTCTTCTAATTATCAGCTCTGTAGAACTCTGCAGTTGGAAGGAGATTTAGAACTCACATATTTCAACAATTTCATTTTACATTTGAGAAACACGAGCTGCAGAGAGCAGAACTGACTAATCAAGAGCCACCTACCTAAGCTCAGCATGAACCAAGAGTCCCTGATTCCTCTTGTCCATTGTTTTGTCACTAAACTAAACGAGGTCATTTCAGACTTTTTTCCTTTCTTAAACTTTAATCTTAACTCCATAGCATCTGCTCACTCAGCATTTAGCTGAATTTTCAGGTTATTTGAGTCCAAGTTTTACATTTCTTCTGGTCTTTAACTCAACATTCTTTAGCATTAAACAAAATAAGCATCCCTTCTTCCTCCAACTGCACTCTCTCATACCTTGAAGAAATGGCTTCTTTGAGTACTCACCTTCTCTTTGAGCACCTAAATGCACTCTCAGCAAGTTATTTCCCTCCTGCTTATCAGTATCTCTAGATTTTCCTATTTTTACATAATCTATACTGTTCAATGTTTTAAATAGAATTTAATAGAAGCATCTGAGCTTTCAAATCCATCTTCTGGGAAACCTTTTTCCAAAGGTGTTTATTCCAGATCTTGCATCATCTCATTACTTTTCCCTTGTTTCTACTTTTTGTCATTCTGTGACTCTCCCCTTTTCTTTTATCTATTTTTTGCTGCCTATATGAAATATCTTTGCATCACCACTGGATGACATAGTGCTTGGAATTTACTGAGTATTTTGTACATTTCTTTAATAAATAAAAAAGTCAACAAATAAGTGATATGTATATCACCAAACACAAACTCACTGCCATCAAGTTGATTCTGACTCATAATGACCCTCACTGGGTTTCTAAGGCTGTAAATCTATCTGGAAATAAAATTGCCTCATCTTCCTCCTGCAAGCAGCTGTTGGGTTTGAACTACTAACCTTCTGGTTAGCAGCCAATGTCTTATCCACTATGCCACCAGAGCTTATATCTATTTATGTGATAACCACTAAGAAATCTGGTTGCTTGCTAAATATCCTGAGGTTGGAACAAGAACTGCTTAGGCACATATACATATCATACACCAAAAGAAGCATTCAACTGATATATGTACATCCATGTTTACTACAGCATTAATCACAATAGCAAAAAGAAAAGAAAGAAAGAAACAACCTAAATATCCATCAACTGAAGAATGGATAGTGCCTATGGCATTTGACTGCTAACCAGAAGGTTGACGGTTCAAACCCACCAGCCACTCCTCAGAAGGAAGGTTGGGCAATCTACTTCCGTAGTGATACTGCCTTGGAAACCCAAGGAGGGGTCGCTATGAGTTGGATCTGACTCCACAGCAGTGTGTTTGGTTTTTTTGGTTTTTGGTTTGAAGAATAGATAAGCTAAATATGGTACATATATACAATGGAACACTATGTAACCAAAAAAAAAAAAAAAAATGATGAGTCGAAAACATATAACATGGATGGACCTGGAGGGAATATTACTAAGGGAAACACAATCACATAAGGACAAATATTGTGTGATTCCATCTTTAAAACAAGACAAGGACAAATATATACAGACAGACAAATGTTCAAATGTTCATTTGTGGTTACCAAGAGGTGAGGGGAAGGGCAAATCATATATTAGACACTTATTATTTTGGAGAGGGAAAAAGAAGCTCTGAATGTGGGTGTAGTGATCACAGCTTTATCAAAGTAAACAGTCACCAAGAAGCACTCAAGAGAAAAGAATATTTGTATTAAAAAATTTGACATAAATAATTTGGAAACCACACCAAAAATGACCAAAAAAAAACCTGATTGTATGGTCACATATGTACTGCAAAAAGAGCATGGGAGTGGTATCCTCCTCTGAACTCCTCCAACTTCATGAGGGGGAGACAGAATCACCATCAGCAGCCCAATGCCGATTCCTATGAGGTGGAAGTCAGACATGCCTTCACCCTCCAACCCTTTTACCAATTCTAACACCAACCGCCCCCATCCCCCAGCACTCACTACATCTTTGCTGCAATTGATAACTTGTTGCAATGACCACACAGAATGCACAGACTATGCTCACAATTATGAGGTTTATTAGGTAAATAACAGATTACAGTTCAGGTTCAGGAACACTCAGTATCCAGTTCTTAAATCAGAGCAGCCTCTCCTAGGCCATGCCCTTAGGCACATCTCTCTTTGGCTTTGGCCTCTTGGCCTGGCCTCTGCCCTGCTCAGACAAGTGTTACAAAATTCTGGTAGCTCTGTGGATAGGTGCACCCCACTCTGGCAGCAAGCTTCCTCCTCAAAGGCACTCAGCTTTCTGGCTGCTGGGCCAACAAGCTCACAGCTTTCTCTCCAGCCAGTCTCTCAGTCTGCTGTCTCTGTTGCCGCCATCTCTCTGCTGGTCTCTCTTCCGGTATCTGCCAAGGAAGTCCAGCTCAGGGATCTCACATCCAAGGACCCACTAAACTCCACCTCCAGCTCTTCTCTCTGGATGGCAGTGTGATTCCCCTTTTCCACCTCTGGAAGGGCTCATTAAAACTGACCAATCCCTACATTTGGGTTCCTTATATTTTATTTCCACGGTCCCACCCCCACCACCACCAGTCATCTGTCAGTTTGTTGTACTATGGTGGCTTGTGTGTTGCTGTGAGGCTGGAGGCTATGTCACCAGTATTTCAAATACCAGCAGGGTCACCCATGGTGGACAGGATTCAGCAGAGCTTCCAAGCTAAGATAGACCAGAAGAAGGACGGGGCCATCCACTTCTGAAAAAATTGGCCAATGTCAGAAGGGACCATTCCTAAGAGAATGATATCATGCTTGGTAAAGTAGAGGGTCACCTAAAAAAGGGATGGCCCTCAACAAGATAGGTTGACACAGTGGCTGCAATCATGGGTTCAAATATAGCAAAGATTGTGAGGATGGCACAGGATCAGGCAGTGCTTTGTTCTGTTGTACATGGGGTTGCTATGTGTTGGAGCTGACTTGGTGGCACCCCAGGTGCCATATGCCTTATTTACATTACTATCAACTATCCCTTGATAGACCACAAACACCTCACATTTACATAGTTCCACCCAGTCATTTGATTGATGCCAAAATGACCATGGCTAATTTATCAGATAAACATAATTGATATTAATGGGACTCTTGAGAAAATAAGGCATGAGACAGTAAGTTTTGAAATGTTAAAGATGATAGAGTCTTGAAATTTCAAAAGTGCGGGAAAGAAATATCAAGTAGACAGGTTTCTGTGGGATACTAGAAGAAAAGACAGTTTAAAATGTGGACAATTAAAAAGGATTTGCAACTGCTCCCACCAAAATATTCTTCATGCTTGGCTAATTCCATCTCAGCAGGTGGGGATTAGTTGTGAGTATATTCACTTTATTTTATATTACATATCTCTCTTTGAGTCACATCATTGGGACCAGAACTTTCTGTGTTTCTAGCTGCACATTTTAAGAGGAATTATTAATAAACATAATTTAGACAGATTTCTCTTACCTGGAGGAAAAACCTCCAATTTTATAGAGTGAGTCCAATAGGAAAGATGAGGACAATGTATAGATTATTATTTCACTAATTATTTTTCTTAATATCAAAGTTTCTATATATTTTGATGTGCTCCTGTGAGAATCAAAATTTTGTTAAAGAAACATGGTCTGAGTTAGGTATTCCTAAATGATAGCCAATCTTTAATTCTCATTTGGTGCCTGCCAAACCTATACTTTTTTAGCTCCCAACAAAGAACAATGAGTTTAAGCATTTTTAGTAATCTCTCATGTAAAAGACTTTGTATTAAATATTTTAAAAATATGTAACATCTTTTTCTAGACAAATAATCCAATTTAAAAGTGGGCAGAAGACATGAATAAATACTTCACCAAAGAGGATATTCAGGCGGCCAAAAACACATGAAGAAATGTTCACAATCGTTAGATATTACCAAAACCAAACCAAACTCACTGCCATAAAGTTGATTCGACTCATAGTGACCCCTCCTTGGGTTTCTAAGGCAGTATCTCTATGGAAGTAGATTGCCCAATCTTCCAGCCATTAGAGAGATGTGAATCAAAACAACAAGATACCACCTCGCCCGAGCACTAGCAGCAAAGTTCAACAAGACAGAAAATAACAAATGCTGGCAAGGATGGGGAGAGATTGGCACTCTCATACATGGCTGGTGAGACTGTCAAATGATACAACCACTGTGGAAAGCAGTATGGCAATTCCTTAAAAAGTTGGAATTAGAAATACCATTTGACTAGGTATATATCCTGGGAGCTCTGGTGACAAAGTGCCTAAGGCATTTGATTGCTAACTAGAAGGCTGGTGGTTCAAACCCACCAGCCATTCCTCAGAAGGAAGGTTGGGAAATCTACTTCTGTAGTGACGCTGCTTCAGAAACCCAAGGAGGGGTCTCTATGAGTCAGATTCAACTCAACAGCAGTGAGTTTAGTTTGCTTTAGGTATATATCCTAGTCAGAAATATATATATATATCCTAAGTAGAAATCCCATTACTAGGTATATATCCTAAAGAAGTGAGAGGCAGGACAAGAACAGATATATGCACACCCATGTTCATTGCAGCACTATTTACAATAGCAAAAAGATGGAAACAACCTAGGTGCTCATCAACAGAAGAATGGATAATCAAACTATGGTACATACACACAATGAAATATTATGCAACCCTAAAGAGTAACATAGAATCTGAAAAATACTGCATAATGTGGATGAACTTGGAGGACTGCTAAGTGAAATAAGTCAATTACAGAAGGATAAATACTAGATTAGTTTGTTATTGTGAAAAGTCAAGGAAAGGTTTCTATATGGAAGGAAATTTTCTTTGTTGGTAACCAGGGGTGGGAGGGACGGGGAGGGAACACTGTCACATAGGTAGAGACGAGTATTTATTTGGGCAAAAGGAATGGCTATGTACCAAATGTGAATGATCAACACAGTGGCATTGAGGAAGAGGAAGACATACAGAGAGGTGCATGGAAGGTGCAGACAACAAAGATGAACCCTTTTGCACATACAGTACTGCATTGTCAGTGATGGCAAACATTGATATATGGGTGGATAGATGGGTGGACAGGCTGAACGATTACATATTTCTTACATATTTCTGTGCAAAGGTGTGCCCATCACCAAGTATAGGGTTGGCAGACAATATTTCTAAAAGTATATTTGTATGCTCTGTAAGAATTTCCAGGTATATAGTAGAGCTGACAAGGGACAAGGTTGTACAGTCACTTCTTGGCCACAGCCAGCTACCTGGAGGGAGCCATTAGTTGTACCTCTGGGCTCAGAAACATGGTCACAGGGGACATCAAGCTCAATCGGCATAACATACTACACAAAAACATTGTTCCATGTGCTACTTTGGCGAGTAGTGTCTGGGATCTTCAAAGCTTGCAAGCAGCTATGCAACAATAAATCTCTCCTTGTCCAGAGCAAGAAACATGGAAACAATTAGTCCAAGGGACTGGTACACCATGCAATCCACAGCCTATATGACTATGACACCAGAAGAACTAGATGGTGCCTGGCTGCCACTCTCAACCACTCAGAGGAAGATCTATGTAGGAGATCCTGGACAGAATGGGAGAACAATGTGGAACAAAGCTCAAAATCATTAAAAAAAAAAAAAAAGGACGAGTTTTGCTGGGCTGATAGAGCCTGGTGGAACCCCTGAGACTATGGCACTTAGCTGCTCTTTAGGTCTGGAATTGAATCCACTCTTGTGGCTGCCAGCCAAGCAAAAGACAGGCATATGAGCTGAACATTTATATTACATAGATACACTTCTTGGAGAGATCAATCATGGGAGAAAAAAAGGGCTATGTATGCACAGGGAGACAGTTCAGGAGGCAGGAGCACCTGGGAGGGAAGGACATGGGGAAGAGGTAACTATGGGGAGGTAGTGGGAAAAGAGCTTTTGCATTATGGGAAATTGCAGTCAATGTCATGAGACAAAATGTATGTGAACTGCTGTATGGTAAATGAACTTGCTCTGTAAACTTTCACCCAAATCACAAAAAAAATTTTAAAAATAGATGTAATTTCTTTTTAAATCCTTTTTTACTTTATGAGCCTTCCTATCAGTTAATCTCTTCCTAATCCATTTTCTTCTCTCACACGAGGTTCTAGATGTGTATTAGATATACAGAGAAGATGTAATTGTGAGGAGAAAGTGGGAAGAGAGCTGTTACATTGTGGGAAATTGCAGTCAATTTCATGAGACAAAGTGTATGTGAACAGCTATAGTTCACTCATTATATGAATCATAAATCTTGGAAAAGATCAGCTGAAAACAAGCCTCCTTAATCTGGCTGATATATGTATTTCAATTGGAAAATTCTTATGTAAACATTAGCAAATTCTATGGACTTTTATATGTGGCTTTATCAACTATATTTTTAAACCACTGGATTTTAGAACAATTAATTGTTATACAAGAGTCTTATTTGTATAGCTTCAGGCGACAGAACTTTGTACAGAATTTTCACTCAGGAAGTATTCTGAACAGTCTTGTATTTCCTTTCCTTTTAATAAAACTAAATGGCAAAATTAGATACTGGATGGATATTTTCTAAATACACACTGTTAGCATGCTAGCAATTACACTAGATGATTTCGCTCTCACTTTTCAAGGCGCTGCCATAGAAAAAATATTTGGGAAAATGTAGCAGGATATCAATATATGACTATTCCTGTCTAGAAGTTTAGGCTAAGACCCTGTAGCTGAGAACAACTGTGTCAAGTACTCCCACAGTTAAAACAAGGAGAACCATGTAAGACTTATAAAAGGAAGTGACAAAAAACAGTTCTGCCAGAATTGGCTTGAATTGAGATAAGATTCTCTGCTTTTAAGGGTACATGACTAGATTGGGCCCAACTGGGTAATCTAGGACCATCTCCCCATCTCAAGGCCATACCCTTAATCACATCTGCAAAGCCTCTTTAGCCTTGTAAAGTAACATATGCACAGGTTCTGTGGATTATGGTACAGACATCTTTGGAGGACCATTTGCCTTCCTAGGTGTCAATTCTTAATAGCCTCTATTTTTATGATGAAATAGGAGGTTAGGTCATTAGGTGAGAGTAAAGTAGGCAGCAGTGGAATTGCGGACTGGGGGGATGGAGTAAGACTCAGAATAGCTATAATAAGGAGCAAGAAAAAGAGTAAATTTGCAATTATTTTTATAAAACCCTATGTGAGAATAACCAATATAGTGAAAATTAGGGCCCATCTGGCAGCAAGCCATATGTAACTAGGAATCATGTAATGATTACATTTGCTGATCTTGGAAAGTATCGTTAATTTAAGTACATATATTCAATGCTCACTGCCATCGAGTCGGATTTGACTCCTAGTGACCCCTCCTTGGGTTTCCAAGGTGGTATCATCACTATGGAAGTAGATTACCCAACCTTCCTTCCACGGAGTGGCTGGTGGGTTTGAATGGCTAGCTTCTGGTTAGCAATCACATGCCTTAGGCACTATGCCACCAGAGCTCCTGTTAGAGGAGTAAAATCCCCTTCCTCTTACTCTTCCCTTCCCTTTTTTGAAAAATTAGTCTTAAAGCCATTGAATGAGCAAGAAAGATGTCTGTGCCAGGGTGGACGATGCTGGTCCAACATCACAGAATCCAAGTGGGTATCACTGTGGCGGGATGGCCTGATGCAAGACAAGACAAACAACACACAGGAAAGCAGCCCAGCACAGGGTCTCAGCACTTGAGCAGCGTGAAATGTCCATTCAGGAAGCAGCCAGGCATGGAGGGCCAGAGGCCAGGCAACAGTGTCAGACCTGATGCTGGTCAGAGTCCAGGTGGGATATGGAAGACATTTAGGACAAACCAACATAGCAGTGTTAGAGCCTGGTTGGGATAAGGAGGTTGCCCACATATGGAAGTGACCTGGCATAGGTCAATTCAGAGTATGGATGGTCTACACAGGGAAATTATAGGGAATCCGACATGAGGTTCAAATGGAGTGGGACAAGTGTCCTAGTAGAGGAATAGTATACTCCAAGCAAGGTGAGGAGGACAAGGTGAGGAAGATTTCCTGTGGCAGGGCAATCTGGGGAGGGACGTCATAGCACAGGCAAATGAGCAAGGTGTCCACCACACAGGAGGAGTGTCTTGTATAGGGTGTTGGATCCCAAGAAGGATGAAAAGGTTATCCATATTGGGAAGAGAGGGAGCAACAGTGATGGACTGGGCAAATAAGTAAATACATTAAGGATAATGGAAACCTGGGAATAATGTCATTACATTGTGGGGTTTGCAATTAATGTCACAATTCAAAACATGCATGAATTGTTGAATGGAAATCCAATTTGCTCAGTAAATTTTCACCCAATATAAAGCTAAAAAGAAAAAGGAGGAGTATAATGGCATTCAAGTTTCTAACTATTGGAGAAGGACATTCTAAGTAGAAATGGAGAAAACTAGAAGGACCTCTGTCTTGTTGAGTTGGAATAAGAGATATTAGTGTGCACCCATGATTTTCAATCTATAGATAGATAGAAATGCATATAGAGAAATGTTATATGAATGTGTATATTTGCGTGTGTTTGGGTTTAAACCAGTTGTGATTTAGTTAATTTGACTCATGGTGACTCTATACATGTCAAAGTACAAGTATTTTCCATAAGGTTTTCAGAAGTTGATTTTTCAGTAGATTGCCAGGTCTTTCATCCAAAGAGCTTCTGTGTGAACTCGAACCTCCACATTTCAGTTAGTAGCTAAGCATGTTAATCTTTTGCACTACCCAGTGACTTCTAGGAGCAGCTATGCTCCAATAGCTACCAGGACATCTGGTACCCAAATCTTGACTTCTAAATATCACTCTCCAGTACATGACTGACTTCTAGGCTGGGAACAAGGAAGAACAAGAAGATTCTGAGACATCTTGTTGTGCCAGAAAGAAAGTACAGAAAGAATGATTGTGGACACATCAAAAAGACAGAGAAGCTGGTTGAAGGGTCTCACATTGGCCAAGCTGAGGCATTGTTTGAACATAAGATATGCTGAGGAACAGGATATGTACAGTCACAAAGTAAGTTTCCATAGAATGTGTATTCAGGACAAAAGAAAAATGATTGCTACAGTGGGGAATTCTGACAGGCACTACCTTGATCAAGCGATCAGTGAACATCATCAGTAATGGGACAAATTGAACTCTGTGCCACTTGATAGTATGCAATGAGAAGAGGACAGTAACCCTTCTATACTATTCTTGCCAAGGTGCTCAACCTGAAACTAATCACGAGGAAACAGAAGAACCCAAAGTGAAAGATGTTCCACAAAAGCGTAAAATGTAATCTTAAAATAATAATTATATTAAGGCCATAAAAGCCAATGGAAGACTGAGGAACTATTTCAGATATAAGGAGTCCAAAAAGACATGACATTTAAATGCAAAGCATTATTTTGAACTAGTCCTACATTATAAAGGATATTGTTGGGATGTTTAGTAATACTGGAATGGATGAGATGATAGTGGTGTACCAACTTTTTGATTTGGATGATTACATTGTGGTTTTGTAGGAGAATGTCCTCTTTATAAGAATAACCCACTAAAGTATTTGGGAGTGAGCATGGCATCCTTTTGGCAACTTATTCTCAAGTGGTTCAAAGGGAAAAAAAGTGTATATTGTACATGCAATTTTTCTATAAATTTGAGACTTTCAAAACTAGAAAAAAAAATGAAAAACAAAATAAAAGGATAGCTTAGTTGATTCAGTGGCTAAGAGCACACAATGAAATGAAATTGTCTGAATTTGAGCTTTACCAATTGCTTACTATGTGAATTTAGGCAGGTCGTTTAAGCTCTCTCAATCTCAGTTCCTTTTTCTACAAAATGAGAATCATAGTACCCACTTCATGGTTTTGTGAAGATAAATTGAGACAACAGTTGTAAAGAATTTAGGAACTTAACATTTGTTGTTGTTGTTATGTGCCGTGGAGTCAGACGCGACTCATAGCGACCCCTCCTTGGGTTTCCGAGGCAGTATCACTACAGAAGTAGATTGCCCCCATCTTCCTTCCGAGGAGTGGCTGGTGGGTTTGAACTGCCAGCCTTCTGGTTAGCAGTCAAGTGCCTTAGGCACTATGCTAGCAGAGCTCCTTTACTAAGTAACTAATAACAGTTGCCCAATATTTTCATTATTAATATAATGAGCTTCATTAAAATGATCTACCTTCTGCTTTTATACAATAACTGAAGCTGAGATGTGCTTTGAGTCTGATTAAATATTCATGAACACAGCAGGCCAATAAGGTTTGTGCTTTCTACACTGGTCTACCTTTCTTCTTATAGTTGCAATTAATTATATCTTACATTTCAGCCTTGAATGTTGGCTTTTTACGCTTGTAATGTCTTAATCCAGACATTCAAAGATGTGATGATATCCAGAAGTCTACCTTATTATCATAATTGGATAAGAATTTCTGTTCAATATTGGTTATTGTGTCATTTAGGAGTGTATTCAGCTCAGGTAACATAAAGCAAAATTAAACTATTTGCTATCAAGTTGACTCCTGGTGACCCCATGTTTCAGTGGCTGATTTTTCAAAAATAGATCACCAGGCCTTTCTTCCGAGGCACCTCTGGGTGGACTCCAACTGCCAACCTTTTGGTTGTAAGGGTGTAGGCAATGGATGGTTTCTATCATAATTAGTCATGGGGCCATTGTCAATCTCCAGAAATGAATTCATAATCTTTCAAAAATGTAAATATTTTATTACCAGCTTCTTCTGTACACCAACCTAAGATACACTGGTAAAATATGATTCTAATGTGTTTAACATTTAAGCAATTATAAAATAGAGATTTAAAATAACAAACATTAATCTATGGGTAGATACATAGGCAGACAGGCTGAATGATTAGGTATGTCTATGTGAAAGGGAATTATACCCATGACCTCATATAAGACTGGCAGATGATATTTCTACATATGTATTTGTATGTCTTGTAAAAATGCCCACATAAATAGAACTAACAAGGGGCAAAGTTATGACAACTTCTTAGGCATAGTCAACTGTGATAGTTGGGGTTGTGTGTCAACTTGGCTGGACCACGATTCTGAGTGGTTTAAGCAGTTTTGATGTGGTTATTCCCATGATAAGATCAGATATGCTTTGAACAGCCAATCCATTGAAAGGGCATTCCCCTAAGGGTGTGGCCTGCTCCAATATCTATATGGACATCCTGGGAAAGAAGGAGAGAACCTTCTGTGGGACTGGATACTATTGTGCTGCCTATAACTGTCTGTGAGGGAATAATCCACCATTCTGCCTGGTGATCTTGGATTTGTCATCTGCCGAAGTCAACAGCCGGTATATTGCCTGCCAACCTTGAGTTCATCACTCCCTGCAGCTACATAAGTTGGGAAAAGGCTCCAGTTTGACATTTGATCCAGGAACTTGGAACTTGTCAGCTTCTGTAACTGTGTGAGTCATTTTCCTAAGATAAATTACTCTCTCTCTCTTTCTACAGGTTTTATTTCTCTAGAGAACCCAGCCTAACACACCAACCACCTGAAGAGTGAGTTATTGGACTTGTGGGCTCAGGACCATGATCTCAGAGTACATCAGCTCAATTGGCATAACATAATATACAAAAACATTGCTCTACATCCTACTGTGGTAAGTAGTAACTAGGACTTGGAAAGGGATCAGTGCAGAAGATCCTGGATATACTAGGAGAAAAACGTGGAACAAAACTCAAAATCATCAAAAAGGCAAGGCCCGCTGGTGTTATAAAGACTGGTGAAAACCCCGAGACTATAGCCCCTAGTCATGCTTCAGGTCTGGAATTGAACTCATTCCCATGGCTTCCAGCCAAAAAATAAACAGACATATAAGGTGAACATTTACACCAGGTAGGTACACTCCTCAGAACACAATCATGGGAGATCAGAAGGGCAGTATTTGCACAGAGAGATAGCTCAGAGGGCAAGAATGCATAGAAAAGAAGGACATAGGGAAAAGGTAACTACAGGGACAAAGTAGGAAGAAAGCTTTTACATTTTGGGGATTGCAATCAATGTCGTGAAACAAAATGTATATGAACTGTTGCATGGAAAATGAATTTGCTCTGTAAATGTTCACCTAAATCACAATTAAAAAAAAAAAAGAGAGAGAGAGAAAGAAAAGAAAGAATTGTAGAAGAACTGAGTGATAGTCCAGCTATCATTACTGAATATTTTGACCAAAGATTCTATAGAGGAATCCTGTCAAAAGGGAGGAAAAGTAGATAGTATTTCAAACTCTCATGGAAGCCAGACTTTCTGGAGTTGTAGAGGCTGGATGAACCTCCAAAACTATTGCTCTGAGATAAGCTTTAAATCTTTAACCAAAATATCCCCTGAAGTCTTCTCAAAACCAAAAAAATATTTTAACTTAACTAGTAAAGAATACCTGCCTTGAGCACTGTCCTCCTTTAATACTGTCTATATGGTATCAAGTGACAACAGCAACTCAAAGATTAAATACGAACCATCCAGGATGGTGTGTTTATGTTAACTGGTGAAGAGCAACTCAGAAAAGAAGGGTAAGAATAGATTACACAACTCAAGAATGTAATTAATGTCACTAAAGAGTACATGTAGGAACATGAATTGGTGAATGTTTCTGCTATGCATATTCTCAACAACAATTATTTTAAAAATTATTAAGTTTCAGAGGTTTACTACCTAACAATATTTTTAAATCATATTTGCATATAACAGTTTGCTGTAATTTTCCTTATAAAAGTGACAAATATCCATTTAGAAAATTCAGAAGATATAGATAGACAAGAAAAAAGAAAACAAGAATCATTGTGTTTACCTAGATCATTGCCAAATGTTAGCATTTTGTTGTATAAATGTCAGTCTTTCTTTTATGCATATGTATACATGTACATGTTTTTTTATGTAATTTTATTTCTTCTAATTTGGAAAAAGTAGTCACAATGCCTGTTTGGAGACCTGCTTTTTTTTTTTTTTTTAAGATAATTGTTTGCATATTATTTATATTATTTTGAGAAATAAATATAAAACAGGAACATACCAAACTCTCTTTTTATTTAAAATTGGCTAAAAGGTATTAAATCAGCCCCACTTTGGATTATTAAACATTTAAGTTTGGAAAGAAGAAAAAAATTCTCATATGAGAGAGATGAAATCCAACCTAATGTCCTTAAGGAGAGGAAGAGAGTGTGTTTCTGTCTTCATAATCAGAGAAAGACCTTAAATAAGAATGTAAATCCAAGAACTATTCATCAATGTGACCTTACAGATATCATCTTGCCCTGCAAATGTAAAAGAATTGAGACCTACAGAGAGAGATTAGGCATGCTGCCCAAGGTTACACAATTGCTAGAGGGAGGCAATCTCAGACTAGATCTCAAATCTCCTGACCCCCATCTAGTAGTGTACTTCTTTCATCTGCACTCCTCTGAGGCTGAACCAGTCCAACAATATGGAAAAAAAGAATCTGCAGTGAATGTCTTGATACTACTGAGAAGAGAAGAAACAGGGAAGATGAAAAATCCCCAGGACAGTCTAAACTCCCTGCTAAGATGAGAAGACCAAAGCTGAAAGGTTCTGATAATATGAATAGTTGTTGTTGTTGTTAAGTGCTGTCGAGTCGCTTCCGACTCATAGCCACCCCATGCACAGCAGAACGAAACACTGCCCGATCCCGCACCAGCCCCACAA
>NW_006921930.1:273632-299793 GCF_000298275.1 Orycteropus afer afer
TTGGATTCCTCTCGTATCACCCCCAACTGGGTCCCTGTGGCTGACTGTACCTCTGTCTGGCTTCCTGGCTTTTAATCCCCTTTCTCCTGCTCTTCTGCCCTGCTGTTTTGTGCGTCCCTGAGTTGTCCCTGAGGCTGATAATATGAATAGAGAGAGATGCAATATAGCTCTGAATGTTTGTTGTTATATGATCAGCAAAACTATTAATACCCTAAACACCTGTGTCCTCTCTCTCTCTCTCTCTCTTTTCCTTCCAGTATTTATTTACTGAACACGTACTTCTATTTGGCACAGTAGGGTACACAGTGAAGTCTTATCTTCTGTAGAAATTAAAATAGACTTCTCAAGTTTTCATATGACCTCAAAGAATCAAAATTTCTGTTCAGAGTCTATAAGAAATCAACTTTCACAGTAAGTCTAACATAGCTAATAGTCTCTTTATTCAGCTAGTTTTCCTGAATGGACTTCAGTTTTCTTAGATAAGTAGTAGATTAAACAGTTGGCTTTTTTTAGGGGCAATGTTTTCTTGACAAATGTGTATCTCTAAACACTTGAATTACACTCATTTTTGTGAGACATTCACTCAGTAAGATGGACAGAAACCAAGGTACAGTTAAAGATTAAATAGCACCATCAAGTCTCCCATCTGAAGTTCAATCTTGGGCCTGTGACCATTGAGTGGAATGGTGAGCAAAGTACTCACACTAGTGAAAACCATTATCAATAGTTCTTCTTCTTCTTTTTTTTTTTTTAAGTAAAATATGTACATGTTAAGTGTGTTATATAACACCACTAAATATAAAACAAAGGGGATATGAGACTAAAAGTGTAGAATTACAACTCAATAGCATGTGAGTTGCTGAAAATGAACACTGATTTGGATCTGGAGCAAGAAATGACAGTAAGCAAATTTACAAAAGAAGGATTACTTATATA
Organism: Orycteropus afer afer; assembly: GCF_000298275.1. Taxonomy (NCBI): domain Eukaryota; kingdom Metazoa; phylum Chordata; class Mammalia; order Tubulidentata; family Orycteropodidae; genus Orycteropus; species Orycteropus afer. The sequence continues at coordinate 274,569 of NW_006921930.1, forward strand.
TAGGCGCTCTGGTAGTGTAGTGCCTAAGGCACTTGACTGCTAACCAGAAGGCTGGCAGTTCAAACCCACCAGCCACTTCTCGGAAGGAAGATGGGGCAATCTACTTCCATAGTGATACCACCTCAGAAACCCAAGGAGGGGTCACTATGAGTCAGGTCCGACTCGATGGCACATAACAACAACAACAACAACAGTGGAAGATAATCATTTACTAGAGGGAACTAACATTTATGGAGTATCTTCCTCCTGGTGAGTGTTTCACATTATCTTTTCTCTCTTAATCTTTAAAGCAATCTTATTAAGTAACATTTATTGTCTTCAGTTAACAAAAAATGAAAACAATTTAAGAACTTGTCCAAGACCATACAGTTTGTAAGTAGTGGAGACAAGATTTGAACTTAGCTTTGTATGACTCTGAAATCCTGTGTATGGAATTCCCTTCTTTATGTGGAAGCATGGGAAAAATCTCCATGCTGGTTTTTAGCCAGTAATAACTTACTGAGGGTTTCTTGAGAGACTGATATGCTTTACTTAGTCTCCAAATTTGTGGCCTATCTCTAACAAGATTGAGAAACTCCTCTGAATTTTTTATTCAAACATCACTATTGACTTCATGTTAACTTTCTTTTCATGCTGTGTTTTGTCCCATTTCATATGCAATTACTTTATGTTAGTTTATTTTATAACATTGTTATGAAGTACTCATTTCAATCTTTCCTATAATAAAACATGGCATTAAAGAATGAAATTAAAAGTCCAAATATAGGATCATTCACAGTTGGAGCATAATTTTAAGAGTGAGGGATAAACTTGGAAAAAAAACAAAAAAGGAAACTGTTGAAATGTATGTAACAGCAAATTAAGCTTGCTTTTTTCTTCATTGTTGAAGCCTTTGCCCATCACATGTAAGAAAAGAAGAACTTGTAAAGAGGGAAGCATTTGTCTGTTTATAGGAAAGAGTATTCATTCAGTTTCTTCTTACATGTTATGTATCACGCACTATGCTAGACCTAGGGGTAAGAAAATGAATAAGACATACACCCCTCCCTTGTTCACAATTGCCAGAAATGATGACTGATGTTATACAAGACACTCTGTGATTAATGCCTTAAAATGAGAGCTTCGCCTTTGAAGGCAAACAGACCTGGATTTGAGATTGCTTTTCACTTACACGAGTTTGAGTAAGTACTTAACTTCTCTATGCCTCAACCGAGAAATGGAGGTGGTATTACTATCTACCTTATATGTTGTTTGCATATTTAAATCAAACAAAAATAAAAACTCACCATATGGTTTGGCAAAAAATAATGGTTGAATAAATGCTAAATATTAGTCATTTTGGGATCTATCATTTTTCCTTGTAATGATACTATTGTGTTAACTATCTATCATTCAAGAAATGTTCCAATTCTAATTCCCAAAAATCTGAGATGTTCTTCCAGCAGAATGTTGTTACTCATAAAACTGTGCAGTGGAAACTTGTGTATATTAACAAGAACTCTCTGAGGAGTATTAGTGTGTCAATTATTTTCATAAGGATCAAAATGTTAAAATCTTGTTTAAAAAATACATGCACTTAGAAATTCATTATGTAAATTTGTGTTCAAAAGGCATAAATCTTCAACTTCTCTACTGAACGCTTACTTAAGCAATGACTGTTATAGTCAGTCTGATAAAGTTCAAATAAAAGGGTCCACTGTGATCTCTAAGACCCAATTTTCTATCAAATCAAGAAAATTGTTTCATGAACATTTCAGTTTGCTTATGCAAACTGATCCCATCTATAACTTGGCCAATGAAGAAAAGAATAAAATAAATTTAAAAATGTAAACGTTATGTATTTATTTTAAGTTACTTCAAAATGACTGTAAGAAGGGACCATTCCCTGAAGAAGGATATCATGCTTGGTAAAATGAAGAGTCAACGAAAGAGGGGAAGGCCCTCAACAAGATGGATTGACACAGTGGCTACAACAAATGGGCTCAGCTACAGCAAGGATAGCGGAGGTGGCACAGGACCAGACAGTGTTTCATTCTGCTGTACACAGTGTGGCTACAAGTTGGAGATGACTTGATGGCACCTAACAGCAAAATGACTCTGGTGTCACAATAGCGTGTATCCCATTGTCAGTGACAAATAATAGATGCCTAATACGTGTTTTTGAATAGTTAAAAAAAATTAAAGACAAGCAGATGATGGGACTAAGCAGATCTATATTCCTGCCATCAACATTTTCATCTTCCCCTTGGATATTTCCATGAGATTATTGAATGGAATGTTACAGAAAGCCTGTGGAGGAATTTCTTGAAAATAATTTTTTTTTTTTTTTTTTTTGTGGAGGATTAGTGTTTAGGCAGGGAAATTGAGGCAGGTATTGTAGAAAGAAAAAAGCATGGATTTGATTAGTCTTTCATTGCCTAAAATGGCAGAGATAAATATCATAATGGAACATTTTCTACATTTTGCTCAATTTTCTTACAAATAGCATCTAAGGAAGATTGATTTGACACCGATATTTAGAAAATACTTGGGTTTTTACTTTCAAAAAGAAAGAAGAACTAATTAGAACAGATATTTATTGAATGTTAACTGTGGTGTTGTTCTAGGCACTTGGGAATAGATCCATAAAAGTAGAAGAGTCTCTGTCCTCATAGTGCTTACCTTCTAGTGAGAAGACAGATAAGGCACAAATAAATTTGTAATGGCAAGTGGTGATGAGTGTTGCTATGAGGATCAAAAAAACAGAGAAGGGAATGAGTGACGAAGCAGGTGTGTTTCTTTAGACAAGTTCATCAGATGACCTGCATGCGGAGTCGCAACTGAAACAAGAGAGATGGCCATCCAGATATCTGGCAGAAAGCATTTTAGGCAAAAGGCAGAGCAAGACAAAATATTCGGAGAGGAGAGTGTACTTTACGTGTTCTAGAAAGAGGAAGGGGTTAAAACAGAGTGAGTTGTGGTGGAGATGGTGTGGAGTGAGATGAGGTGAAATGGAGGATATTACATCAGAGGCAGTCAGGGCCAGATGAAGGGATACTTCATGGTAGGGACATCCAGTGCTATGTTTAGTGTGACAGGAAGTCACTAGAGAGAAACAAAGGTGTAATTTTATATGGTTTACTTTTTGAATATTCACTCAGTAATACACATTGAATTTATATTGTCAAGGAGAAAGCTATGACTGCAGTATATGCACTGTTTATACTATAACACACATACCAGGGTAAGAAAACAAAATTACAGGAAATATGACCTGAGGTTAAAGGGCTCACAAAAAAAAAAAAGGAAAACAACAAAATTGGAAAATATTCTGAAAATAATGAAGTTAACAGAGAAAAATATATTAGTTGGATACCCAAGGCTGCTTAATTCCATTTGGTTAAGTTATCTTTAAGGTATATTTTAAAGAGGGGCAGTGGTAGTTCAGTAGTAAAATTCTTGCATTCAATTTGGGAGACCCAGGTTTGAGTTCTGGACAATTCACCTCATACACAACCAACATCTCCCAAACTTGCATGTTGCTATGATGCTGAACATATTTCAGCAGAGTTTCCAGACTATGACAGACCAGGAAGAAAGGCATGGTGATCTACTTCTGAAAATCAGCTAACAGAAACCCTATGGATTACAACATCTGGTCCGCAGCCAATCATGTAGACGGTGCAGGACCAGACAGTTTTGGTTTTGCTGTGCATGGGTCACCATGAGTCAGATGCAGACTTGACGGAAGCTAGCAGCAACAATAGCATCATGTAAGGAGCACACAAATTTGCTCAACAGTCTGTTTGCACACTGGATATATTTAGCAAGGAAAGAATTACTGGTCTTATTTTAAATACATAGAATATACAAATTAATTTGTTTAATGAAGAAGTGTTATTAGCACTTTTAAAGATGATAAACTCAGAAAGGTAAGGAACTTGCTTGAGGTCACACAATAACTAATTGACAGGACCAATATTTCAATCAAGATTTATCTGATTTCAATGTTCATGCTCTTGATTACTAAGAATCATCTTAAAATTTCATTTCTCCAAAGCATCTTTTCCCCATGAAGCATCTAAGTTATGTTCTAAAGATGCAATTTATCCTTGTTTCCTGGAGCTGCCTGCTGTAACAATTACCAGAAGCTGGACTGCGTAAACAGAAATTTTTTTATCTTATAGTTCTGGAGACCAGAAATCTGAATTTTAGGTTTTGTCAGGACTGTACTCTCTGTGAGTGTTCCATGAGAATATTCTTCCTCATCTCTTTCAGCTTGATAACTTGTTGCCATCAAGTCAATTTCAACTGATAACAACCTTATAGGACAGACTAGAACTTCCTCATAGTGTTTTCAAAGCTGTAATCTTCAGGGAAGCCGACGGTCACATCTTTCTCCCACAGAGCAGCTTATGGATTTGAACCACTGATCTTTCAGTTAGTTGTTATTGTTGTTCTTAGGTGCCCTCCAGTCATCTCTGACCCATAGCAACATTATGCACAGCAGAATGAAACACTGCCTGGTCCTGTGCCAGCCTCAGGATCTTGGCTATACTTGAGCCCATTGTTTTAGCCACTGTGTCAATCCATCTCATTGAGGGCCTTCCCCTTCTTTGTTGACCCTCCACTTCACCAAGCATGGTATACCTCTCCAGGGAATGGTTCCTCTTGATAACATGACCAAACTAGGTGAGACAAAGTCAGGCAATTCTTGCTTCCAAGGAACATTCTGGCTGCACCTCTTCCAGGAAAGATCTGTTGGTTCTTTTAACAGTCTATAATACTCTTAGCATTCTTCTACACCACAACTCAAAAACAGCAACTCTTCTTCAGTCTTCCTTATCCACTGTCCAGCTCTCACATGCATAAGAGGTGACTGAAAATACCATGGCTTGGGTTAGGCACTCCTTGGTCTTCCGGTATCTTTGCTCTTCATCATTTGAAAGAGGTCTTATGCAGATTTGACCAATGCAATACGTCATCTGATGTCTTGACTGCTCCTTCTATTGGTGTTGATTGTAGAACCAAGCAATATGAAGTCCTTGACAATTTCAATCTTTTCTCCCTCTATCGTGAAGCTGTTTATTGGATCAGCTGTGAGGATTTTTTGTTTTCTTTATATTGAGATGTAATCCATATTGCAGACTGTAGTCTTTAATCTTCATCAGTAAGTGTTTAAAGTCATCCTCACTTTCAGCAAGTAAAGTTGTGTCATCTGTGTATAACAGGCTATTAACGAGTCTTCCTTCAATCCTGATGCCACATTCTTCTTCATATAATCCAGGTTCTTGGATTATTTGCTCAGCATACAAATTGATTAAGTATGGTGAAAGGATACAACCCTGACACACTCCCTTCCTGATTTTAAACCATGCAGAATCCCATTGTTCTATTCAAACGACAGCCTCCTGATCTATGTACAGGTTTCTCATGAATACAATCAAGTGTTCTGGAATTCCCATTCTTCTCAATGTTATCCATAATTTGTTATGATCCATACAATCAACTGCTTTTGTGTATTCAATAAAACATAGTAAAGTAGTAAACATCTTTCTGGAATTCTTTGCTTTCTGCTAAGATCCATCTGATATCAGAAATGATATTCCTCATTCCATGCCCTCTTCTGAATCCAGCCTGCATTTCTGGAAGCTCTCTGTCAACATACTGCTGCAACCATTTTTGAATTATCTTCAGTAAGATTTTACTACTGTGTGATATTAATGATATTGTTAGAGAATTTCCACAGTCTGTGGGATCACCTTCCTTTGGAATGGGTACAAATATGGATTTCTTCCAGTCAGTTGTCCAGCTAGCTATCTTCCAGATGTCTTGGCATAGCCGAGTGAATAATTCCAGTAGGGCATGTGTTTGTTGAAACATCTCAATGGGTTTTCTATCATTCCTGAAGCCTTGTTCTTCACCAATTCCTTCAGTGCAGCTTCAACTTCTTCCTTCAATACCATTGGTTCTTGATCATATGCCACCTCTTTAAATGGATGAACATTGACCAATTCTTTTTGGTACAGTGACTCTGTGTATTCCTTCCATCTTCTTTTGATGTTGCCTGCATCATTCAATATTTTGCCCATAGAATCTTTCAGTATTGCAACTGGAGGCTTAATATTTTTATTCAGTTCTTTCAGCTTGAGAAATGCTGAGTGTGTTCTCCCCTTTTCGTGTTCTAACTCTAGGTTTTTGCACATTTCATTATAATAATTGTCTTTGTCTTATCAACCTGCTCTTTGAAATCTTCTGTTCAGCTCTTTTATCTTGTCCTTTCTTCCATTTGCTTCAGCTACTCTCTCCTCAAGGACATGTTTCAGAGTCTCTTCTGAACACCCATTTTGGTCTCTTCTTCCCTTCTCATCTTTTTAATGACCTCTTGTTTTCTTCATGGATGATGTTCTTAATGTCATCCCACAATTCCTTTGGTTTTTGGTAACTGGTGTTCAATGCATCAAACCTATTCTTTAGATGGTCTCTAAATTCAGAAGAGATATTGTTGTTGCTGTTGGGTGCTGTCTAGTTGTTTCCGACTCATAGCGACCACATGCACAGCAGAACAAAACTTTGCCTGATCCCACGCCAGCTCCACGATCCTTGCTATACTTGAAACCATTGTCGCAGCCACTGTGTCAATCCATCTCGTTGAAGGCCTTCCCCTCCTTTGTCGACCCTCCACCTTACCAAGCATGACATCCTTCTCCAGGGAATGGTCCCCTCTGACAACATGACCAAAGTAGGTGAGACGAAGTCTGGCCATCCTCGCTTCCAAGGAGCATCCTGGCTGCACTTCCTCCAGGACAAATCTATTAGTTCTTTTGGCAGTCTATGATACCTTCAGCATTCTTTGCCAGCACCACAACTTCCTTATTCATTGTCCAGCTCTCACATGCATGTGAGGGGATTGGAAATATCATGGCTTGTGTCAGGTGCACCTTAGTGCTCAAAGAGACATCCTTGCTCCTCAGCACTTGAAAGAGTTCCTTCACAGCCGACCTGCCCAGGCTACACGTCGTCTAATGTCCTGACTGCTGCTTCCATTGGCATCAGTTGTAGAACCAGGCAATGTGAATTCTTTGACAGCCTCAATCTTTTCTCCATTTATCATGATGCTCCTTATTGGTCCATTTGTGAGGATTTTTGTCTTCTTTGTATTGAGATGTAATCCATACTGCAGACTGTGTTCCTCAATCTTCATCAGTAAGTGCTTCAAGTTATCCTCACTTTCAGCAAATGAAGTTGTGTCATCTGCATATCTCAGGTTGTTAATAATTCTTCCTCCAATGCTGATGCCACGTTTTTCTTTATATACTCTAGCTTCTCGGATTATTTGCTCAGCATATAGATTGAATAAGTATGGGGAAATGATACAACCCTGACGCACTCCCTTCCTGATTTTAAACCATGCAGTGTCCCCTTGTTCCATTCGAATGACAGCCTCCTGGTCCAGGTACAGGTTCCTCATGAGTACAATCAAGTATTTGGGAATTCTCATTCTTCTCAATGTTATCTATAATTTGTCATGATCCACACAATCAAATGGCTTTGCAAAGTCAATAAAGCACAAGTGAACATCTTTCTGGTTTTCTTTGCCTTGAGCCAAGATCCATCTGACAGTAGCTACAATACCCCAAGTTCCACGTCCTCTTCTGAATCAAGCTTGCACCTCTGGAAGTTCTCTGTCAATATACTACTGCAACTGCTTTTGAATTATTTTCAGTAAGATCTTACTTGTGTGTGATATTAATGATATTGTTTGATAATTTCCACATTCTGTGGGATTACCTTTCTTTGGAATGGGTACAAATGTGGATCGCTTCCCGTCAGTTGGCCAGGTAGCTGTCTTCCAAATCTATTGGCAGAACCAAGTGATTGCCTCCAGAGCAGCATCCGTTTGTTGAAATATCTCAATAGGTATTCTGTCAATTCCCAGACCATTGTTCTTCGCCGATTCCTTCATTGCAGCTTTGACTTCCTCCTTCAGTACTATTGGTTCTAGATCATATGCCACCTCCTGAAATGGATGAAGATCAACCAGTTCTTTTTGGTACAGTGACTCTGTGTATTTCTTCCATCTTCTTTTGATGTTCCCTGCATCATTAAATGTTTTGCCCTTAGAATCTTTCAATATTGCAACTCAAGGCTTAAATTTTTTCCTCAATTCTTTCAGCTTGAGAAATGCTGAGCCTGTTCTTCCCTTTTGGTTTTCTAACTTCAGGTCTTTGCACATTTCATTATAGTAATTGGCTTTGTCTTCTCAAGCTGCTCTTTGAAATCTTCGGTTCAGTTCTTTTATCTTGTCATTTCTTCCATTTGCTTTAGCTACTCTCCACTCAAGAGCAAGTTTGAGAGTCTCTTCTGTTATCCAATTTGGTCTTCTCTTCTTTTGTTGTCTTTTTAGTGACCTCTTGCTTTCTTCATGGATGATTCTCTTGATGTCATCCCACAATTCATCTGGTTTCCGGTCATTGGTGTTCAATACATCTAATGTATTCTTTAGATGGTCTCTAAATTCAAGAGGGATGTTTTAGATCATATTTTGGCTTTTGTGGACTTGTTTTAATTGTCTTTAACTTCAAGTTGAACTTGCATAGGAGCAGTTGATGGTCTGTTCCACAATCAGCTCCCGGCCTGGTTTTGGCTGAAGATATTGAGCTTTTCCATCACCTCTTGCCACAGATGTACTCAATCTGATTCCTGTGTGTTCCATCTGGTGAAGTCCATGTGTAGAGCCGCCGTTTGTGCTGCTGAAAAAAAGGTGTTTTCAATGAACAAGTCATTGGTCTTGCAAAATTCTACCATGCAAGTTCCAGCATTATTTCTGTTACCAAAGCCAAATTTTCCAACTACCGGTGATTCTTCTGTTATCAAGGTCATATTTTGGCTCTTGTGGACTTGTTTTAATTGTCTTCAGCTTCAACTTGAACTTGCATATGAGCAGTTGACGGTTTGTTCCACAATCAGCTCCTACTCTTATTTTGGCTGAAGACATTGAACTTCTCCATCACCTCTTGCCATGGATGTAATCAATCTGATTCCTGTGTATTCCTTCCATTGAAGTCAATGTGCATAGCAATTGTTTATGTTGTTAAAAAGGTATTTGCAATGAATAAGCTTTTGGTCTTGCAAAATTTTATCATGGGATCTCCACTGTTATTTTTATGACCAAGGCCATATTTTCCAGCTACTGGTGACTCATCCTTGTTTAAAACTTTTGCATTACAGTTACTAGTAATAATCAATATATCTTGATTGCATGTTGATCAATTTCAGACTGCAAAAGTTGGTAGAAATCTTCAATGTCCTCATCTTTGGCTTTAGTGATTGGTGCATAGATTTGAATAATAGTCATATTAACTGGTCTTCCTTGTAGGCATATGGATATTGTCTTGTCACTGACAGCATTGTACTTCAAGACAGATCTTGAAACAGTCTTTGTGACGATGAATGCCACACCATTCCTCTTCAGTTTATCATTCCCGGCGTAGTAGATCATAAGGCTGTCTGATCCAAAATGGCCAAAACCAGTCCATTTCAGCTCACTAATGGGAGCTCTGGTAGCATAGTGGCTAAGGCACTTGACTGCTAACCAGAAGGCTGGCGGTTCAAACCCACCAGCCACTCCTCGGAAGGAAGGTTGGGCAATCCTACTTCCGTAGTGATACTGCCTCGGAAACCCAAGGAGGGGTCGCTATGAGTCAGGGCTGACTCGACGGCACATAACAACAACAACAACAATGCCTAGTATATTGATCCTTATGCATTCCATTTCATTTTTGACAGCTTACAGTTTTCCTAGATTCATATTTCACACATTCCATGTTTCAATTATTAATGGATGTTTGCAGCTTTTCGACTCATTTTGAGTCATGCCACATCAGCCAGTGGAGATCCCGAAAGCCTTACTCCATCCACATCATTAAGGTCATCTCTACTCGGAGGAGTCAGTCTTCCCCAGTCATATTTGAGTGCCTTTCAAGCTGATGGGCTCATCTTCCAGCACAATATTGGACAGTGTTTCAGGGCTATTCATAAAGTTTTCCAGTAATATATTAGGCAGTGTTTCACTGCTATTTATAAGGCTTTCACTGGCCAATTCTTTGAGAAGTGGATGACCTCTTCCTTCTTCTGACTCTGTCTTAGTCTGGAAGCTCCACTGAAACCTGTCCACCATAGGTAATCCTGCTGACATTTGCAACACTGGTGGGGGCATATCATCCAGCCTCACAGCAACACACAAGCTACCACAGGACGACAAACTGACAGACAAGTTCATCTCCCTTAGTTCAGTTATTAGCCAAGTATTTAACTAGTGTACCATCAGCGCTCCTTTTCAGCTTAATAGCCTCAGGTATTCCTCAGTTCGTGGCAACAGAACTCTAATCTCTACCTCCATCATCATATGACTGTCTTCTCTCCACATCTATCTTCTCTGTGTCTCTTTTCCTCTTCTTACAAGGACAACAGTCATATTATGTACTCCAGTATGACCTCATGTTAACCTAACTAACTGTATCTATAAAGATGTTATTGCCAAATCAAGGCCACCACATTCATAGGTACTGGGGGTTAAGACTTGAACATATACAAATCACCTATAACATTTGTGATGATAAAACTAAACATGGAGAAGGCTTTATACAAAAGGCCTGCTCCTCTCAATGAAGATGTGGGTCTCATATGCACTGTGAAATGATTTCATTTCAAGAAGATAAGGCTGACCATAAGACTCAGTAAAGTAAGGGAAAGTCAGAGAGAGAACAGACAAAGTTACTAGAAAAACAAAATTCTTCTCAGCACAACCCTTTTGCACTAGTGATCTATACTTTAGCCAGTTGCAATCACTTTCCTCTTGGCTATAATCAACATTCAATGATCTCTAATGACTTTCCAACAACTAAAATCAGTGTCCAATTTATGACTTATTCAATGCTCTACAGTTTAAACCCACCAACCAAAGACTGAGTGATCTACTCCGCAGTGATACTGCCTTGGAAACCCAAGGAAGGGTCACTACGAATTGGACCTGACTCCATGACAGTGAGATGTTACAATAATAGCTTTCACCTCTACTCCACTCGTTTGGCTATCTATATCTCTAATATCATGAACCCTGTGATGTTTCTCTGACAAGATCTTCTATCCTTCCACCTTTTTCTACTTTTTTTACTCTTTGCTCTTTTGTGACTTTCCCTATCTTTCTTATTTTATTAGTTGACACACAGTTTCATTTTCTCTTATCACCTCTAATTGGGCTCTTTAAATAAGCAGGCATGCTCCTGTGCCATGAAGTTGTAAATGATCTCCAATGAGTCAGCTGGATTACTCCATTTCTTGGACTATTTCAACTCCCCCAGAATTCTGAATGTATGACTAATTTTCACGTTTATTGTATTGTCTTACTTCCTGCTCTTGAAACTCAGCATTTCATTGATGTCTATAACCCTTTTTTCTCTCCAAGATCATTGTTGCAGTTGATGTTGGTGGTGTTGTTTTTAGGTGCCATGGAGTCATCTCCAACTCATAGCATAGCAGAACAAAACACCGCCTTGTCCTTGTCCTGTGCTAGCTCCGTGATCCTTGATACACTTGAGCCCATCCCTGCAGCTACTGTGTCAATCCATCTCATTGAGGGCCTTCCCCTCTTTCATGAACCCTCCACCTTATCAAGCATGGCATCCTTCTCCAGGGAATGGTCCCTTCTGACAACATGACCAAAATAGGTGAGACGAAGTCTGGCCATTCTCGCTTCCAAGGAGCATTCTGGCTGCACTTCCTCCAGGACAGATTTGTTAGTTCTTTTAGCAGTCCATGGTACTTCCAGCATGCTTTACCAGCACCATAACTCAAAGCGTCAATTCTTCTTCAGTCTTCCTTATTCATTGTCCAGCTCTCACATGCATATAAGGCAATTGAAAATATCATGGCTTGTGTTAGGTGCATTTTAGTTCTCAAGGAGATATCTTTGCTCCTCAGCACTTGAAAGAGGTCCTTTGCAGTTGACTTGCCCAGTGCTATACATCATCTGATGTCCTAACTGCTGCTTCCATTGGCATTGATTGTACAACCAAGCAAAGTGAAATTATTGGCAACTTCAATCCCCATTTATCGTGATGTTGCTTATAGGTCCAGCTGTGAGGATTTTCATTTTCTTTATATTGAGATATAATCCATGTTGCAGACTGTAGTCTTCAATCTTCATCAGTAAGTGCTTCAAATCATCCTCACTTTCAGCAAGCAAAGTTGTGTGGTCAGCATATCACAGGTTGTTAAGGATTCTTCCTCTAATCTTGATGCCACATTCTTCTTCATATAATCCAGGTTCTCAGAGTATTTGCTCAGCATATAGGTTGAATAAGTACGGTGAAAGGATGCAATCCTGATGCACTCCCTTCTTGATTTTAAACCATGCAGTGTCCCCTTGTTCTGTTCGAACGACAGCCTCCTGGTCTATCTACACATTCCTCATGAGTACAATTAAGTGTTCTGGAATTCCCATTCATCTCAATGTTATCCACAATTTGTTATGATCCACACAATCAAATGCTTTTGCATAGTCAATAAAAAACAGGTAAACATCTTTCTGGTATTCTCTGCTTTGAGCCAAAATCCATCTGACATCCACAATGATATCCCTTGTTCCACGTCCTCTTCTGAATCCAGCTTGCATTTCTGTAAGTTCCCTGTCAATATACTGTTGCAACCATTTTTTAATTATCTTCAATAAGATTTTACTTGTGTGCAATATTAATGATATTGTTTGACAATTTCCACATTCTGTAGGATCACTTTTGTTTGGAATGGGTACAGATATGGATCTCTTCCTGTCAGTTGGCCAGGTAGCTCTCTCCCAAACCCCTTGGCATAGCCAAATGAGTGCTTCCAGTGTGGCATCTGTTTGTTGAAACATCTCAGTGGGTATCCCATCAATTCCTGGAGCCTTGTTATTTGCCAATTTCTTCAGTGCAGCTTCAATTTATTCCTTCAATACCATTGGTTCTTGAACATATGCCACTTCCTGAAATGGATGAAGATCTACCAGTTCTTTTTGGTGCAATGACTCTGTATATTCTTTCTATCTTCTTTTGATGTTTCCTACATCATTCAATATTTTGCCCATACCCCAAGCCCCACTGCTGTCAAGTTGGATCTGACTCATAGCAACCCCTCCTTCGGTCTCCAAGGCAGTATCACTACGGAAGTAGATTGCCCAACCTTCCTTCTGAGGAGTGGTTGGTGGGTTTGAACTGCCAGCCTTCCGGTTAGCAATCAAACGCCTTAGACACTACGCCATCAGAGCTCCCATAGAATCTTAAAATTTTGCAATGTGAGGCCTTAATTTTTTCCTCAATTCTTTCAGCTTGGGAAGTGCTGAGAGTGTTCTTCCCTTTTGGTTTTCTAACCTCAAGTATTTGCACATTTCACTATAGTAATTGGCTTTGTCTGCTCTAGCTGCTCTTTGACATCTTCTGTTCAGCTCTTTTATCTTGTCATTTCTTCCATTTGCTTTAGCTACTCTCCATTCAAGGGCAAATTTCAGAGTCTCTTCTGTCATCCATTTTGGGCATTTTTTTCTTGTCTTGTCTTTTTAATGACCTCTTGCTTTCTTCATGGATGATCCCACACTTCTTTTGGTTTTCTGTCATTGGTGCTCAATGCATCAAATCTATTCTTTAGATGGTCTGTAAATTCAGGAGAGATATATTCAAGATCATATTTGGCTTTCATGGACTTGTTTTAACTGTCTTGTACTTCAAGTTGAACTTGTATATGAGCAATTGATAGTCTTCCAAAATCAGCTCCTGGCCTTGTTTTGGCTGAAGATGTGGAACTTTCCCACTGCCTCTTGCCACAGATGTAGTCAATCTGATTCCTGTATATTCCATCTGGTGAAGTCCACGTGCATAGCAACCATTTGTGTTGTTGAAAAAAGGTATTTGCAATGAATAAATTGTTGGTCTTGCAAAATTCTATCATGTGATCTCCAGCGTTATTTCTATCACCAAGTCCAAATTTTCCAACCACCAGTGATTCTTCTTTGCTTCCAACTTTTGCCTTCCAGTCACCAGTGATAATTAACACATCTGGATTGCACATTTGGTCAATTTTGGAATGCAGAAATTGATAAAAATCTTCAATTTCCTCATCTTTGGCTTTGATGGCTGCTGCATAGATTTGGTTAATAGTAATATTAATGTATCATTGTAGGCATATGAATATTATCTTATCACTGACAGCATTGTACTTCAAGTCAGATCTTGAAACATCCTTTGTGATGATGAATGCCACGCTGTCATTCCCAGCATAGTAGATCATACGGTTGTCTGATTCAAAATGGCCAAAACCAGTTCATTTCAGCTCAGTAATGCCTAGGATATCAATCTTTATGGGTTCCATTTCATTTTTGACAACTTCCAATTTTCCTAGATTCATACTTCATACACTCCATGTTCCTATTTATTAATTTGAGTTGTGCCACTTCAGCAAATGATGGTCTTGAAAGCTTTACTTTATCCATATCAGTAAGGCTGGTTCTACTCTGATAATGCAGCTCTTTCTCAGGCATATTTTGAAAGCCTTCTGACCTAAGTGGCTCATCCTTCTGCACTGTATTGGACAATGTTTGTGGGCTATTCATAAAGTTGCACAGTTATATAACAGACAGTGTTTTTCTGCTATTCTTAAGGTTTTCCCTGGCCAATTCTTTGAGAAGTAGATGGCCTCTTCCTTCTTCCTAGTCTATCTCAGTCTGCAAGCCACGCTGAAATCTATGTACTGTGTGCAACCCTGTTGGCATTTGAAACACCAGTGGCATAGCCTCAAGCCTCACAGCAACAAGCCACCAGAGTACAACAAACTGACAGACAAGTTTGTCTTCCTTAGCTGTTCAAAACCTCTCCACCCTCCTCTTACCTGGATCCCTGACACTTTCCTGCCATTTGGTGGTGGGACCTAGGTCCCTCCTCTTACCTAGATCCCTACTGCTCTGGGCTCTGTCCTGGTCTCCCTTGCTTTTCTCTCCTTTCCCTCACTTTCCTGCTTCTTGTGAGTGGGGCCTGGGTCCCTCCCCTTACTTGGATTCCTGCTGCTGCTTCTCGATCTGTCCTGGTTCCCCTATTGGTGTCATTTGCCATGAAATCAACTCTGACTTATGGTGACCTTATATATAAAGAAAAAACCTTGGCCAGTCCTTTTCCACCTTCATGATCATTGATATGGTTGAGTCCATTGTTGTGGCTATTGTATCACTCTCTCTCATTGAGGGTTTTTCTCCTCTTCATGATTCTCATTTTTGTTATTGTTAGTTGCTGTCAAATTGGTTCTGGCTCAAGGCAATCCCTTGTACAAGAGAATAAACACAGCCTAATCCTGAGCCATCTTCACAATCATAACTTTGAGCCCATTGTTGCAACTATTATGTCAATACATCTCATTGATTGTCTTCCACTTTTTCACTCACCCTCTATTTTACCCTGTATGATGTCATTCTCCAGGCTCTGGTCTTTCCTGATACCATGTCCCAGGTACATGATGAGACGAATTCTACTCATCCTCATTTCCAAGAAGCATTCTGGCTATACTTTTTCAAAGACAGATTTGTTTGTTCTTCTGGTTTCCTTTTTCATTCTCTGGCTTTCACATGCATATGAAGTGATTGAATAGATCATAATTTGGGTCATAAACACCTTAGACATCAAAATGGCATCTTTACTTTTTACTTTTTAAAATTTTAAAGAGATCTTTTGCAGCAGATTTGTCCAATGCAATATGTTATTTAATTTCTTACCCATTGTGTGCATGAACATTGATTATTGATCCAAGTAGAGTGAAATTGCCAACAACTTTATTTTTTTCTCCATTTATCATGATTGTGTTTTCCCTTGGATTGTAGCCAATAAACCAAAACCAAAAACCAAACTGACTGCCATCGAGTCAATTTCCTCCTTGGGTTTCCAAGGCAGTATCTTTACATAATTAGATTGCCCAGTCTTACTTCCAAGGAGTGGCTGGTTGGTTTGTACCTCCCACCTTCTGGTTAGCCTTAGGCACTATGCCACCAAGCTCCTATAGGCATCTGGTAAATATTCTTCTTGTAATTGCTCTATCCTGAATCTTCTCCTTTCAACAACTCTGCAGGTTAAGCTGTTACTGATTCTACCCACCTCCGATGGATGATCTAGATAACTCTCTATGCAGGCAGTCATGTCGAGTATATTTTCACCAACCCACATCTTTCCCTTATTCTCTTGACTTTATATCATCCTAAGTGTAAATCACCCTACAGTTCTGTATTGCTTAATCTAATTCCAAGATTTCTAAATACTATTAGAGAAAACTGCATAATTATGTTGGTTGGACTCCAATAAAAATTTGTTATTAATCTTCAATAAGATTAGCAATTTTTAAAATAATTCTTAGTCAGTTTTTAACTTTATTGTTCTGTTCAAGTGTTCAGTTCTATTCATAGCCTCTGCTTCTCAAGAAAAAGATTATTTTGTTCCAAGCCTGGAACACCAAGCTGAAATTTTCTCAAATTGAAAAAACTGAAGAAGAAATTCAACCCCCAAGTTGCAATATTGAAGGATTCTATGGACAAAATACTGAACAATGCAGGAAGTATTGAAAGAAGATGGAAGGAATACACATCAAGAACCAATAATATTGAGGGAAGAAATCCAAGCTGCATTGAAGTAATTGACAAAAACAAGGCTCCAAGTATCAACAGAATACCTATTGAGATATTTCCACAAAGAGATGCAGCACTAGAGGTGCTCACTTGTTTATAGCAAGGAATTTGGAGGACAGCTATGGGGCCAATTTATTGGAAGAGACCTATATTTGTGCTCATTCCAAAGAAAAATGATTCAACAGAATGAGGAAATTGTCAAACAATATTACTAATATCATGTGCAAGTAAAATTTTGCTGAAGATAATTCAAAATTATTGTTGTACCACTACATCAACAGGGAACATCCAGAAACTCATGTTGGATTCAGAAGAGGCAAGGCATGAGGTAGACTATTGTTGATGTCAGATGGATCTTGGCTGAAAGCAGAAAATACCAGAAGGATATTTTCCTGTGTTTTATTGACTATACAAAGGCTTTTGACTATATGGATCATAACAAATTATCAATAATATTGCAAATAATGGGAATTTTAGAACACTTAATATTGCTTGTGAGGAACCTGTACATACACCAAGAGGCAATCATTTGAACAGAACAAGGCAATACTGAATAGTTTAAAATCAGGAAGGGTGTGCATCAAGGTTGTATCCTTTTACCATACTTATTCAATTTGTATGTTGATTAAATAATCTGAGAGGCTCGACTATGGAAGAACAACACAGCATACAGACTGGAGGAAGACTCATTAATAACCTGTGACACAACCTTGCTTCCTGAAGGGGAAGATGACTCAAAGCACTTACTGATGAAGACCAAAGGCAACAGTCTTCAATATGGAATACACCTCAACATAAAGAAAACAAAAATCCTCACTACTGGACCAATAAATAACATGGTAAGTAGAGAAAAGAGGGAAGTGTCAAGGATTTCATTTTACTTGGATCCACAATCAACACCCACAAAAGAAGCAGCCACAAAATCAAATGGCGTATTGCACTGGTCAAAGCTGCAAACAGCTTCTTTATAGTGTTCAAGAAAAATGTCACTTGGAAGACTAAGGTGTGCCTGACCCGAGCCATAATATTTTTGACAGCCTAATTGGCATATTAAAGCTGGGCAGTGAATAAGGAAGGCCACAGAGGAATTGATGCATTTAAATTGTGGTGTTGGTGAAGAATTTTGAATGTCCCACAGACTGTTAGAATAAACAAATATATCTTGGAGGAAGAACAACCAGAATGCTTCTTAGAAGCGAGAATGGCCAGGCTTTGTCTTTCATACTTTGATCATGTTGTCAGAAGGGACCAGTCCCTGGAGAAGGATATCAAGCTTGGTAAAATAGAGGATCAGTGAAAAAGGAGAAGACCCTTGATGAGATGGATTGACACAGTGGCCGTGACAATGAGCTCAAGCATGGCGATGCCTGTGAGGGTGGTACAGGACAAACAGGGCACTATGATCTGAAACTCACTCAAGGGCATCTAACAATAGTTTTTACTTAGGTAAAATTTGTATGTCATTCAAAACTTTTCCAGTTTCACTACGTACCCTTTCAAACATATTGTTCCTTCATCATCTTTCCCTTTCCTTTCTGTGTTAGTTAAACTTCTTTATCTATGATGACAAAAATAGATTTTGGCTAAGGAAAATAGAATTCATCAGAAAGATATTCTAAGATCATAGTATCAACAAGAAGCCTGAAGAAGTAAATTTGGAAATTTGCTGGAACCAAGGAAGCCCCAAAGGGAATTATAAGAACAGTCTCTGATGACAAAAACAGCTTGGTGTTCAAGGCTTGACCTCCAGGATGAATCCAGCTCTATCCAGTCTCATGGCATTCTGTCCACTGTTAAACTTCTGGGGAAAGAGAATCCAAGTGACTTAGTTTAGGTTAGCGAAGTTGCTTCTTGGCGAAGTGGAAGCAGTCTTTAATTACAGTCATCAGTATATATAACCAATGAGAAATAATATTTACCCAAAAGAGAATCTGGGTGCTGTGAGGAAGAAAAATGAATGCTGTGCAGTGAAAACACAACAAAAATCCACTATATTCTCTCTCTCTGAGAAAGAGTTGGTTTTACATTTCCAGTTCTCCCACAAGATTCCTAATTTAGTCTCTCCAAAGGTCATATTAGGAAGTTCTAGTGGCGTAGTGGTTAAGACATTGGCAGCTAACCAAAAGCTTGTGGTTCAAACTCACCAGCTGCCCCATTGAAGAAAGATGAGGCAGTCTTCTTCCATAAAGATTTGTAGCCTTGAAAACTCAGTGGAAGTTGCTATGTGTCAGAACTGATTCAATGGCAGTGATTTTTTTTTTTTTTTGAGGGGTTGAGGTTTATATCAAAAAGGAGAACTGGTGGTGCAGTGGTTAAACAGGTCAGCTGCTAACAGAAAGATTGGCAGTTTGAACCTGTCAACCACTCTTCAAGAGAAAAGGCCTGGTGATCAGCTCCAGTAAAGATTATAGACTAAAAAACCTTATGGGAGTTCGACTCTGTTCTATACAAAACCAAACTCACTGCTATCAAGTTGGATCCTACTCATAGCAACCCCTCCTTGGGTTTCTGAGGTATCACTAAAGAAGTAGATTGCCCAACCTTCCTTCTGAGGAGTGGCTGGTGGGTTTGAACCACTAGCCTTCTGGTTAGCAGTGAAATGCCTTAGGCACTATGCCACCAGAGCTCCCACTCTGTCTTATAGGGTCCTATTAGTCAGAATTGATTTGAACAACCTTCTTCTACAATATATTTCTAATATTGGGTCCTCTTATTTCCTGTTGAAAACAATCACATCTTTCTAATCCTCCACATCTATAATTCTGAGTCATTTTTCTGTCCACTTATTTATCAACTATCATCTATTTAATTAATTTAAAGTTTTGTTGGTATTATGTGCAAAATAAAGCTCTGGTAGCATAGTGCCTAAGGCACTTGACTGCTAACCAGAAGGCTGACAGTTCAAACTCACCAGCCACTTCTTGTAAGGAAGGTTGGGCAATCTACTTCCACAGTGATATAGCCTCGGAAACCCAAGGTGGGGTCACAATGAATCAGGTTCGACTTGAGAGCACATAACAACAACAACATGTGGAAAATACTTCTTCAATTCAACTCCTTTCTATTAGTTTCAGTTTAACCTTTCCTGAAATATTATAATGACATCCTATATGATTTCTCTGCCTCCAAACTTTTCAAGACTAGTGTTGAGATTGCTTCTAGAATTGTGTTCCTAAACTAGAATTTACCAACAAAGTAAACTATATTCTTATCATGTCACTTTTCCTTTGAAAACTTTGTTGGACTTCCAACAACTTCCTGATAAAGGCCAATCTTCTTACTCCATTGCCTTAGTTTTGTGAGGCTGCCATAACAAAATACCACAAAATGAGTGGCTTTAGAAAGAGAAATTCATTTTTTCACAGTCCTGGAATCTCGAAGGCTAAACCAGGGTCTTGGCCATTTTGATTCCTTCTAGGAACTTGGAGAGAAGAACTGTTCTATGTCTCTCTCCTAATTTTTGGTGGCTGCCAGCAATCCTTGGTGTTCTTTTGCTGCTTATAGATTATCTGCCTCCATCATCAGATACTCGACGGCACTTAACAACAACAACAACATCATCAGAGAGCATCTGTCTTCTCTCTGTGTATGAACCATCATGTCTGTTCTCCCCTTTTATAAGTTACCACTCAGAAGAGATTAGGACTAAGACCCACTTTACTTCAGCATGATCTTGTTTAACTTAACTGATAGCTAAAGAAAATCTCTGTTGCCAGGCAAGATCACATTCCCAGATACAAAGTTAATTATTTCAACATAATTTTTGAGGGGGCACAATTGAAATCATAACACCATTATACGAGACCCTACATATCTGGCCTCAATTTACCCTTTCTAGAATCAACTAGATTCTAGAAAGCAGGGGAAGAGAAGCCAGGGAGATGACAGAGCAGAGTACTGCCAGGCAGAAAAACGTCACTTGGACGTTGGAGGGAGGAGAGATTTTTCAAACAGCTTAGTGAAACAAACTTGTCTATCAGTTTGTCATACTATTGTGGCTTCCATATTGCTGTGTGGCTTAAGGCTGTGCCACTGGTATGTCAAGTGCCAGCAGGGTTGCACATAGTGCACAGGTTTCAATGAAGCTTACAGACTGAGGCAGACTAGGAAGAAGGAAGAGGCCATCCACTTCTCAAAGAATTGGCCAGGGAAAACCTTATGAATAGCATACATTACTACGCAACTTTATGAAAAGCCCAGAAACATTATCCAATACAGTGCAAGAAAACGAGTCCCTTAGGTCAGAAGGCTTTCAAAATATGATTAAGAAAGAGCTGCATCATCAAAGTAGGACCAACCTGACTGATATGGATAAAGTAAAGTTTTCAAAACCTCCATTTGCTGATGTGGCATAACTCAAGTTGAGGAGAAACACCTGCAAGCATCCACTAATAATAGGAAGATGGAATGTATGAAGTATGAATCTAGGAAAATTGGAAGTTGTCAAAAATGAAATGGAACCCATAAAGATCGATATCTTAGGCATTAGTGAGCTGAAATGGACTGGTTTGGGCCATTTTAAATCAGATAAACATATGATGTAGTATGTCGGGAATGACAATTTGAAGAGGAATGGCATAACATTCATCATCACAAAGGATGTTTCAACATCTGTCCTGAAGTACCATGCTGTCAGTGATAGAATAATGTCCATACACCTACAAGGAGCACCAGTTAATATGACTATTATTCAAATTTATGCACCAACCACCAAAGCCAAAGATGAGGAAATTGAAGATTTTTATCAAAATCTGCAGTCTGAAATTGACCAAATGTGCAATCAAGATGTGTTCATTATCACTGGTGCCTGGAATGCAAAAGTTGGAAGCAAAGAAGAATCACCGGTAGTTGGAAAATTTGGCCTTGGTGACAAAAATAATGCTGGAGATTGCAGGATAGAATTTTGCAAGACCAACAACTTATTCATTACAAATACCTTTTTTCAACAATACAAATGGTGGGTACACACGTGGACTTCACCAGATAGAATACACAGGAATCAGACTGACTACATCTTGTAAAGAGGCAATAGAAAAATTCTGTATCTTCAGCCAAAACAAGGCCAGGAGCTGATTGTGGAACAGACTATCAACTGCTCATAAGCAAGTTCCACTTAAAATTGAAGACAATTAAAACAAATCCACAAGAGTCAACATATGGCCTGGAATAAATTGCTTCTGAATTTAGAGACTACCTAAAGAATAGATTTGATGCATTGAACACCAATGACTGAAAACTGGAAGAATTGTTGGTAACATCAAGAACATCATCCATGAAGAAAGCAAGAGGTCATTAAAAAGATGAAAAAAGAAGAAAAGACCAAAATGGATGTCAGAAGAGACTCTGAAACTGGCCCTTGAATGGAAAGTAGCTAAAGCAAATGGAAGAAATGACAAGATAAAAGAGCTGAACCAAAGATTTCAAAGAGCCGCTAGAGCAGACAAAGCCAATTACTATAATGAAACTTGCAAAGACCTGGAGTTAGAAAACCAAAAGGGAAGAACATATTCAGCATTTCTCAAGCTGAAAGAACTGAGGAAAAATTCAGGTCTCACATTGCAAAATTGAAAGATTCTATGGGCAAAATATTGAATGATGCAGGAAACATCAAAAGAAGATGGAGGGAATGCAGTCACTATACAAAAAAGAACTGGTCGATGTTCATCCGTTTCAGGAAGTGGCATATGATCAAGAACCAATGGTATTGAAGGAAGAAGTCGAAGCTGCACTGAAGGAACTGGGAAAGAAGAAGGCTCCAGGAATTGATGGAATACCCACTGAGATATTTCAACAAATGGATGCCCCACTGGAGGCACTCACTCAGTTATGCCAAGAGATTTGAGAGAGAGCTACCTGACCAACTGACTGGAAAGGATCCATATTTGTACCCATTCCAAAGAAAGGTGATCCCACAGAATGTGGAAATTATCGAACAATATCATATGCAAGTAAAATCTTACGGAATATAATTCAAAAATGGTTGCAGCAGTATATTGACAGAGAAGTTCCAGAGGTGCCAGCTGGATTCAGAAGAGTTTTGGAACAAGGGTTATCATTGCTGATGTCAGAGGGATCTTGGCTCAAAACAAAGAATACCAGAAAGATATTTATTTGTGTTTTATTGACTATGCAAAAGCATTTGAGTGTGTGGATCATAACAAACTGTGGATAACTTTGAGAAGAATGGGAATTCCAGAACACTTAACTGTACTCATGAGGAACCTGTACATAGACCAGGAGGCTGACATTCGAACAGAACAAGGGGACACTGCATGATTTAAAATCAAGAACAGAGTGCATCAGGGTTGTATCCTTTCACCATACTTATTCAATCTATGTGCTTAGCAAATACTCTGAGAAGCTGGACTATATGAAGAAGAACGTGGCATCAAGATTGGAGGAAGGCTCATTAACAACCTGTGATACACTGACGACACACTTGCTGAAAGTGAGGATGACTTGAAGCACTTACTGATGAAGATTGAAGACTACAGTCTGCAGTATGGATTACTTCTCAATATAAAGAAAACAAAAATTCTCACAATTGGACCTGTAGGCAGCATCACAATAAATGGTGAAAAGATTGAAGTTGTCAAAGACTTCACAATGCTTGGTTGTACAATCAACACCAATGGAGGCAGCAGTCAGGACATCAGATGACATCTAGCACTGCGCAAGTCAGCTGCAAAGGACCTCTTTCAAGTGCTGAAGAGCAAAGGTGTCTCCTTGAGGATTAAGGTGCGCCTGACACAAGCCATGATATTTTCAATTGCCTTATACGCATGTGAGAGCTGGACAATGAATAAAGAAGACAGAAGAAGAATTGATGCTTTTGAGATGTGGTGCTGGAGAAGAATGCTGAAAGTACCATGGGCTGCTAAAAGAACTAACAAATATGTCCTGGAGGAAGTGGAGCTGGAATGCTCCTTGGAAACGAGAATGGCCAGACTTTGTCTCACCTACTTTGGTCAGAAGAGACTATTACCTGGAGAAGGATGTCATTCTTGGTAAGGTGAAGGGTTGATGGAGGAAGGGAAGGCCCATAATGAGATGGATTAACACAGTGGCTGCCACGGCGGGCTCAAGTATAGCAGGGATCATGGATCTGGCGTGGGACAAGGTGGTGTTTCATTCTGCTTTGCATAGGGTCACTATGAGTTGGAGATAACTCGACAGCACCTAACAACAACAACAGAGTAAACTAGATCTATTCTTCTTTAAACATCCTCCTGAGAACACACATTGCCCACCCTACTATTTCACACTTGCACTTATTGCCTGGTATGGATATTTTGATGACTTCCTTAACAAACCTACCATCCACTGGACAGTATTTATGGATTTGGAAAGAAAATAATCTCTAAGGGTCCTCTTGATTGCTTTCATCCAAGCATGGGAATCCAGTTCCAAGTGCCATAGTGATTGACTCATAGAGATAAGGCTTAAACCAATTGATCTGTGGTATGTTGTTGTTGTTGTTATGTGCCATTGAGTCAGACCTGACTCATAGCGACCCCACCTTGGTTTTCCGAGGCTGTATCACTGTGAAAGTAGATTGCCCAACCTTCCTTCCGAGGAGTGGCTGGTGGGTTTGAATTGCTAGCCTTCTGGTTAGCAGTCAAGTGCTTTAGGCACTACAGTACCAGAGCATAGCTGTGGCCAAAGTGAATGATTTAGTGATTACTTGGGATCTGAGAGAGAAGGTCTCCTACTCTTCCAGGAGCTTTCTATTGTCCCTTCTATATCTATGTATAGTGCTAGAGTTTGAATCTTGGAATTATAATAGCCTTTTTTGCTCCCATGAAAGAAGGCAGACTGAGGACAACGGTATTTCTAAGATGAAGGCACATCTGAGATATCACAGAGGAAAGAACCAGACACACTGAATAAAGTCAACCACGAGTCTGCCTGACTTCTGGACCTCTAGTTATGTATGTCAATGCATTTCATTACTGACTAAACCATTCTGAGTGAGGTTTTCCTTTGCTAACCATTCAAAGCATCTTAACTGATATACTGTTCACCACAATTAGGATGTTTTCTCACCAATTCTATAATTGCAAAGTATCTACTCTTCTTTTGAAGCCAAGCTAAATTGTCATATCTCCCATGAAGACTTTCTTACTTATTACATGAACAAAGATCATGTAGGCTTTATGCTTTCATTGTACTTCATTCCTATTTGTTAATAATCACAGATTCATTCAATAAATTTTTATTGAACATTTTTCTGTGTGCCAGGTTCTTGTAGGAACTGAAAACACAGAAATCAGAATATTCACAAAAGTCTCACCCACAGAGCTGATATTCTATTCATGACAGAAACTAAAAACCTACAAAAAGATAAAATGTTAAATGATATAAAATATTCTGAAGATAAATGAACCTGGAAAAAGGGATATGGGGTGTTTGGTGGACACCACAATTGAAAATAGGTAATCTGAGTTCCGGCAAGATGGCGAACTAGGCAGAAGGATTGCACAGACCCTCTTCAACAAAGAAAAGGGAAACCAATTAACACAGACACAGAAGATAATCGTGGACCCCTGAGCC
>NW_006921930.1:304098-314536 GCF_000298275.1 Orycteropus afer afer
TGGTCAATGACATGAGACAAAGTATATGTGAACTGCTGTATGAAAAGTGAATTTACTCTGTAAATCTTCACCCAAATCAAAATAAAATTAAAAAAAAAAAAAAATAGGTAATCTGGGAAGATCTCACTATGAAGGTAGCATTTGAGCAAAGATGCAAAAGAGGAAGTGGGGAAAACCTGAGGGGAAAGGTAGACAGGAGTGTATCTGTCACGCTCAAGGAAGAGCAAGTATGCCCATGTGATGAAAGAAAAGAGAGTGGGCAAGTGTCGGAGAAGAGAGCAAACTAATAACAGCAGCTTGATCAGGCAGGACCTGTGAAGCCACTGACTGAGTAAAAAGGGTTTGGGCAGATAAATGACAGGATCCATTTTTTCTTTTAAAAGGCTTTCACTGGTTGCTGGATATATTTTGCTAGGATTGAGAGTAAACTTTGGGGAGCATTTGTCATACTACATAATTGTTACTTGTTTGTTTATCTCTGGAATCTCTTCCCCCTTTGAGTGCAAAACCTGCATCTTATTTATTTTAAAATGCTGTGACTTGCAAGTGTTTAAGGTCTTTAATGGACAATCATATTCATCGAATTAGTTCCATTTCCTTTCTGAGGCGTAAGAAAAACATACATATTAAACGTAATCTGAAAAGATTACATTAAGTTCAATTTTACAGATGAGCAACAGTAACTTGATAAAGTGTAGAAAGAATAAAAAAGAAGAAAAGATAACTTTTTCCACAGGTAAACAAATATAGGATATGGTTTTAAATAAAGAATATATTATCCCTAGATCTTAAAATGAATTAAGATCTAAAAGACTACTGGATTCTAGCATAAGGAAGTGTTGCAATTAATTATCTCAAATAGCACTGTGATATGTCTCCATTAAAATTACTGTTGAAACACTGGGAAGTTAATCATTTCCCAAACGACTGTATCTAACACTGGCATACAGAGACAAATGACCAAATAAATATCCCACAGTTAAATAAACTTGTCTCCTGAATCTAAATCAAATTGCATGTTTGAGGTATGTGTGTATTACTTCCAAACACAAATTTGTAATTTCATTGAATTTTCAGACGACTCATAGATTTCACTGAACTTATTCTTCTGCACCATCGTTTGTCTGGTGTTTGAAAGGCTGGATTCACAAGTTGAGCTAGAAAATATTTATAAGCCCTATGGTGCCGGGCATTGGCAAATGTCCTCCTCTGGACATGTGCTGAAGGGAACAAGCCATGACATAACTGCTTCCCTCCCACAAAATCCCTCTGGTTCATTGGAATTGGATGACTTTCCTGGGAACTCTTTACAGTAGCCTCTGTGGGTGCCAAAAAAGACCAAGAAAGCTTGCTGTGTTGTTCTCATTCAAATACGGAGCTTGCTGGGTCCTCATTCAGGCATCTTTAGACACACTTCCTTCTTGCTCAGCAAAACTGCTAATTGGCACAGGAAACATCCCAGCTTTGTCCATTTTCTATAGAAGCTGGAAGTACTTCTACCTGACTGTGTTAGAAGATTATATTTTCACTGGTATGAATGCCCCAGACATTTCAATGACAATTTTGGGGACAAAAATAATACCCATTATATAGTTGGTTAGTTTTAAACATCTTCATGTCATAAGTCTAAGTCAGGATAAGTAAGAATCCTCCAAATTTGGGGCTAACAAAAAATGAATGCTTGGGATACAGTCATTTAAATTTGATGAAAGGTGCACAGAATGCCTTTTTGTTTCCATAGTCTTTACCTTAATTGGTCCATTTGTACTGTTATACACTTAATCTGTGTGTTCCTCATTATAAATAAGAGGAGCTGTTATGGGTGGTTTCCAAGGAATTATTTTTCCATCAGATCAAGAAAATGTGTTGCATTGCCAAGAGTAAAGAAAATTGTTCTTGTATTTGTTGCTGGCCACAAGCCCAAGTCTCACATATGTCTGAGAAAATAACAAAAAACAAAACTTCCTCTAAGCAATGTTTTTAGGTTCTGCCTGCATCTCATGGGCCTGCATAGAGCTACAGGCAAAAAAAGACATAACGAATAGTGAGAGCACTTGACCCATGTGTAGAAATTATTGAAAACTTTTTAAGTCAGTCATTTAACATTTGGAATGTTTATTTACATCTACTCACTGGCGGCGTAGTGCCTAAGGCATTTGGCTGCTAACCCGAGGCTGGAGGTTCAAAGCCACCAGCCACTCCTCGGAAGGAAGGTTGGGCAATCTACTTCTGTAGTGACAGCACCTCAGAAACCAAGAAGGAGTCGCTATGAGTCAAATGCAACTCAATGGCAGTGCGTTGTTTGTTGTTGTGACAACAGGAACCTTAATGTTTTGTCTTGTAAATCTAATTGCATATCATGAGATTTTGGGCTATTCACTGAGAACAAGAAGCAATTTATGACATCTTATCCTTGTGTTTGAAAGACAACACTTAATAGAGTAACTGACCAAGCAAATGATTATGTATAGAAAAATCCAGTCATTACTAGTCTTTTCTGCATGTCATGTGTATCAAGTTCATGCTGTCCTATTGCCAGTATTAGAAGTTATTTAATTCATGAAAACTCTATGTGCCCACGATATGCCCAGAACTGTGATAAATGCATGAACAGATAAAAAAGAAGTTTCTTGGTGAACTTTTATTTCAATACTGTTTGAATTGTGACTTTTAGTTCTTGCCAAGTTATCGGAATCAACTTTTTAAGGATCATTCCAAAGGTTCATATTTTATGCCCCCCAAATTAGAGATCCATTAGTTTGTGAAACAAATCTAAAAGCAATTTTTCAGGACCACAGTAAGTCACAGAGGTAGGTGCTTGAGAAGGAACAAACTGACAGATAATTAAAACAGAATTGGCAGATCCAGAAATAGACCCAAAATACACATGGGAATTTAGCGCATGATAAAGCTGTTATTTCAAATCAGTGGGGAAACATTAATTATTTATCATGGCCAGCCATGTTAAGACAGCTGGCTAGCCATTTGGAAGAAGATCAAGCTGAATCTCTATTTTATTACCAAATAAATTCCCAGTAAAACAATGATTAAAAATAATATCTATGAAAAAGGAACCTAAAGGAATTAGAAAGAACTATAAAGGCATTTTTTGTCTTTATTCAGGATCATGAAATAGACACAGCCTATTTAAACCTAAAATATTAAGGGCTATACAGAAAAATAAATGATAAAATTGACTATATAAAAATTTAGTGGTGCTGTGGTTAACACAGTGGCTTACCCAAAGGTCAATGGTTCAAATCTACCAGTCGCTCTGCAGGAGAAAGGCGAAGTTGTCCGTTTCTGTAAGGATTTACAGCCTTGGAAACACTGTGGGGGTCGTTATGAGTCAGAATCGGCTCAATGGCAGTGTGTTTATACACCACAAAGGACCATAAAAATGTGAAAAGTCAAAAGAAAAAATATTTGCTGAACATAAAATAGACAAAAAGCTTATGTTCTAGAGACATAAAATACATTCACAAACCAATAAAAAGATAACACCTAAAAGAAAAAACTGGCAAGAATATAAACAAATTCAGAAAAATAAATATAAATGACCAATAAGTATTCAATCCACAATTTCTGAAAACCTACTTTGCGAAGACTATACAAGGTGGTATATCATAGAACAGAATAGACACAAATTCTTGTGCTTGGGGAGTTACATTCTATCATGACAGGTAGTGGTGTAGAAGATAACAAATAGCACATATAATAAATAAGTCATTATTTAATATGTTAGACCCATGGTTCTCAAACTATTTACCAAGGCACTCTGGGGTGCCATAGCAAAATTACAGGAACACTGCAAATCATTATATTTTCAAAGATAACATAGCAATACATTTCGGACGATGCACAAATTACTAGCTTCAGGTAGCTCAAATTTACAATAGTGAATCATGGTAAATTTCACTTGATGACTTTTTTTTTAAATAAAAATGGCTTTTCAGAGATTACTGTGAAAACAGGCAAATATTATACAAAAGTCAATGGGAAATCAGAAAACGCAGTGTCCAACATGCACACATGTCCCTAAATAAGAAGTATGGTTATGTAAGAATGAAATAGATACTATTTTTTTCAATTTATGCCTATTATTTTCAGTGGCTTAATACACAAATATTTTTAAGTTAATACACAAATGCTTATTAATTTGTTTGGACATATGTAATAAATGTATTTGTTAGGTTATTTCTTTTGGCTTAGGCCTGCTGTGAAAATACTAAGCGACTAAAGATGCTGTGAACTGAGAGAAGTCAGGAACCTCTGTGTTAGAGAATAACAAATGCTATAAAAAAATAATAATGCAGGTCATACATAGCTGAACTAGAAGTGCTAAAGGTGTTAAGAGGAGGGTTGTTATTTTAAATAGGGTATACAGATTTTTCTTCATTAAGAAGGTGACATTGGAGCAAAACAATGAAAAAATGATGAAGTGAGCAATGTGGACAGCTGGATAGAGAGTGTTCCAAGCAGAGGGCAAAGCTAGTGCAAAAGCTTCAAGATGGGAGTGTGCATAGAACATCAAAGAAAGCCAGTGTAGCTGGAACAGAGTGAGCCAAAGTACAGTGGTAGGAGATAAGGTCAAACGGGTCAGAGAGACAAGTCACACAGGTCATTTAAGAACTTTGGTTTTTGTTCTGAGAGAAATATTGAGTAACTACATTTTTTGAAATAAGCTTCAATATGATACTTCATTGCAAAATGAATAAATAGTTTGGTTAAAAACACCAGTGCTTACGTTTAAATTTGCTATTTCAATAACTATACACCAGCTCAAGTGGAAATATATAAAGTTTGAACTACAGTTACATATATTGTAAAACTCAAAATAACAAAATGTAACTTTTGTCTTAGAAAATTTAGCTTTCAATTTATAAAGTATATTATTTAATGGCATTATTGCTTAGGATGCAAAATTGACCTTCCATCTATTACAGGTTACAAACAAGTGCTTTATTCTCTACCCTCATTTCCCTCAAAAAAGAAATCTTTCCAGTAGACTACCAGAGCAGTGCCTAATCTAAAGTAAAAACAATTGTATATTTATAATTGTAAAGAACAGAAACCAAAAGCAACCCATTGCCATCAAGTCAATTCCAACTCATAGTGACCCCCATCACGTTTCCAAGGCTGCAAATCTTTACAGAAGTAGATTGCCTCATCCCCCTCCCATGGAGCAGCTGGTGGGTCCAAACTCAGCTTTGGTTAACAGCCCAAATGCCTTAACCACAGTGCCACCAGAGCTCCGTACACAAAGAACAGAGGAAGATAATTTTATTTGACAACAATTTTCAACATCAAACATCTAAAGAGTTATAGACTAGGAGTGTTTTTTAGAACAGCGATTTTTAAAGTTACACAATTTTCTCATGCTTTTAGGAGTGACGTTATTCTAACATATTTTTTTTTAATATTGTGACAAATATTTTACATTCCATGATATTACATGAACATGTTTAACTATATTCAGGCTTTTCTTTTGCCTGAGAGTAATATCCTAAAGGGTCTTCATGAAGCAATGTAAATATCATAACTGCACTGGGTTCCTTTCAGAATGAGGATTAGGGTATTTAGAGACAAATAAGCACCACAATCATGGTCGATAGCTTGAAAAGATCAATATAACTTCAGATACACTTAATGCACAGGCAAAATATTGAGTGTCATTGTTGTTATTAAGTCCCATCAAGTCAGTTCCAAGTCATAGTGAGCCCAGGTAAAACAGAGCAAAACACTGCCCAGTCCTGTACCACCCTCAGAATCATTGACACGTTGGAGCCCATTGTTACACCTATCTCATTGAGAGTCTTCCTCTTTCGTACTGACCCTCTTTACCAAGCACACTGTCCTTCTCCAGGAACTGGATCCTCCTAATAACATACCTTTAGTCCATAAGATTAAGTCTTACCACCCTTCCTTCTAGGAGCATTCTGGCTATACTTCTTCCAAGACAGATTTGTTTGTTCTTCTGGCAGTCCAAGATATATTCAATATTCTTTAAGAACACCATCATTCAAGGCATCAATTCTTTTTTGGTCTTCCTATTCATTGTCAGCTTTTGCATGCATATGAGGTGAATGGAAATGACATGGCTTCAGTCAGGTGCACCTTAGTCCTCACATCTTTGCTTTTGAACACTTTGATAGTTAAGGTTATATATCAGCTTGGCTGGGCCTGGTTTTGAGTTGCTGGGCAGCTGGATGTAGTATTACCAATGATGAGACCGGTAATCGACTCCATGGTGTAATCTACTGTGAGCAGTTGAATAGCTGCCTTAGGGATGTGGTCTGCTTCTAGTATAATAGGAGAGGGTTTAGGAATAGTCAAGCAGATCTGGTGGTCTAGTGTGTAAGGCATTTGACTACTAATCATAAGGCTGGCAGTTCAACCCCACCAGCCACTCCTCAGAAGGAAAACTGGACAATCTACTTCTGTAAAGATATATGCCTCAGAAACCCAAAGGGGGTCACTATGAGTTGGAATCGACTCAGTGGTAATGAGTTTGGTTTTTGATTAGGAATGGTCTGTAGCTTTTTGGCATGCTTGAATCCTGCATGTAACTGAGTCATTTTTCAGCAGGCTGCCATGTTGTCTGCTGACCTTGGGACTCTTAAATGGACTTGAATCAGTGGCCTGTTATGTGGTTTGGTAATATTGGGACTAGGCCTTTTTCCTTGTTGACTTTGGGTTTGTCAGCTTTAGCAGCCAGCAGCTGCCTAAGTGAAGAAAGCCTCCAGCTTCAGTGGGCCGGTAGCAAGAGGCAGAGCTGTAGCACAAGGTCACCCAGCCCCTAGGCTCCTTAGAGTTGGCACTTTCAACTTGGACTTCTAGCTTCCAAAACTGTAAGAGAATAAACTCCTGTTCATTCAAGCCACCCATTTGTGTTATTTTTTGTTAGAGCAGCATGAAGTAACCAAAACAAATATTTTAAAGAGGTCTTTTGCATCATGTTTGTCCAATGTGTCATTTGATTTCTTTCTTTTTTACTTTTTATTGTGATTGGGTAAAAGTTTACAGAGCAAATTGGTACTTCACTCAAAAATTTATGTATGTTTTGATTTGTGACATTGATTGCTATGATAGTTGGAGCTGTGTGTCAAATTGGCTGGACCACAATCCTGTGTGGTTGTTCCCATGATGGGATCAGATGACTATGATCTGAGTGGCCAATCTGTTGAAGGGGAGTTTCCCTAGGGATATAGCCTGCTTCCAGTATATCCAAGGACATCCTGGGAAGAGATACATTCTTCTGTGGATCGGGATTCTGTCGTGCTGCCTACAACAGTCCATGAGTGAACACCCCACCATTCGGCCTAGAGATCTTGGATTTGTCATTCGTTGGAGTCAACAGTTGGTGTACTGCCTGCAGCCCCTGTGGTTGCAAGAGCCAGGAAAAGCCTCCAGCTTGACATTTGATCCAGGAACTTTGGACTTGCCAGCTTCTATAAGTGTGTGAGCCATTTTCCTAAGATAAATTTCTCTCTATATATATACATATATATAAGCTTTACTGTTTTTTGTTTCTCTAGAGAACCCAGTCTAACACAATTGCAATCCACGCAATGTAACAGCACTCTTCCTATTTCCTCCCTATGTTTAACATTTCCATTTGCTTTTCTTTCCTCTCGCTCCCTGACAGCAGACCTTTATTCCTGGCAAATGCTGCCTTTTTGATCTTGTATGATTGGTTGTTCTAAGGAGTTCATATCTTCCTAGTTTTACTGTTCACCTTATAGGTCTGTCTACTGTTTTGCAGAAAGTTGAAGAACAGAGATAAGTTCAGTTCCAGGCTTGAAAGTTGTCTAAGGGACATAGTGTTAGGGGTTCCACCAGTCTCCATCAGACAAATAAGACTGCTCTTCATCATTTGATTTCTTGACTACTGCTTCCATGGGTGTTGACTAGATCTTTTCTCTATTTATCAAGATGTTGCTTATTGATCTGGTTGTGAGGATTTTTATTTTCTGTATACTGGTGTAATCCATACTGAAGGCCATAGTCTTTAGTCTTCATAAGTAAGTATTCCAAGTCTTTTTTCACGTTCAGCAAGCAAGGTTGTGCTATTTGCATATTACAGGTTGTTTGTATAAAATATTGAACACTTATTTAAAATTTACCCCATTAAATATTTTTAAATTATAGCAAGTAATGCCAGTCAAATGACTTTTCAATGATTAGATATATAAATATAATGTATAATTCTTAATATTTGCAAGAGTTTGTTTGGATAATAATAACACGGGATTCCTTAATTATATATGTTCTTGTTTTATTTCTAATACTGTGGTCTGTAAAAGCACAACATGGTCTGATTTATAGTTTGAAAGGATGAATCTGGCTGTGGAAGATGCAGACAGGCAAGGGCAACAGCATAGATCCCAGTTAAGAGGTGATTACGTAACTCCATGAGACAAATGATGAAGGCTCCAAAAAGAAGGAGTGATATATAGTTAAGATTCTGTGTCTGTTCTGAAGCTGTCGGCGGAAGAGTTTCCTGATGGCTTGGATATAAAGGGAGAGAACAATTTGGCCTGTAAACTGAGGTGTGGGTTAAGCAGGGTTTTGTTTTTTTTTCTTTTTTTTTTTTTGTAGTAAGATCAGAAGTTCTGTTTTGGGTTTGGGTGTAAAGTCTGAGATAGCATACAGATACACAAGAAGAGAGTGATCTGGGCTAAATATATTAATTTGAGCGTATTTGTCGTGTCTATGTTATCTGTGTTATTTATGCTATAAAGTCGCCAGGTGAATGAAGGTATTCTGAGAAGTGAAGTGGGCCAAGGACTGAGCATGGAACATTCCACAGCTGGCGAAACAGGAAGATGAGGAACCAGCAAAAAGAATGAAGGGGTAACTGTTGTTGTTATTTGCCATCGAGTCGGCCCCGACTCATAGCGACCCCTCCTTGGGTTTCCGAGGCAGTATCACTACGGAAGTAGGATTGCCCAACCTTCCTTCCGAGGAGTGGCTGGTGGGTTTGAACCGCCAGCCTTCTGATTAGCAGTCAAGTGCCTTAGGCACTATGCTACCAGAGCTCCCGAAGGGGTAACTAGTGAAAGAATAAAATAAGATTGGGTAAAGTATAACACGGAATGTACATCCAATGAGGACTCAGAATTGACCCTTGGAATTAATAACATGAAGATCTAGGGAAGAGAAGTTTCAATGAGTCATGAAAGTAGAAATCTGATTGGAGTGGGTTTAATGAAGAATGAAAGATAGAAAAATTTCCACATTTAGTAATCATGATGAATAAACTGGATCAACCATCTGGCTAAGGAAAAGAAGCTGAATAAACAGTAAAAAAGAAAAAAATATATATATGTATCTGTGTATGTGTGTATACATACATACACCTACACACACACGCACATGCACATGCACACACACACACTGTGGAGCTAGAAAATAAATGAAAATTAATGCAACAAGATTCAGGAGCAGATGATAACCCAGAGAAGTGTCATAGCATTCAAGGATGCTTATGTCTTAAGGGTATCATCTAATTTTGAAACAGCCAGTTAAAAGGTGAAGTAGAAAGCTATATAGAGCTTTCAACAGAATCTTAAGGTTAGGGGAGAAATACTGGATTTCATGGCCTGCCATGAAGGAGGATTTGTCATAAAAGAAATTCTAGCCATTGATATGGAACCCTAAAAGTATAAGAGTGAGTAAGAATAGGTAGACTCACTCAGAGAATGAAATTTAGTTTCAAATTATCTCAATCCCTGATTGAATTAAAGCAATCAACCAGAGTAGATTTTGCCCCTCAGATCCATTTGACAATATCTGAGGCATTTTTGATTAGCAGTCTGTTCTCAGGAATAATGTGGTTAGAAGTAGATTAACTAGCACAAAAAACTAGGGAACTTGCCTAGGCATGTCCCACTTAGACAAATTACTTACCTGGGCATGTCCTTAATGATTTACTGAATAAAACCAATCATGTAACTGTTTTAACCTATAATTATGTACATAGCCCAGTCACAGTCCTTCCCCTACTTCTGTAGTCCCATCTGCAAAAGTGACGGATTGACCTGCCACCGATCATGATAATGTCATGATTTACTTTGTTCTCTATCACATATAATGAATACCATACTTGTGATTTATTGGATTCTATCAGCCTCTGTACCAGGTAGATGCTCACTTTCTGTCATCTGGATGATGAACCTTGTTTAATAAAACAAGTTGTGAGCCTTAAACAGTTTATAAGAGGGACACCATGTCAGATAAAAATTCTTATAAAACTACAAGTTTGCACACTCCGTAAAGAAGAATCTGAAAAAATAAAATCTAAAAATCATGCCAAACCCTTTGCCACTGAGTTGATTCCAAATCACAGCAATCCTATAGGGAAGACTAGAACTGTCCCATAGGGTTTCTGTAGAATAACACTGTGGCATACCTACAAATAACACTGTGGCATACC
>NW_006921930.1:315718-323666 GCF_000298275.1 Orycteropus afer afer
GGTTCAAACCCACCAGCCACTCCTTGGAAGGAAGACTGGGCAATCTACTTCCATAGTGATACTGCCTCGGAAACCCAAGGAGGGGTCGCTATGAGTTAGGTCTGACTCGATGGCACATAACACAACACACAGATGGTACCTAACAACAAACAAAAACAATCTTTATGGAAGCAGACTACCACATCTTTCTCCCACTGAGTGGCTGGTGAGTTCAAATTGCTGACATTTCAGTTAACAGGTGAATGTTTAACCAGTACACCACTGATTGAATACTTTCTTTTGGAAGGATCAGCATAAGGCTAGTCCCTATGAGGCAGGGATTAAAGATGTTCCAAAAGTCCAACCTTCCCAAACTGTGTACCATTCCATCATGTCTAACATCAACTCCTCCTCCTCCTCTCCGTACTCTCCCTCCCATTTTAGAGTTGCAGATTTCATTGTAACGTCTTGTGGAATTCACAAACTGCCAAGGAAAGGGCTCACACAGTGGTGGAGGCTGACAAGTCCCCAGTCTGTCAGTCAAGCATCTCTCTGGAAGATTCTCCTCACTCACTGGCTGCAGAGGCAGACAACCCCAATTCAGCATGTCAGACTGGCTGCTGTCTCAAGTTCCAAGAACTGGGAATGAAATGATGATGAATCAGATATATGATCCACAGCAAGAGAGTGAACTTTCCCAGAACATTTACATATGTACCCTCAAGGAAACTAAGGGTGGTGACTTGAGTCACACCTTCAGCAAGGCAGGACTCACCTATCACACCTTCAGTAAGACACATCATACTTGGCTAGGATTTACAAATATATCACAAAATGGAAGACTATGGCTAGAAGCGCCATATTAAGCAATTCACCACACTGCAAATAGCATGGCTCCATTTTATATATATAACCAAAAAAAAAAAAACCAAACTCATTGCTGTTGAGTCAAATCTGACTCATAGTGACCCCTCCTTGGGTTTCTGAGGCAGTAGCTCTATGGAAGTAGATTACCCAGTCTTCCTTCCGAGGAGTGGCTAGTGGATTTGAACTGCCAGCCTTCTGATTAGCAGTCAAATAACTTAGGGCAACAACCAGATGCCGACAACCAGAGCTCCCATTTTTATATATATAATATATGTGTGTGTGTGTGTTTGCATGTATGAGTATGTATATTATATCCTGTAACATATTACATGTTACAGGAGCTCTGATGGCGTAGTGGATAAGACATTTGCCTGCAAACCAGAAGGTTAGTGGTTCAAACCCACTAGCCGCACCATGGAAGGAAGACAGGGTGATGTACTTCCATAAAGATTCACAGGCTCAGAAACCCAGCAGGCATCACTATGAGTATGAGTTGACTCAATGGCAGTGAGTTTTTTATATACATAAGAATTGCAAAATACTGAAGAAATAAACAAGTTCAGGTACAGTGGAGACAGACTTTTCTCTAATAAGATGAAGGAAAAAAATGAGCAAGATACTTACTTTGTGGTAAAATAAACTTGGTTTGGCCTTTGTCTCTGGTTTCTGAAAATAGCCCTTGGGAATTTTTGAGCAATCAAAGTCCTTTTTGTTTTCTAAAATAGTCAAGCAAAGCTTAAATATGTGTAAATGAGTAGTGGCTACACAGGCACCACACTGGTAGCAAACCTCATGTATATGCATTTAGGCTCCAGTCATGCGTATACATTGAGGTCCCAATGACTTACTACGTACCCTTGGCCTTGGAGTACTTTCTCTCTAAGGCTTCCTGAATTGCTGAGAAAATCCATGCACAGGAGCAGAGTGCAGCAAGTCCCTGGGGACAGTGGAAGCCTTGTTCTTATGGGGACTTCTCACAGACCTTGTCTGATGTGCTTTTTCTTTATATCCTTATTAGTTATAATAAATGGGTATAACTGTAAATATAGGTAGTCTCCAGGAGTTCTGAGAGTCATTCTAGCAAATTATTGAACCCATAAAGTTTAAAGCAAAGAAAACCCTAAGGGGCAGTTCTATTCTGCCCTATAAGATCACAATGAGTCAGAATCTACCTGGCACACAACAACAACTATGGCAAAGAAGCAAAATATTGAATATATCAGAGACAGCCGGAAGAACAAACAAATCAGTCTTGCAAGAAATATAACCCGAATACTCTTTAGAAGCAAGGCTGACAAAGGTTCAGCTCAATTACAATGGGCATGTCATCAGGAAAAACCAATCACTAGAAAAGGACATCATAGTTGGTAAAGTGGAGGGTAAGGAAAAGGTAAGAGATACATTTGGCAATGTGGACTGACACAGTGGCAGAAACAAAGGACTCAAGCATACTATAAATATTCCCACAAGACTAGGCAACATTTTATTTTTACATATAAGATCACCATTAGTTGAAATTGACTCAGTGGCAACTAACAAAAGCAAGGACAGGCTTATATTGATGAAGGGATGCAATTAAAAGTGTGGCCAGAGAAGGGAGAATAAGCAAAGAATTCTGAAAAGAAATTACCAGAAAGGTGGGAGAGTAAGTATGGGGTCATATAGCCAGAGGATGTGGTCTTGACAATTAAATACTAACCAAGGATTATCAATATTTTGCTGAAGATAATTTAAAAAAAAGTGGCAGCAGTACATTGACAAGGAACTTCCAGAAATTCAAGCTGGATTCAGAAGAGGATGTGAAATGAGGGATATCATTGCTGATGTCAGATGGATCTTGGCTGAAAGCAAAGAATACCAGAAAGATGTTTTTACCTGTGTTTTATTGACTATTCAAAGGCATTTGACTATGTGGATCATAACAAAGGATAACTTTTCAAAGAATGAGAATTCTAGAACACTTAATTATGCTCGTAAGGAACCTATACATAGACCAAGAGGCAATTGTTTAAACAGAACAAGGAAATACTGCATGGTTTAAAGTCAGGAAGGGTGTGGGTCAGGGTTGTATCCTTTCACCATACTTATTCAATCTGTATGCAGAGACCAAACCAAAATCCAAACTCACTGCCGTCGAGTCAGATCCAACTTATAGCAACCCCTCCTTGGGTTTCCAAGGCAGTATCACTATGGAAGCAGATTGCCCAACCTTCCTTCTGAGGAGTGGCTGGTAGGTTTGAACTGCCACCCTTCTGGTTAGCATTCAAATGCCTTAAGCACTATGCCACCAGAATCCGGACTATATGAAGAATGCAGAGTCAGGATTGGAGGAAGACTCATTAACAACCTGTAATAAACAGATGACACAGCCTTGCTTGCTTAAGTGAAGGGGACTTGAAGCACTTACTAATGAAGATCAAAGACTACAGTCATCAGTATGTATTACACCTCAACATAAAGAAAACAAACATCACAAAAATACTCACAACTGGACCAACAGGCAACATCATGATAAATGGAGAAAAGACTGAAGTTATTAAGGATTTCATTTCACTGGGATTCATAATCAATATCCATGGAAGCAAAAATCAAGAAATCAGATGTTGTATTACACTGAGCAGATCTGCTCCAAAAGATATCTTTAAAATGTTAAAGAGCAAAGATGTCATTTTGAAGACTAAGGTGTACCTGACCCAAGTCATAGTATTTTCAATAGCCTTACATGCATGTGAAAGACAGACCATAGATAAGGAAGACTGAAAAAAGAATGGATGCTTTTGAATTGTGATGTTGGTGAAAATACTGAAAATACCACATACTGCCAAAAGAACCAACAAATACATCTTGGAAGAAGTGCACCCAGAAGGCTTCTTGGAAGTGAGAATGGCCAGACTTCGTCTCACCTACCTTGGTCATGTTGTCAGAAGGCACTTGTCCCTGCAGAAGGATATCATGCTTAGTAAAGTAGAAGGTCAGTGAAAAAGAGAAAGACCCTCAACAAGATGGATTGCACAGTGGCTACAATGAGTGGCTTAAGCATAGCAAGTATTGTGAAGATGGAGTTGGACCAGGCAGTATTTCGTTCTGCTGCACATAGGGTCACTATGAGTCAGAGCCAACTCAATGACACCTAAAAACAATAACATTTATTGGCTGAACCCCAGAAGCCATAATTGGGTCTGATCTTATCATTCCTCTTCTCAGAAACAAAAATTGGATTCTCATGGCCCCTAAGAATAATGTTTGCATTCCCCATTGTGGCATTCAAGGGTCTGGCCTCATC
This sequence comes from Orycteropus afer afer, assembly GCF_000298275.1. Taxonomy (NCBI): domain Eukaryota; kingdom Metazoa; phylum Chordata; class Mammalia; order Tubulidentata; family Orycteropodidae; genus Orycteropus; species Orycteropus afer. The sequence continues at coordinate 319,848 of NW_006921930.1, forward strand.
TCTCTTTATATATCTTTATATAGTATATGCTCAGGATATACTAGCTACATTTGATGGAATAAGCTGGGAATTTAGAATTCCTTGCTTTAAAAAATGCTGTTCAGACTGGTCATAATTCTCATACTCTATCAAAATCTGTCTGTCCTGCCTAAGAATCGTTTGGGATACTATCAAGAAGAATAACTTACATATAATCAGAATTCCAGAATAGGAAGAGCCAAAAAAAAAAAAAAAAACCCAAGTAAATTGTCAAAGATTTGTTGGAAGAAAACTTTCCTAATATGAAAGATAAGAAGATATGCATTAAAGAACCTCAACAAACCCCACATAGGATAGACCCCAAAAGAAAATCACCAAGACATATCATAAAGAAACTTTCAAAAATCAAGAAAAAGAAAGAATCCTCAAAGCAGCTCAAGAAAAATGAAAAATGTACAAAGGAGAACAAACAAAATTAATCTCTGATTTCTTGATGGGAGCCATACAGGCAAGAAGGTAATTGGATGACACATATAAAGTCCTGAAAGAAAAAAAATTCCAACCAAGAATTGGATCCAGCAAAATTGTTCCTTAAATAAATAAATAAGAGGATTTGCAAAAACCAGACCAACTTTATAAGAAACAGTAAAGGGAAAAAAGAACCAACTGTGGTAGATGACAACTGGAGATTAAGACACACAACAATATCAACCAGATCAACCCAGGTACAGAAGTATCAAAAATAAAATAAACTTTCAAGACTGAAAATAGGGAACTAGAGATGTTAATTTGTAAATGATAATATCTACAAAGCAAAAAAGAGAGAATAAACATAATTACAGAACTTCCTAATGGAGAGGAAGTCAAGACATCAAGATAGAATGAACTATTTTAAACTTGTGAATATAATAATAAATTCAAGGGTAATCTCAAAGAAAATTAATACACCTTTTTTACCAAAATTTTAAAAAAGAAGAAAATCATAAAGTGTCAGTGAATACTAAAACAACAAAAATAAAGGAAATAAGAAAATCTATAAACAAAATGAACTCAGCACATACTGAACATATCAACACTACTAAAAACCACAGCAAAATGACAGCAGTCAATTCATACTTACTGATAATTACACTATGTAAATGGATTAAATGTACCAGTCAAGAGACAGAGAACAGCAGAATAGATAAGAAAACATGTCCCATCAATATGCTGTCTACAACAGACACAAAGACAAAAATAAGCTACAAATCAAAGGATGGAAAAACATATATCAAGGAAATAGCAACAAAAAAAAGAGCAGAAGCCACAATATTAATTTCTGATAAAATAGACCTTCAAGCAAAAAGCAGTGAAAGAGACAAGAAGGCTATTATATAATGATTAAAGGGTCAATTCAACAAGAGGACATAACCATAATAAATACACACCTAATGTATTGTTGTTGTTAGATGCCACCAAGATGTCTATGACTCATACCCTATGCACAGCAGAAGGAAACACTGCATGGTTCCACGCTAGGTCCACGATCCCTGCTATACTTGAGCCCATCGCCACAGTCACTGTGTCAAGCCATCTCCTTGAAGCCCATCCCCTCCTTTGTCGACCCTACACCTTACCAAGCATTATATCCTTCCAGGGAATGGTCCCTTCTAACGACATGACCACAGTAGGTGAGACGAAGTCTGGCCATTCTGGCTTCCAACGAGCATTCCAGCTGCACAGGACAGATAAGTTAGCTCTTTTAGCAGTCCATGGTACTTTCAGCATTCTTCCCAGCACCACAACTCAAAAGCATCAACTTTTCTTTGGTCTTCTTATTCACTGTCCAGCTCTCACATGTATATGAGGTGAGTGGAAATACCATGGCTTGTGTCAGGTGTACCTTAGTCCTCAAGGAGACATCCTTGCTCTTCAGCACTTGGAAGAGATTCGTTGCAGCTGATATACCAGTGCCATATATCATCTGATGTCCTGACTGCTGCTTCCACTGGCATTGATTGTAGAACTAAACAATGTGAGGTCTTTGACAACTTCAATCTTTGCTCCATTTATCATGATGCTTCTTATAGGTCCAGTTATGAGGACTTCTGTTTTCTTTATATTGAGATGTAATCCATACTGCAGACTGTGCTCTTCATTCTTCATCAGTAAGTGCTTCAAATCATTGTCTTCAGCAAGCAAAGTTGTGTTATCAGTGTATCACAGGTAGTTAATGATTCTTCCTCCAATCCTGAAGCCATGTTCTTCTTCATGTAATCCACCTTCTCGGATTATTTGCTCATCATACAGATTGAGTAAGTATGGTGAAAGGATACAACCCTGACACACTCCCTTCTTGATTTTAAGCCAGGCATTGTCCCCTTCTTCTGATTGATTGACAGCCTCCTGATCTATGTACAAGTAACTCATGGGCACAATTAAGTATTCTGGAATTCCCATTCTTCTCAATGTTATCCATAATCAGTTATGATACACACAATCAAATGCTTTTTGATAGTCAATAAAACACAAGGAAACACCTTTCTGGTATTCTTTGCTTTGAGCCAAGATCCATCTGACGTCAGTAATGATATCCCTTGTTTCACGTCCTCTTCTGAAACCAGCTTGCAAGCTGGTTTCTGGAATTTCTCTGTCCATATGCTTCATTAACCATTTTTGAATTATCTTCAGTAAGATCTTACTTGTGTGTGATTGTAACGATATTGTTTGATAATTTCCACATTCTGTGGGATCACCTTTCTGCAGAATGGGTACAAATATGGATCTCTTCCAGTCAGTTGGCCAGGTAGCTGTCTTCCAAATCCCCTGGCATAGCTGAGTGAGGGAGTGCCTCTAGTGTGGCATCCATTTGTTGAAACATCTCAATGGGTATTCTGTCAATTCCTGGAGACTTGTTCTTTGCCACTTCCTTCAGTGTAGCTTTGGCTTCTTCCTTCAATACTATTGGTTCTTGATCATATGCCACTTCCTGAAATGGATAAAGATTGACCAGGTCTTTTTGGTACAGTGCCTCTATGTATTCCTTCCATAATTTTATGATGATTCTTGCATCATTGAATATTTTGCCCATAAAATCTTTCAATATTGCAACTTGAGGCTTAAATTTTTTCCTCATTTCTTTCAGCTTGCAAAATGCTGAGTGTGTTCTTCTCTTCTGGTTTTCTAATGCCAAGTCTTTGCACATTTCATTATAGTAATTGGCCTTGCCTTCTCCAGCTGCTGTTTGAAATCATCTGTTCAGCTCTTTTATCTTATTATTTCTTCCATTTGCTTTAGCTACTCTCTACTCAAGGGCAAGTTTCAGACTTCAGTCTCTTCTGACATCCATTATGGTCTTCTTTTCTTGTCTTTTTAATGAACTCTTGCTTTCTTCATGGATGATGTTCTTGATGTCATCCCATAATTCTTCTGGTTTTGAGTCATTGGTGTTCAATGCATCAAATATATTCTTTAGATGATCTCTAAATTTAGGAGGGATATATTCAAGTTCATATTTTGGCTCTTGTGGACTTGTTTTATTTGTCTTCAACTTCAACTTGAACTGGCATATGAGCAGTTGATGTTTGTTCCACAATCAGTTCCAGCCCTAGTTCTGGCTGAAGATATTGAGCTTTTCCATCACTTTTTGCCACAGATGTAGTAAATCTGATTCTTGTGTACTCCCTCTGGTGAACTCCACATGTATAGTTGCCATCTGTATTATTGAAAAAAGGTATTTGTTTTGAATAAGTTGTTGGTCTTACAAAATTCTACTATGCGATCACCAGTGTTATTTCTGTCATCAAGGCCAAATTTTCCAACTACTGGTGATTCTTCTTTGTTTCCAACTTTTGCATTCCA
>NW_006921930.1:324200-325736 GCF_000298275.1 Orycteropus afer afer
CAACCTATGGGGCTCATCCTCTTGCACTGTATTGGACAATGTTTCTAGGCCATTAAGCAGTCTGTGATGTATCAGACAGTGTTTCTCTGCTATTCATAAGGTTTTCCCTGGCCAATTCTTTGAGAAGTGGATGGCCTCTTCTTTCTTCCTAGTCTGTCTCAGTCTCTAAGCTGAAGTGAAACCTGTGCACCATGTGCAACCCTGCTGGCCTTTATGCAACCCTTGTGGCACAGCCACCAGCCTCACAGAAACACACAAGCCATGACAGTAGGACAGTCTGACAGATAAGTTTGTCTCCCTTAGCTATTTGAAACCTCTCTGCCCTTCCCTTACCTGGATCCAGTGGTTCTCCACATCCAATGTAAGAGCCCCAAAATACATAAGTCAATCTTGAACGGAATTAAAGAGAGAAATAGACAACTCCACAATAATAATAAGAGACTTTAATACACCACATTTGATGAAAGATAGAACTAGAAAGAAATTCAACAAAGATACAGAAAATCTAAACAATACATTCGACCAATTAGACAACATAAATGTGTACAGAACACTCCCCCAAAAACAGCACAATATTCATTCTCTTTTAGTATATGTGTAACATTTTCCAGAATAGACCATATATTAGGCCACAAAGCAAGCCTCAATAAATACGAAAAGCTAGAAATTCTACAAAGCATCTTCTCAGATCACAAGGCTATAAAATTAGAAATCAATGACAGAAAGATCAAGGAAAAAAAATCAAATATATGGAAACTTGTAACACTCTGCTTAAGAACTAGTGGGTAGCAAAAGAAATGAAAAATGGAATAAAAAGAAAATTCCTTGAGCAAATGAGAATTAAAACACAACATAGCAAATTCTTCAGGACACAGCAAAGGCAGTGATCAGAGGACAATTTATGGCAATAAACACACACATCAAAAAAGGAGAAAGAATCAAAATCAATACCTTAACTCAAACTTTCAAACAATTAGAAGAAATCAGTAAAAACAAACAAACAAACAAACAAACAAACAAATAAGGCTTACAGTCACTAGAAAAAAATAAATAACAAAATTTTCAACACAGATAAATGAAACAGAAAAACAACAGAAAGAATCAATAAGGCTAGAAGTTGGTTCTTTGAAAGGATTTATAAAATCAACAAACCACTGGAAAATTTAACAAGGGGAAGACGGAGAAGATGCAAATATCATGAATGAGAAATTCACAACAGAACCTACTGAAATATAAAGAATAGTAAGATAATATGAAGAACTATACTTTGAAATAAATTTGAAAACCTAGAAGAAATGGATAACTTTCTAGAAACACACTTCCCACCTAAACTAACACAATCTGAGGAAGAAAATTTGATCAGATCTGTCATAAAAGAAGAAATTGAACAGGTCATAGGAAACACCCAACCAAAGAAAGTCCTGTCACAGTTTGCTTCAGTGAAGAATTCTACCAAACATTCAGAGAAGAACTGACACCAATTCTACTCAAACTATTCCACAACATATAAAAGGAGGGAATACTACCAAACTCATT
>NW_006921930.1:326521-328932 GCF_000298275.1 Orycteropus afer afer
TAAGAAAGACTCAGAAGAAGGAAGGGACCATACACTTCTCAAGGAAGTGGCCAGTAAAAACCTTATAAATAGCAGTGAAACACTGTCTCATATGTTACTGGAAATTTTTATGAATAGCCCTGAAACATTATCTGATATAGTGCTGGAAGATAACTCTCTCAGTCCAGACGGCACTAAAAATATGACTGGGGAAGAGCTGCCTCCTCAGAGTAGATGTGATGTGAATGGAGTAAAGCTTTCGGGACCTCCATCTGCTGATGCAGCATGACTCAAAATGAGAAGAAACGGCTGCAAACATCCATTAATAATCACAGCATGGAATGTATAAAGTATGAATCTAGGAAAACTGGAAGTTGTCAAAAATGAAATGGAACACATAAAGATCTATATCTTAAGCATTAGTGAGCTGAAATGGACTACTTTGCCCATTTTGAATCAGACAACTGCATTACCTTCTATGCTGGAAATGACAAATTGAGAGGAATGGCATGCCATTCATTGTCACAAAGAATGTTTCAAGATCTATCCTGAAGTACAATACTGTCAATGATAGGATAATATCCATACACCTACAAGAAGACCAGTTAATATTACTATTATTCCAATTTATGCACCAGCAACCAAAGCCAAAGATGAGGAAATTGAAGATTTTTACCAACTTTCATAGTCTGAAATTAACCAAACATGCAATCAAGATGTATTAATTATCACTGGTAATTGGAATGCAAAAGTTGGAAACAAAGAATCACTGGTAGTTGCAAAATATGGCCTTGGTGATAGAAACAATGCTGGAGATCACATGACAGCATTTGCAAGACCAGCAACTTATTCATTGCAAATACACTTTTTCAGCAACATGAATGGCAACTGCACATGTGGACCTAGCCAAATGGAGTACACAGGTATCAGATTGATTACATTTGTGGAAAGAGGGGATGGAGAAGTTCAATATCTTCAGCCAAAACAAGGCCAGGAGCTGACTGTGGACTGCTCATCTGCAAGTTCAAGTTCAAGTTGAAGACAAAAGATATCCACAAGAGCCAAAATATGACCTTGATTATATCCCTCCTGAATTTAGAGGTGATCTAAAGAATAGATCTGATGCATGGAACACCAATGACCAAAATCCAGAGGAATTGTGGGATGACATCAAGAATATTATCCATGAAGAAATCAAAAGGTCATTAAAAAGACAGGAAAGGAAGAACAAACCAAAATGAATGTCAGAAGACACTCTGAAACTTGCCCTTGAATGGGAAAGTAACTAAAGTAAATGGAAGAAATGACAAGATAAAAGAGCTGAACAGAAAATTTCAAAGAGAAACTTGAGAAGACGAAGTCAATTATTATAATGAAATTTGCAAAGACCAAGGACCTCTGGTGATGTAGTGTCTGAGGCATTTGACTGCTAACCAGAAGGCTGGCAGTTCAAACCCATCAGGAAGGAAGACTGGGTAATCTACTTCCGTAAAGATTTACTACCTCAGAAACCCAAAGGGAGTTGCTGTGAGTCAGAATCAACTCAATAGCACTGAGTTTGATTTTTTTTTCTTTTTCTTTTTTTTGGTTTTGTGCTAAGACCTAGAGTTGGGAAACCAAAAGGGAAGAACACGCTCAGCATTTCTTAAACTGAAAGAACTGAAGAAAAAATTTAAGCCTCAAGTTGCAATAGTGAGAGATTCTATGGGCAAAATATTGAATGATGCTGGTAACATCAAAAGAAGATGGAAGGAATACACAAAGTCACTGTACCAAAAAGAATGTTCATGCATTTCAGGAGGTGACATATGATCAAGCACCAATGGTACTGAAGGAAGAAATTGGAACTTCACTGAAGAAAGTGGTGAAGAACAAGGCTCCAGGAATTGATGCAATACCCATTGAGATGTTTCAACAAGTGGATGCTGCACTGGAGGCACTCACTTGTCTATGCCAAGAATTTTGGAAGACAGCTACCTGGTCAAGTGACTGGAAGAGATCCATATTTGTATCTATTCCAAAGAAAGGTGATCCCACAGAATGTGGAAATTATCAAATAATATCATTAATACTAAATGCAAGTAAAACTTTGCTGAAGATAATTAAAAAATGGCTACAGTAACATATTGACAGGGAACTTACAGAAATGCAAGGTGGATTCAGAACTATGTGGAATGAGAGATATCATTGTTCACGTCAGATGGATCTTGCCTGAAAGCAAAAAATAGCAGAAAGATTTTTACTTGTTTTATTGACAATGCAAAGGCATTTGACTGTGTGGATCATAACAAATTGTGGATAATATTGAGAAGAATGAGAATTCCAGAACACTTAATGAGGAACCTGTACATAGACCAGGAGGCTGTCATTCAAACAGAACAAGGGGATGCTGTATGGTTTAAAATCAGGAAGGGAGTGCATCAGGGTTGTAT
>NW_006921930.1:329992-379774 GCF_000298275.1 Orycteropus afer afer
ATAAGCGGCATCATGATAAATGGAGAAAAGATTGAAGTTGTCAAAGACTTCACATTGCTTGGTTCTACAATCGATGCCAATGGAAGCAGCAGTCAGGATATCAGATGACGTATAGCACTGGGCAAATCCACTGCAAGACCTCTTTCAAGTGCTGAAGAGCAAAGATGTCTCCTTGAGGACTAAGGTACACCTGACACAAGCCATGATATTTTCAGTTGCCTCATATGCATGTAAGAGTTGGACAATGAATAAGGAAGACTGAAGGAGAGCCAATGCTTTTGAGTTATGGTGCTGGAGAATGCTGAAAGTACCATGGACTGCTAAAAGAACAAATCTGTCCTAGAAGAAGTGCAGCTGAAATGTTCCTTGGATGCGAGAATGGCCAGATTTTGTCTCATCAACTTTGGTCATGTTGTAAGGAGAGAGCATTCCCTGGAGAAGGATACCATGCTTGGTAAAGTGGAGGGTCAATGGAAGAGGGGAAGGGCCTCAACGAAATGGATTGACCCAGTGGCTACAAAGATGGGGTCCCTGCTGTCAGGGATCGTGGAGCTGACATAGGACCGGGTAGTGTTCTGCTGGTCGGGTAGTGATCGCTATGAGTCAGAGATGACTTGACAGCACCTAACAACAACAACAGGATCCAGTAATCCCACTTCTAGATAGATACCCTAGAGAAATTAGAACCATGAAATGAACAGATATATGCATGCCCACGTTCACTGCAGCATTATTCACAATTGCAAAAAGTGGAAACAACCTAAGTGTCCATCAATTGATAAATGGATAAACAAACTATGGTATGCACACATAATGGAATACTGTTGTTGTTGTTGTTGTTGTCATTTGCCGTCGAGTCGGCCCCGACTCATAGCGACCCCTCCTTGGGTTTCCGAGGCAGTATCACCACGGAAGTAGGATTGCCCAACCTTCCTTCCGAGGAGTGGCTGGTGGATTTGAACCGCCAGCCTTCTGGTTAGCAGTCAAGTGCCTTAGCCACTATGCTACCAGAGCTCACAATGTTAAAGAAAAATGATGAGTCTGTGAAACATATATGTGGGTGAACATAGGAGACATAATGCTGAGTGAAATGTGCAATCACAAAAGGACAAATACTGTATGTGACCACTACTTTAAAAGTCAAGCAAATGTTTACACACAGAAAGAAACTTTCTTTGAAGGTTAGCAGGGGTGGTAGGGAAAAGGAGGATAAATCACTGACTAGAGAGTAGACATATATCAGCTCTCATGTGGGGAGAGGCAATATACAATAACGGGGGGGGCAGCACAAATTATTAAGGTAAAGAAAGACACTAGGAGTAACATAAGAGTTAAAGGCAACAAAGGTAAATACTATTACATACACAATCCTAATAACAGTAATAATAACCCATGAGTGGATGTATAGACAGACATTCAAGCTGAACAGGGGTGGGAAGGGGAATGGAACTACACCCAATGAATAGGTTTGACAAAGTATATTTTAATGTACATATTTATATGTGCTGCATATATATCCATGAATATAGTAGAGCACTTTTAAGAGCAAAGATGTCTCCTTGAGGACTAAGGTGCACCCAACACTAGTTGTGGTATTTTCAATTACCTCCTATACATGTGAGAGCTGGACAATGAAAAAGGAATACTGAAGAAGAGTGGATGCTTCTGAGTTGTGGTGCTGGCAAAGAATGCTGAAAGTACCATGGACTGCTAAAAGAACTAACAAATCTGCCTTTGAAAGAAGTGCAGCTGGAATGCTCCTTGGAAGCAAGAATGGCCAGACTTCGTCTCATCTACCTTGCTCATGTTGTCAGAAGGGACCATTCTCTGGAGAAGGATGTCATGCTTCGTAAGGTGTAGGGTCGACAAAAGAGGGGAAGGCCCTCAGCAAGATGGATTGACACAGTGGCTGCAGCTATGGGCTCAAGCATAGCAAGGATCGTGGAGCTGGGATGGGACTGGGCAGTGTTTGGTTCTGCCATGCATAGGGTCACTGTGAATCAGAGATGACTGAACAGCACTTAACAACACAACATAGTACAGCATACATGCATCAGTTATGAAAATTTTTTAGCCATAACCAAACATATTGAGGGAATGAGTCACCGGGCCTGTGGTTCAGGAACACAATCTCAGGGGGACACTAAGGCCAACTGGCATAAGATAGGCCGCATAGACATGTTCTACATCCTACTTTTGTAAGCAGCAACTGGGGCTTTAAAAGCTTGTGAGCAGCCACCTAAAGCCAACTATTGGTTTCTTTTTGTCTGGAACAAAGAAAAGTGATGAAAATCAAAGTCACAAGGAAACTATTAGTTCACAGGACTAATGGATCATGTGAACCCCAGGCTCCATGACCCTGAGACCAGAACAAGATGGTGCCTGGCTACTACTGCTGATGGCTCTGAAAAGGATCACAATAGCAGGTCCTGAGTAGAATGGGAGAAAAGTGTGGAAAACTCAGAATCATGAAAAGACCAGCTAACTGGTCTGATAGAGATGGTGGAATACTGAGATAAGGATGGTGGATCCTTAGACATTCTTCAAGTCTGGAACTGAACTCACCTCCATGGCCCAATTTCCAACCAAATGCAAGACAGGCCTATAACGTGAACAATAACATCAGGGAGGTGTGTACTCATTAGAACAATAAACCATATGAGATGAAAAGGGCAGCATTTGCTCAGGAATAAAACCTGCCAGAATGTTGGGGCAATGCTTTTCTATTGTTTTAAGCCACCAAATTTGTTTGTTTGTTCTTTGTTATGGCAGCCCTAGGAAACTAATACAGAGACCAATGAATATTGAACTAAAAGGACTTCTTGTCATCTTGTGTCCATACTTCCATAAAATCAAGATTAGTGACAAGTTCCCAAAGGAAACTCGATTTTAACTTAATATGAATATGTTATAAACATATGCAATGATCTTATGATATCAAACAAAAGAGCAAACTTAGGACAGTGCATAAAATTCTTTATTTAGAACAATAAAGTATATGTATATATAATGCAATTTCAAATTCAAACCTGTATAAAAAAGGACCAGGACATATAACTATTTTAAAAAGTACACATACAGTATATACACATACACATCACATTTTATAACCTTTTCTTATTTAATTAAACTTCAATCATAATAAAACTATTTAGAATAGTGTCGACGTACATTTACATTACAATATGCAAACTCCAATCTATGACTGAACTAGCAATATATCTGTGCATCCATCTAAATGTCTGAATACTTTTCAATTCCGTTGATTTTAAACAATAGTGGCAAGTGGACAATATCCTCACACATACTCCTCAGAATGTAGAAGAAGATGATATTTTGATTGAAAAATTGTATTTAGTGAGTCTTCTAGCTCACAAATCAAATAACTGAAAATGCCGTGGTTTTTGGTTTAAACAATTATTTTAAATTTATTTTTTAAAACAATATCATAAGGATATAGTTAGAGATGGCAGTTATAAGTTTACAATGCTTAGCAAATATTTTATGATCATGAATATCCACTTTACTATGGATTATTTCTGAATCATCATATTAATTCCATAAATGTACCATTATTTTATCTTTACAAAGAAAGGCATTTTAAGATGTAATGGAAAGCAGCAACATTATGTATTATGTGACCAAATATCACAGGTGAATCTGTTAGAATTTCAATCTGAATGTTTATATTTTAAAGCCAATTTCAAAATCACATTGTTTCAAAGACAAGCTGGTTTACTTTAAAATTCTCATTCCATTTTCCAAATTTAAAATATAATTTACAGATGACTCCTTTCCAAATTGATTCCAAAATACCTTTGACATTCAAAAACTTTATAAGCATTTTTCTGCTCTTAGCTTTTAATAAAATGAATGCATTGAAATGTTTAATTTGGTGTATTTCCAAATATTACACACATCTTATAGTATCTCTTCCTGACTAAAATGTTCTACTTGTTTTCATTCTTCAGAGGTGATCCAAAACATTTATTTAAGCAAAGGCAAAAGCCATCTCTTGTATAAATGGTTATCCAATTCACAATTCACACTACTTGAAGCTGAATTTCACTTTTACTAATGGACCCTATTTACATTAGAAACAAGAACAGCAATGACTTTTTATGGTCAAGATGCTTATTCACAGATACAAGAGCTGAGTATTTTGTATGGGATAGTTCCAAGTCTCTTTCAACTACTTTTAGCCACAGAGGAATAGGTTTTGGATCTAGAAGTGACCTCAGGGTTCACCATACAGATTTAAAAAAAAAAAAAAAAGTGAGATAGAGGAAGAGAGATAACTTAATTTAATGGCAGAGTGGAGGCTCCTGACAATTCTTCCCAACTTTATCAAATTGCTTTCCTGAAAAATGTATTTCTTAAAGAAGAATAGATAAGGAATGGCTGGAAGTCACATATTAGAATTAAATTTAAAAGCCAGAACTTAACTGCAGAAGAACATTAAGAAAAATCCATGATTCAAGTGGATTTCTCTGTTCATTTACAACTTCAACTGAATTAGAGGTCTAAAATGTGCCGCAAAGTCTCTCCAAAGTACTTAAATGCTCAATGAAATCTGTTTCTTACTAAAAGCAAACACTTCATTATGGACATAAACTTTTTCATTTTAACAGGATAGTTACTTGTTCTATTACAGTATTGAAAAAATCAATTTGACTCTGACTCATTAAAAAATGGCAGTGTGGAAAGTGTACTAGATTATCATACAATACCCAGGAACACTTCCATAATGCTGGGCAGGCACCGTTTATCATGGAACCAGTTTCTTTAAAGACATGGGTTCTACCAAAGAGGTACAAAGCTTTCCATATAAGTTAGAATCTGCAGGGCTTCTGAGATCATTTTAAAAGGCAATTTTGAAACATTCCAAGAGAGGACTATCAGATACATGGCCCCAATTTGAAAGGTAACTTCATGGTTTGCGAGTATCCCATGATTCATGAAGGAGGATATTCAGAACATACATGGGATAAAATAAGCAAAGTTATATATATATATATATATATACCAAAGCAGGTATGACACAGCTGATGCCCAAGCAGCGAGCTTCCAAAATAATGCCCAGCACTTTTTCTATTCCTTATGCATTTTACAGAATTTTATGTTCCAAAAATTGGTAACCCATGTTACTCTCAATACATTTAATTAAGCAGAGCACACATCCCCTCCCCTACCATGCCAGATTCTGTATTTGCAGAATTTTGTTTATTTAACTCTATTGATTAGGACCATGTCCTTGGGTGCTAAAATCCAGTGAGTAGCTTTGAGAACACAAATATATTTTTTTGTATTCTCAAGCTTACGAAACAGCATTTCCATATGCTCAAGAAAATAGAAACCACTGGTTAAATAAGTCAAACCATTTGACTGAGAAGTATCAATCCAGGTAGCCATGACCTACACACAGAGCTCATATTAACTTATGCCTGTTTTCCTTGAAACTATCAATGTCACACAATCAAACAGGTCCTTTTAAGTTATTAAAGTGATGTCTGGCTTTACTAGCAATTGTTTGTGCCAAGGGTATCCAAGGGCCTCAAAAGTTAATGCAGCTTCCCAAAGCATCTGGGTTGTATTTTACAGAAATGATTATTCTTTGAGGAACTTTAACACTTTAGAGAAGGAAGGGACATATGTGCTCTTTGGTACAAAAAAGCACAAAGGCCACTTACCAATTAGCTTTGAACATATGCTAAAATCCAACAATATCAGAAATATTTGGACTTTTGAAATTAAAGGAAAGCTAGCAGTTTTTATACCTTTTGTATCACTACATTGAAAATGGTCAGATTATGGCCCTATTACATAGAAATAATGTTGCCAAAAGATCAAATTAGACTGGATTCCTTTATATATATGCTCATGTATGTTTAAAGGACCTTCAACAAAATAAACTAAAAGAAAATGTTCTTGAACTTTATTCAGAAGTTTCTTTGACTATATATAAATGGTTAGGGCAATTCACACAATCGCTGATGAGTTCTAGTTTAAAAACACAGTGTCCATCTTGAGAATTCCTGCCAAATTCACTCTTAATAAGCAAAACGCTGCCACACATTTTAAATAACAAACTGACATGCACAACTACATAAAGCTCTCTTTTTATCTTTTAATTCTTAAATCTTAATGAATATAGAGTGCCAGATTTTAAATAAATGGATCCCTTAAACAGATAATGGTGATTATACTATAAATAACTAAAGTTTCCAGATTCCTTATGTTCTTTAAAAGCCAAGTAACTTAGTTTTCAACACCCATATAAAGCATCTGGGTGTGATTTTTAACCTTACATATAAAATATCATAATTTATTTTTACTCTGTCCCATGGTGGAAATGTAAAATGGGACCTTCATACATTTGGCATTTTCTCCTAAATCCCCTCACACAACTCCGTAATAGTTTTAGAATACAAACATTGTGTAATGTATTTTGCAAACACAATTTATACACTCTATAGTGGTCAAGGGAAAAGGGAGACTTCACCAGGGGTGCCAGGTGTCCCCTACGGCACTCTTCTGCTGTTCAGTCTTCCTAGCTTCTTCACGGTTTAACCCTTCAGAGAGTCTCCATTCTGCAAAGGCATCACTGCTCTAGTTCACTGCCGGCTCCCCTATATGGCTAGAACCAGCTGTGTCCATTTGTCTAGCGAGATATGGTTGAGCATGGTTTATGTCAGGAAGAGATCATAATCAGACCTCTATCGTTAATCAGCAGCTACAAGGCTGACCTGTTGCCTACTCCTATCACTTAGTTCCCATTGCTTTCTGTATTATACAGTGGCTGATTCAACTGAGTTTTTGTTTTTTTAAATCTTTTTCTAGATCCCTTTGAGACAAAAATTGTTACCCCCATTATCCAGGCTGACCATCTACTTGCAGAGACCAGGATAACTACGGATGCAGGTTATAGCTGAGAAATAAAGCTCTGTGTTTTTTTCAGCAATTAGACATTTCTGGAGGCATGCAAATGGTGTGTACTGTCTGAGACACGTGCTTTCTTTCCCAACACCAGTCTTAAGTCCTTAATGAGACCACAAATCCTCCAGGTCCTTAAAATAGAGTCCTGCTCCATGCAAGTTCTTCTTTACAGATGATTAATTCAGTGCCAGTTTCACAGTAAAACACTTTGTTCCAATTTCTGAATCATCCTTATAGAGTCATGGGTAGCAAGAACAGATAAAGATGCGGTCTGTCACTCCAGACAGAATATGAATTTGTTTTAAGCTGCTTCATTTATGAAGCAAACATGAACTGTTACCCGCCTAGAAAGAAAGAAGAAAAGAACTATTATGGCATGTCTGTTCTCTCCCTTCACATTTTCAGTTGCTGATTAATATGAGACTATAGCATAGTGGCTAAAGCACTTGACTGCTAACCAGAAGGCTGGCGGTTCAAACCCACCAGCCACTCCTCGGAAGGAAGGTTGGGCAATCCCACTTTCATAGTGATACTGCCTCGGAAACCCAAGGAGGGGTCACTACGAGTCGGGGCCGACTCGACTGCACATAACAACAACATACAGTGAATAGACCTGCAATATATGCTTTACTTACACTCTAAAATAATTTGTTCTACATGCAGTGATGTATTTATTGCTCTTTAATATACCCTTATTTTTTGCTTTTAAAACATTTAACAACATCTGAAATAATCACATTATTTATCATTGTCCGTTTCTTCCCACTGGAATGTAAGCTCGATGAGGGCAGAGAGCTTTGTCTATTTGTTTCTTGCTGTACCTGCAACACTTAGATCAGCCCCTGGCCCATGAATAGACATTCAGTTAATACCTGTTGAATGCAAGGATGGAGGAATAAAAACCTGTGGTTTTTATACCTGAAGGCATTGCACCTATTATCTCAATTTGTGATGGATGATAAGAGAGTTAATAACCTTTTCAATTTCTCCAGCAAGGCTCCAAAAAAGGGAGTAATGGATAAACAGTGAAGAGACAGAGAGAAGAACTAAGGCAGTGACTGACCAGAGAGTAGAAGTGGAGATGGATGAAGTGGCAGGAAAGAGATATTGGGACAGGTGGAGAAGCTAGTCAGAGTTCACCAAGAAAAATAGCTGTATGGTCACTGAGCAGCTCTAAATCTTGACTGTCTAGCAGGGTTTAAGAAATCACTTCTCCCAACTGAGGAAATAGTAGCAGAAAGATGTTGCCAGCCAAAAAAAAGGCTGAAATCCTGGCACCACATCCTGACAAAGCCTCTAGGGAGGTTCATTTGGCCTCAGCACAACTTATTGTACTTGTTGAAGCATGAAAGACATACTTTGGTTCAGTTCTTGAGAGATGGTGTTAAATCACTGAGCTCTGGACTTGGCTTTCAGATTTTCAACTCTTAAGTAAAGCACATGTACTTCTCATCAACTTTTCATTAAAGATACTGTCTTCATTGTACTCAAATACATGCATACTTTGCATTTCTTCTCTTTTCATTGACTCTTCCCATACCTTATCCTTGTTTATCAATCCCAGAATCACAGACAACTGGTTTTAAAACATTCCAGATCATTACACAGGTTATGTATGGAATTCCATAGTATGAGTAATGGCAGTGTTTTATTTTCCAGTCTCTCTAAATATTATATCCTAAAAATTATACCACATGACTATTTATCAAATGGAGAACTTTAGGAACTCAAGAGTCTATATTTAGAAAAGTAGAATATAATTTAGACAGAAAAATTAAGAGACATTAAGAGAAAACTTCAGAAATACAAAATATAAAAAGATATTATAAGAAATAAAGCTTGGTTAGAAAAGTAAGTGGTAATTACAAAAAGCAAAATTATTATTATTTTTTCTAATAAGTTATAGAATAATTTGAACTTCTAACTTTAATCCAAGGTAGAGAAATAATGATTGGCAATTTATTTGTGAGTTAGTTCCTGGGTCACTTAGCAAAGAAAATAAACTCAAAGGCTGACAACAACTCTTTTCCCATAAAATAAAACTATAATTTTTATAATGATAATCTGAATTTTCAGACCAAACTCATGACATAAGTAGGACAAGTACTAAGAGCCATTCATTATAAATGAAAATCAGGAGTTAAAATCTACAAACTCATCCAATAAGCTGTTGTTGTTGTTGTTATTGTTATGTGTCCTTGAGTCGGACCTACTGCTAGTTAAATCACAGAGCCCAGGCTTGAACTCATCTAATCTCTTGTAACCCTCTCCATCACAATGGGCCTACAGAACCAACCAAAAACCAAATACTGCCGTGGAGTCAGATCTGACTCACAGCGACTCCTCCTTGGGTTTCCGAGGTGGTATCACTACAGAAGTAGATTGCCCAACCTTTCTTCTGAGGAGTGGCTGGTCTACAGAAAGAAGGTAAAAAACAAAGCTACTAAAGCTTCAGAAATTCTTAGGAAATACTTGATAAAGACTCACAGAGCTTTTCATTTGGTAACCAAACAGGCTCTACACACGGACTGCCCAAGCTTGATTGGAGCACATCTTTATTCCAATTCTAAAAGCCATTCTCTTCAGTCTTAGCTCAGGTCTTTTGGGAACTTCCAGTTTGTGTTTCTTTTATGAATCTCTCCACAAGCCTTATTGGAATGAGAATAATTTTCTATACTTAACCATGCTATAGTAGTAAGTCATGAAACAACGCTGACTGTCTACACAACCTGCTAGTACTATCAACTGGAATGTGCCTCCTCTGTTACTGAACAGTTTTTCTCCCAATGCTTCAAGTTAGATTCTTTGTAGATAACTCCCAAGTCTATTATTTCCAGCCCTGACTGGTTTCTGAACAGAGAGCTCTCTGAACTGAACAGTTCCACCAATATTTACCAACAGCTTCTTCTCCTGACTTTTCTGGTGCCACTTTTAATGGCATTAGTATCTTGCTATTTCCATAGGTTCCAAATCTTCCTTGAATATGGTCCATGATGCCAAGCCTCACATCCTCACATTGCATCAGAAATTAATAAAGACTGGTTGAATCTTTGTCTGCAATGTCTCCACAATGGTCCATGTTTTCCTACTACCATGGTCTTGATTTAGTTCTTACACCTGCCTGGAAGACTGGCCTCCTAAATGGATTCCATGCCTGCAGTTTAGCACTCCAATTCATTTTGTCCCACCAAAACCAAATGACTTTTCTTCTGTTTTAACTGTACCACTCATATCCTTTGAAAAACATTCAAAGGCTCCTTATAATTTACCCAATGGAATATAATCCTGGTGTCTGGCATCCAAATCTTTTTTGAAACTGATCTCCACTCTCTCTTTTTAGCACTTTAACCTTTTATGTGTGAACTCCACTTGTGTCCATCTGTACAAACTGATCCTTGAACACTGTACTTTTAGGCCACCAGGACTCAGTTTACGCATCTTGCAGTGTCTGGATTATCCCTTGCCTATTGGTCATAATATCTGATCAATCAGTGCGAACTCAGTTCAAATGCTAGCTCCACAACAAAGCTTTTCTCCTGTTGCTAGTGACTTCTCTTCCCCTTCAAACAAGGCCAATGTATATGGTTTTGCACTGCACAATTCTAAGGGGTGTCATCACACCAGTATCTAGATTGTGTTAAGTGCATACCCTGCAGAACCATATGCAGTGGCTCTATCTATGATCTCTTTTTTCATTTTTTTGAAGCTCCTTTTGTTGCATTTTAAACTTTGCAAACTTATAGTCTGCTTTTTTTATTTGGTCATTTATGTATATGCCTTACTTCCTTTTGTGGGCTTTAAGCAACCTGAGGACATAACCAGGTTACACTGAGCTTTGCTTTGCCCAGTGCGTCTACTCAGGTTTGTTGGAATCACATTCGAAGGAAGAAAGGGGAGCAAAGTGTCCCTACACTATACTAAAATAAATGGACCTTTTAATGTAATTTACCTCATTTATTTCTCTTAAACAGTGTTACACACAAACAAATAAGTGAAAATTATAATAAGTCATCTGAAAAGTTCTTGTGGGATGTCACATATAGATACCTGGCATCAGCTAAATGACTAAGCAGATTTTTAACTTTTCAAACAAATGTTTTCTTGTTTTGCGTCAAATAAACACAGCTTTAGTATATTTTCTCTTAAGAGATAACTTTTCCTTTTGTTTCCACATTCTTTCCTCCTATTTAAAACAGCAAACCCTACTTTACTTCTCTGAGTTTCCAATTATAAGCTATTTCCTTCAGAGAACTAACTATCACATTTGTTTTCTATTCCAGTGTTTCAATATTTGTGCTGATTTAATTTGTTTAGTTGGTGGAACTTCCATTTCAGGGGTGAATCTTTGCCCTAAACCTGAGTTATCCGTGTTATATCCCCCCTTGCTGTTAACCAAGAAAAAGACTACAATCTAAATTACATCTAATTTCTTTCAACATGAAGTACAATTCCACATTTCATTTCATTTCAAAAGCATCTACTGGTGCTTTTGACACCTGTTATGTTTATTTCTGGAAAAGTTTTCTGTCTTTCTATTAGAAGTTAGAATCAGCTCCCCTGAAATTTCCCTCCACCATGCCATTCTCCCCAAACGTAAAGTTATTCAGCAAGTTTTAAACTTCTGTTTGTACAGAGCCAAGTAGAAGGCTTTAGGCCATACAATGGGTCCTCAATACATGATTACAAATGATAAATATGCATTTACACTTGGAATTTTATAGATTCATGTTGATGAGTTAGCTGTTTTCTTTATCTTTTTCTGATTAGTATGTGAATTATTTCTTGATAACATACACAAATTTTTATTACTTTCACAAAAATAATTCTGAGACATTCTTTCGACTCTTAAATCATGTATTTAACAAATATTTGTTAATCACTTACTATGTGTGTTCTGGTTACCTAGTGCTACTCTGACAAGAATATACCACAAATGGGATGGCTTAAACAAACAGGAATTTACTTTCTTACAGTTTGGAGGCTAGAAATCTGAGTTCATAGTGCCAGGCTTCTAGGGGCTGAGTGAAAGCCCCTCAGCCTTGGGCTTCAGCTCTGCCTCCAGCTCCCAGCCCACTGAAGCTAGAAGTGTTTCTTCACTCAGACACCTGTTGGCTGCTGAGGCTGACAAGCCCAAGGTTGACAAGTAAAAGGGCATAGTCCCCATGTTACTAAACTACACGGCAGGCCATTAATTTAAGTCCATTTTAAGTCCCAAGGTCAGCAGAGCACAGCAGCCTGCTGAGCAATGACACAGCTACATGCAAGGTCCAAACATGCCGTAGGCCAGAGACCATTCCCCAAGGCTTCTCATCATATACAGGAAGCAGACCACATCCCTAAGGCAGCTATTAAGCTGCTCAAAGTAGATTCCACCATGGAGTTGATGACCAGTCTCACCATGGGGAATACTACACCCAGCTGCCCAGCCACTCAACCAGGCCTAGCCAAGCTGACATACAAACTTAACTACCACAATGTGCAAATGATATGCTACATAATTTGGTGAGATTCTAAAGTTAAATTAGACATAAATCTTGCCTTCTAAAAGTTTATGTTTAGGATGGAACACAAAATGTCTAGGTAAGTAACTGTAAAATCCTACCAAGGGACATGTGAAGTGTAATTAGAAGGCCCTAAATAGAGATAACTTTCATTCGGAGTCAGCTTTTTGGAGGGAGTGGTATCCGAGCTGGGCTTTGAGAAAGCTACACAGAGTTAGGAATAAGGCACTCGAAGGAGTGTTATTCACTTCTCATTTCATTCTACACCGACCACTCAGGAATTATGTGAGTGATAAGTTCATTTCTGAACAATTTTAGACTTCTTTCACCTGACTGTTCAATTTGATATTTCTTCTACTTAAGTAATGTTTCCTACATTAAGAAAAATAAATCAAAGGCAGCCATCCCTTGTGACTCTATTCTCCTGTGTTTGCACACCTTATGTCTTATTGAGCAAAATAAGCAAATTATACACACACATACACACACATGATAAAAACAAACTCTGTTTCAGAAGAACACTTTTCCTTATCACATGGGATCCACAGTAGCTCCCTCTGCTTCCTCTCTGAGGATAGCACTCTATGACCCACCTGCAGTCCCCTAATAGGCAGGTCCCCTCATTTAGAGTTCATTCATTCACTCAGTCACTCATTCACTATAAACACTGAGAGTCTACAATGCTCAGGCATCAAGTTAGGTGCTGGAGATACAGCAAGAACAGACAGACCCACTTGCTGCCCTTGAATGTTATCTGACTGGCAGACATAGGCATCAGTTGCCTGTCCATGGTTGCTTGAAGATGTCACATTTTTTCCTCTTAAACAAGTGGACTGGCTTTTCCCATCATAATCCATTCTCCAAATGCCACAGGATGAACGTCACAACTGAAAATCATAGGGTTAAAGGCCCACTTGCCAAATCAGGATCTCTGCAATGCAGTGTCAAAACCAACAGCAGAGGACATTGCTCAAGCCTTTGCTACTCAATTAACTATTTATTGTGTGATTTGTGGGACTCTGGCTGAAGGGAACCAAAATGGCAGTTAGGGAAGAAATGGAGAGGTCTGCATTGGGACTGGAGAACAGAGAAATGGGTTTCTAGAGAAAATAATGATTTCCGCTTAGAGAATATTGACTCAGAAAAATTAAAAATGGATAGCACAGAGGGTCTATTTATTCACATTAACTGACAGGAAAAATGTGCCAGGAGTAAAGCTAGAATGGGGAGCAGAAAAAAGCGAGGATGCTACTGATACATTGGACATGGTGATCAAGGGCAGGAGAGATGATAAAAATGATGAAATAGGGAATTACAGGAGAAAGTGCTAGAGAAAT
Source organism: Orycteropus afer afer (assembly GCF_000298275.1). Lineage (NCBI taxonomy): Eukaryota > Metazoa > Chordata > Mammalia > Tubulidentata > Orycteropodidae > Orycteropus > Orycteropus afer. The sequence goes on from NW_006921930.1 coordinate 343,767, forward strand.
AGGCTGTATTATTATTATATCATGTTATTTCTGATCATTCAAAAATGATGTTCTACAGCTGTAACAGTGAGCCCCTGGAGAGACAGAAAGACTCTCAGACACAGCTTCTCTGTGAAGGTTCAGCTCTAGATATAAATCTCTGAATGTGAGGCAGAAGGAAAGCCAAAAAGTAGTGACCTGGAAGCAAAAGGCAGAGCTGACCACAAGCCAACTGCATCTGTAGTTATCTACGACAGTCCATGAGGGAGGGCAGGGAAGAACTGTGGATTAGGAAGAGGGGAGAAGATTTGTATGCCACTGTGGTTAAATGTAGGAGCTCTGGCGGCGTAGTGCCTAAGGCATTTGACTGCTAACCAGAAGGGTGGTGGTTCACCCCACCAGCCACTCCTCGGAAGGAAGATTGGGCAACCTATTTCTGTAGTGATATTGTATTGGAAACCTAAGGAGGGGTCGCTATGAGTCGACAGCAGTGAGTTTGGTTTATGTGTTTTTTTGTGTGTTTAAATGTGTTGGGGATTCTAGGAGTAGTAACCTAATTACCAGCCAGTATGCAGAATTGAAAGTGAGGGCAGTGTGAATCGGTAATTGGGTCAGGTCAGTGCCAGGTTGGGCATTCCTCCAACAGTAGCTGCAGCTTAGGTCAAGAGAATGCAGACACACAGGAGAGGAGACACAACATCAGTCCCTTCTGGCCACATCTTTCTCTCCATTCTCCAATAAACCCTCCCTCCACAGGCCCCACACAATCACCACAGGCATCTGCCATTGCTTTATATTCAGTACATCCCAGGCTCTGGACTGTTCCTAGACACAAGTGTCACACCTGTGATGTGGCAGGTGACACTTTACCCTAACAGATTTACCCTCCTAACTATAAGATATTTTCAACCTTTTCTCCCTTCCCTTAAAATGGCAGGGAAAGTATCTTTGTTTGTCCTTTTGTTTTAACATCTAAAAATTGGATACTGCTTCTATTATCTTACGGTGTTAACACCCAAATGAAATTGATTTTATTCATTATTCCTCTACGGTATTATTTTAATTCTAGTTTGCTTACTCTCTTGTCTGATTGATTGGTTTCACAACTGTTCTAAAGAAACACTGGACTGTTCTGTTTTGGTATATCTTCCATAGAGGATGAATCCATTAATCAGGACTATCACTGCTTAATGTTCAAAACTTGAGATACATACAATGACTTAGGTACGCACAATTCAATTATGTAACAGCTTTAGTGAACAGAGTGACATCTGCTTGATAGAAGACTTACTAATATACTTTGTTACTAAATTTTGGCATCCAGGATGCTGTATAGTTCTTGTTAAATATCTCAGCTTCAATTCTATAAACTTACCAATGTACGAAAGCAACAGTGTTGATACAAGCCACAATTACACTTCTTGAAACTCTCTTTCTTTTTCTTGCAACATACTGAAAAACAACAAGAAAAACGCTTATTTGCTTTTGGGTGAGATTCTGAAGTACACCATGATCTGGGTATTGGAAGAGGCAGGGTTTTCTGTAAATCCAGTAGCAAAAGATTGCAAAACACAGTGGGAAGCTTACCTTCATAAATCACACTCCGGGAAAGACTGCATCTCTCTCAACACAGCCTTTCCAAGTACTTTAAAAACTTTTCTGCCTATGCACATATTCATATTAAAAATGCTTCCATGTACTTAATATGTGTGTATGTATGTACATAGGCATGATATGAGAGAAAGTAACATGCCAGTTAAAACTTATAACTGAAAGTAAATGAAAATATTGGTCCAAGGGCAATAAAGAATAAGGTAGAAGAGTAATCAGGGCCAGCTACAGGAAATGGAAGAGTATGCTAAAAAAAAAAAATAATAATAATAGGAGCTCTGGTGACATAGTGCCTAAGGCACTTGACTGCTAACCAGAAGGCTGGTGGTTCAAACCCACCAGCCACTCCTAGGAAGGAAGGCTGGGCAATCTACTTCCATAGTGATGTTGTTGTTGTTGTTATGTGCCATCGAGTCGGCCCCGACTCATAGCGACCCCTCCTTGGGTTTCCCAGGCAGTATCACTACGGAAGTAGGATTGCCCAACCTTCCTTCCAAGGAGTGGCTGGTGGGTTTGAACCGCCAGCCGTCTGGTTAGCAGGCAAGTGTCTTAGCCACTATGCTACCAGAGCTCCCTCCATAGTGATACCACCTCAGAAACCCAAAGAGGGGTCACTATGAGTTGGGTCTGACTCAACGGCACATAACAACAACAATAATATGCTAAAAATATTTTTTCTCTGTTTTTGCTGAAAATACCAAACATATTGAAAAAAAAAATTAGTGGCTCTGAAAGCCAGAATGAAGTAAAGTATATTAAATAAGCAGGAGAAAAATCACTGCCAGTATCCTAAATAGGAAGTGTCATTACGAACCATGGTTTAAGGAAGAATGTAACAAAGGTTGGATGAAGATAATGACTACTGCCAAAAAAAGTCCAAAGGTTGGGCAGAGAGTCTAAAAAAAGTAATCAGTATGTCTTTGGTAATGTTGTGGTAAAGGGCCTAACCATCAGAGCTCCATGACCAGGAGTCTGAGCAAGGCTGCTGCTGACTGAAATAAAGAAAGCAGATACCCTAAGAGGGATCATGAAAATGAATATGCAAAGGTGTCCCACAGGTAGACGTAGGACTGAGGAGAGAGTGAGAGCTCAGAAACACGGATGACACTTGGGAAACACTGGTTGAGAGCTGCCATTAGGAGAGTGAACAATGTCTTACAGATGTTATGTGCATGTGTACAGTATGTGAAATGACAATGTCAATCTTACTTATGCACACACCGAACAAGCGAAATACCTTATTTCATTATCCTCTTCATTGATCTGTATGTCTTCAACTGCCCTTGTAAGATTTGATTGTTTCTTCTGGGAAAAGAATAATAACAAACATATAAAAATATTTAAGCGGTAAATGGCCTCACCTTTTGATTTTTATAATGTTAATAATTCCAATGATTTTTTTTCAGCATCCAGCATGTAAAATATTTTTCAATAAAAATTATGAAAAGTGCATGGAATTACTGACTCAACATTTTTAGGATGCTGGAGGTGGAAAAGTAATAATAAAAAAAAACTGTCAGATTTGAATTATTCAAACTTAAAAGACCTTTCAAAAGTCTGAGTCATGATGATTCAGCACATTGAAAAATTTTCAACAGGCTTCAATGAGAAGAGGACAAAAGATGTGAAATCCAGAATAACAGATAACACAATGGCATTTCTTCTTGACTTTTAAGCACGTGATATGATGTTCAGCATATTTCCTTCCTTTTCATATTTAGTTCAGGCTACTGAAACCAGTTCCCATCATTGTTCAAGCTTACATTCTCAGCTAGAGGTGTTGGCCCCAGAACTTGAAGAATGAAAAGAGAAATCAATCTGAGATTTAAACGTTGTTGAAGCTACAAATTAAGGTAGGATTCCATGTTTCTCAGTAGGATCCTTTCTCAGAAAAAGGAGATTTGTTTGCTAATAACTTATGCAAATATTGTACAAACAAATAAATAAAGTTCAGAAGACTTTCAATTAAGGGAAAGAAAAAAAAAAAAAAAGAATAGCAACACTTACCTTCCAGTAGAAGGCTCCAAATGCAAACCCAATTACAAGAGAAAAGAATGCTGGCAATGCCATGGCTGCCCACTGTAGGTTGGAGTCTCCAATGGAATTTTCAGCCTTCCCTATAATTTAAAATGCACAGTGGTGAGTACAGCAAATCCATGCTAGAGGTTCTGCTCTCATGCTGTGGTTGTTTCCAATTGTTTCCATTAAGTATTCTTGACCTATTCTCCATTTAAAGTATTCGAAAGGTTGATTTTTCTGCTGAGTATTGCTTTGGAAAATACTGCTTTGGGGTACAAAAATACAAGTCTTCATGTTATCCAAAGATAAACAAGTTTAAAATGAAAGAAATCCCACAGACAGGAGGAGATTCCATTTGGCTAACATTGACACACATGGAACAAAGACTTGGCACATTCCTGGAGATGGTGATGATTTATGCTATCAACAAATCCATCTTGTGATCTTGTCCAAAACTTTAAAAAATGTCATTGCAACCCAGATCAAGGTCCGTAAGTATTAAGGTATGTTTGGCCTGCCTCAAATACTGTTATATATCTACCATATTACACTATTTTTAGGTATCGCATGATAAGGATCATAGTTGTTTCTTCATTCCTATCTTCAATCTCATTTATTGGATGCCAGGTCATGTCAAGCTCTGTGCTTAGTACTAAGAGTCTGAGTTTTCAGACTTTATTAAGAGTTTGATTTTTCACACTTTTCATGTTGAAAATCTTCAAACTGTTTAACATTTAACAATGGTTAAAAGCACCAAACAGTGTCTCTCCAGTGTTTCTCCCAATAAATAACTTAGTAAAACAGAAGACACAAGAAATTGGCTTGGAACAATTTCCTTGGTTCCAAGAGAAGCAGAATGCTTAAAGAATTAAACAAAAGATGTATCCCATAAGGGTCTCTCCTCCAAACATGAGGCTTCACTTTCTGAAAGATTATTGTCTCCTTACACGGAACAACCTGGTTATTTGGGAACATTAACAGACATGTACTAGTATCTCAGAGTTAAATTCTCGGTGTTCTTTCAAAAATGCATTTAGAAATTATAAGATTTCAACAAGTATATGATCCAAATATAAATGAACTCAAGGTAAAGTGATTGTTTTAGGCTAATTTTGCAATGCAGCTAACTTAATATGATTTTAAAAACAATGTGGGTTACCAGATCGGCTTTCAATCAACTATTCAATTTATAATGTGCCTAGAGAGCATAAAAGAAATAAATCATTGTATGTGAATCACTGTTTACAGGGGGGAAATTAACTCACGGTTTTTATTTTGGAAGCAAGAAACACCTTACTTAGTATAGTGAGAACAGAAATTGCCCACAACTCCCCCCGCCAGTTTGTGAACTGTGAGCAAGAAACTTCCAAATTCTAAGCAACTCAAAAATTTCTATCAAGTAGGTCAGAGGCACTAATAAAAGGATGTGTGCATGTTACTCAGATGCATGTCCGGGGGGGAGGGGGCAGTGAGGACTAGGATGTCCAGGGTAAGGTGCAGAAGGACAGGCAGAAAAGGGGGTCTTATGCCTAGGTACCACTAATCATAACTACCAGTCACCTCCTGTAGACTTAACTTCTAACCCACCCCACATCCTACACCCCCAGGAGTGGTATGTTCCAGACATCATAAGTTGGAGAGCCCAACATGAATTTTCTCACCAAAATAAACCTGTGCTATAAAAAGGGATTTGACATAATTAAAATAGTACTATTATTATAATAATATAGCTACTTTGGAGGGTTATATAAGATTATATGTCTTAGTCTGAGATCTACACCTTTTATAAAAGTGTTTTTTCTAAGAAATGGGTTTCAGGGTTACAAGAAATTCCTGCTGTTTTAGGAATTTTAATATCATAATTGTAAAGAACTTAGGTACTTGTCTTTGAATCCCACTGTCATGTTGGTATTCTCCTTGATAGCAAACATACCATGGCCCACATTGTCTACTGGGAATCCTGACATAGGAAGTTAATAGATTTGACTAGGTGATCCCCTTCAGAGGCCTTAAGCCATGTATACAGAAAAAATAAAGGAAACTACTGATCCTTTTCCCTCAAACCCAATGGAAATGCCAATGAGCTAGAGTGGTGCTTATCTTACTTCTATATTTGACCAGCTAGTATGTTCTGGAATCAAGGCAGCCAAACAGCCCCTGTTCTGCCTATTCCACCTGAAGGTAAAACCCCCAAGGCTTGATCTTGCCACTCAGACAAAAGGAAACACTATACTCATTAGCAAAAGCAGAAAGAGCTTACAAGAGAGTGCAGGAGTGTTGCAATTCCCTACCCAATACCTTTCTTAGGCAGGAATAGTTCTCTTAAGTGAAGCCTTCCAAAGTCATAGGAGAGAAGAAGTACCTAAGGAAAAGTCACACTGCTCTCCCAGAGTGCTATGGCTTTTTAACCTCTTTGAAAGTTCTACTCCTAGGACTACAACCTAAGACAAAGTCCTAGACTCTGCCTAACGTGCAGCAGGAATCCTCTTGCAGGACACTAGGAGGGAGAGGTATAGTCAAGACCAGAAGGGGAAAGGGCCCACAGACCCCGAGCTTCACCTCCTATCAAACCAGCTGCTGTGGAGCCGATTTTGAGTCACGGCAGCCCGGCTGTGTCAGAGGAAGACTGCTCCACAGCACGGTCAGGCCTTTCTTCTGAGGTTGCTTTGGGTGGATTCAAACCTCCAACCTTTTGGTTAGCAGCTGAGTGCATTGACAGTTTGCACCATTTCTACAGAGGCCAATATTATCTGACTTTTTGTCAGTTCTTTTGCTAAATCGAAGGGCAAAAAAGGCAGGTCCTTGATCCTCCCCACAACCCCTTCCAGGAATACTGCAGTCCCTCTTGGAGAAAAAGAAAAACAAAGCTATCAGAAAAGGCTTGCTTACACCTCCAGGGGATGATTTCCAATACTGGCCACTGCTCCTACCCCACTAGGGATTGATGAGGCTTGAACTGTATGCCACAACGCCAAGATGGAAAGAATTTGGGCCCAAAGCCCAAACCAGTAACAAAGCTTTACTCTTCTGCAAGTATTGCCCGCAAGAACAAAGGGACCTTAGGTGCAGGGTGAGATGAAGGTGAAAGTTCGTCTAGGACAGGATTTGAGAAATACCGAATTTCTGGGGTTTTACTGTATTAATTGTAACTCATTATTACTAAAACTTCCCAAAATCCATGAGAATTGACTTGTTTGGTTTAACTAATCATTTATGGCATCTGTACAATCACAGAACACAAAAAGCTGTCTAGAATCTTACTGACTTCCTTTTTAGAGTAAGTTGCTTGTGGGTCTGATGCCTAAGAACATGGATTTCCAGGTGCTTAAAAAGAAAGCAACTCAGTAGTCTTTGGTTCTAATCCAAAACTTACTAAAGGCTCACCTCAATTACTGATCCACAGCCTTGTAGCATCTGATTATTCTAATAATTAATGATGGGGGCTTACTATATGTACATCAGGTATGACTCCAAGTATGTTTAGCAACTCATTTAAAACAAATAAAAACACTATGGAAGAAGGTATTATCATCCTCCACTTACTCCACTGGGGAGATCAGAGAAATTAAATAACTTTCCCAAGGTCATACAGCTAGCCTAGGTAGTCAGGTAGTCTGACTCAAGACTTTGTAGAATCTGTGTAGGTTATGGCAAAGAAGGGACTGCTTTCTATTATCATTTAAGAACTCTCTGCAAGGATCTCAAACCTAAAACATCTCTGAGCTGGGCATAAAGGATGTTACTATTACCTGGAAAACACAATTCCCTTTGGATAACTTGCAGATTTTTGACTCTCCCTTGCACGAAGAGGACATTCACACATTCTGAACATTCCCTTCAAATTTATGGTCTTCTGCTGGCATGGCCAGTTTCAGGATTTTATCACCGAAAATTTGTAAGCTTTTTTCAAATCTACCTGACTTCCCTTCTAAAAAACAGTCTCCACCTCCTCTGTGCTACAAATAAAAACATTTACATACTTCTGTTATTATAATACCTATTATCCATGGCATGATGTGTATTTTATTTTTATTATTAGAATGTGAGCTCCATGAAATCCAAGTGCCATGTTCATCTGAGTGACTTCATCTGGCCAAGATGACGACAATGCAAGACCCACATTTAAAAAAAGAAAGAAATCAAACAATGGGAAGAAGGAAAACAAAATAAGCTGACCCTTCATTTTGCAATTTAAAAAGTAACCTCAGACTCAGAAGCAGACACAGGAATGAACAGGTATTTTACATTCAGTTTGCTTTTAAAGTCAGAAGGAAAAACTTTCACTTCTAGCTATGATGGAATAATTAGCAGCAGACAAGCCTTCCCAACTGAAATAATTATAATATTGGATAAATTATATGATGCAACTGTTTCCAGACATTAAGCCAACAAGCAGCTCAGGACTTTAAGTCTTCACAGAGGGGGACATAATACAACATGAACTCCATGACTGCCCTGGCTTTCTGCCTGGGAGGCTACTTCAGACCGCGGTGTGGAAGCTCGAGTTCAAGCAGGGCTCAGGTGTCTCACTGAGATAAGGAGGCAGAGATTGAAGTTCAGCGTTGCTCACGTGGCTGGAGTTTGTGAGGAAGGGTTACTGGGGAGGTGGGAGATGTGCAGAGGAGCACCAGAATTCTGCAGGCCTCTTGTTAAGTCATTGGCTGAATGATAAGCTGTACACACACAGGGAGAGATGTCACAAGATCTGGAAACCCCAGCAGCAGTCAACAGGAGTGGAAGACAGAGTGCTGATAAGGAAGAGGACAGAGACTTTCTGGGCACTCAAGGGATAGTTTAGAAGTTCTATGCCTTAGCAATAAGGCCACTCTACCTGAATCCCCCAAGAAAACTTAAAAATAAGCCTCAGCAGTCCAAAATAGCCACATACTGCATGACACTAACTACCTGACATTCTGGAAAAGGCTAAACTATAGAGACAGTGAAAAGATCAGTGGTTGCCACATATACTTTTTCTTCTCTTTCTTTCAAAGACATATGATTTAAAGCAAAAATTTTAAGACCACTGTTTTGGTTATCTAGTGCTGCTATAACCAGCATACCACAAATGGATGGCTTGAACAAACAGGAATTTATTCTCTTACAGTTTAGGAGGCTAGAAGTTCGAGTTCAAAGTGCTAGCTCTAGGGGCTGGGTGAAGGCCCCTCAACCTGAGGCTTCAGCTCTGCCTCTTGCTCCCGGCCCACTGGAACTGGAGGTATCTCTTAACTTAGGCAGCTACTGGCTGCTGAGGCTGACAAACCCAAGGTCAACCAGTAAAATATCACAGTCCCAAGATTATCAGGCAAATGGCAGGACACTAGTTCAAGCTCAGAAACACCCACAAGATCAACAAGCAATGTGGCAGGCTGCTGAATGAAGAACTGGCTAAATGCAGGATCCAAATGTGCCAAGAAGCTCAAGACCTTTCTCAAAGTGTCTTTGTCTACAGTAGAAGCAGACAATATTCCTAAGGCAGCTGCTCATCTGCCCACAGCAGATCCCACCATGGAGTTGATGACCAGTCTCATCATGGGGAATATCACTACACCCAGCTGCCCAGCCACTCAACCAGGCCCAGCCAAGTTGACATACAACCTTAACAACCACAACTATATTTAGTCATAATTTATGGAGATACATGTCAGAAGATGGGTATAGGTATATGGAACTGTCCTGTTTCCAGATTGTGATATGTTTTCTTAAGTGCTACAATAGTAACTCTAAATACAATGTTGTAATTGAAGATGCATCCTGTAATCCCTAAAGCAATCACAGAGTAATGCAGATGTGTTGCTGAAATGCCAACAAAGTCATTCAAATGGAATCCCCCCAAATATTTAATTAATCCAAAAGATGACTAGAAAGGAGGAACAGAAATCAAAAATAATTAGGACACATAGAAAACAAATTACAAAATGGGAGACCTAAATCTGTATCAATAATTATAATAAAAAATGAATGGACAAAGTATTCTAATTGAAAGTCAAAGACTGGATAAAATAACAATATTATAATGTCTACAAGAAGTGTACTTTAATAAACAGAAAGACTGAAAAAAAAATGGAGAAACATTACCATAAAAACAGTAAACATAACAAAAAATTGATCTACAAATATTAGACAAACTGTATTTTAAGACAAACAGTATTACTAGAGGTAACGAGGGATACTTCAGTAAGATAAAAGGGTCAATTACCAGGGAAGATATAACAATGTGTTTAAAAAAAAACCGAAACCTACTGCGACTCATAGCAACCCACACTGGCTTTCCAAGGTGGTAAATCTTTACAGAAGTAGATTACCCCAGTTTTCCTTCCATGGAGTGGCTGGTGGGTTTGAACTATCAACCTTCTGGTTAGCAGTCAAATGCCTTAGGCACTGCACAATCTGTTTAAGCACCTAATAATAGAACTTCAAAATACATAAAGCAAAAAACTGACAGAACCAAGAGGAGAAATAGACTAACAAAAATTTTTAAGGATTTTTAATACTCCTCTCTTAGTAACTGATAAAAAAAAGGGAAAGTTGTACCTTTACGTGCCATTATTAGAAAGAAAGAGGTTTAAAGTCAATGATCTGATTTTCTATCCTAAGAAACTAGGACAAGTTGAACAAACTAGATCCAAAATAGAAGAAAGGAAATAAAATTAGAAATCAATGAAATTCAAACAAATAGAGAATTTTAAAAGCCAAACATTGTTTTTTTTTTAAAAAAAGACACCAAGGCTCTTTAATAAAATCCTTAGTAGAGATCTTGTTTGACTAAAACACATACAGGGTCTCAATCTCTTTTTGAAACCTTGAGGATATGATATATAATGTAACAATGTAACCCAGAATTTTAGATTTTAAAAGATGCTCTGTTACAAATATTATATGTTATATAATACCCTCAATGAGTTCTGGGTAGCACTCTGTAAGCAGACACTTTAATATATCTGCAGTGTAATGTATAAATATTCACTTTTTAAAAAATAATTTATCTCTGTTGTTATTTGAGAACATGAACAGCAGAACACATAACACTTTGACAATTTCTACATGTGCAACTCAGTGACATTGATTACATTCTTTGAGTTGTGCAAACTTTCTCATTCTTTTTCTGAGTTGACTGTCCCTCCCCCGTTAACATAAAATTCACTCTTCCCTAAATTTCCTATCTAACCTTTTGAGTTCCTGTTGTCAATTTGATCCCATACTGTTGTTGCTGTTGTTATGTGCTGTTGAGTCAGACCTGACTCATAGCGACCCCTCCTTGGGTTTCCGAGGCAGAATCACTACGGAAGTAGATTGCCCAGCCTTCCTTCCGAGGAGTGGCTGGTGGGTTTGAACCTCCAGACTTCAGGTTAGCAGTCAAGTGCCTTAGGCACTATGCTACCAGAGCTCCTCTTAAAAATATAAATAAAAACTATAAATAGCTTCATCTCAATTCAAGTCAGGTTTTAGGGGCAGAAAGGAAAAGAAAGAGAAGAAATTAGGCCGTTGAGTGTTTTTAAAATTTCAGAACTGTAGACAAGTATTATCTAAGATAAGGTTCCCTGCTGGTGCAGTGGTTAGAGCCCTGAAAAGTCAGTGCTTGAACCCACCAGCCGTTCCACAGGACAAAGATGTGGCTGGCAGTCTGCTTCCATAAAGATTAGAGCCTGAGAAGCCCTGTAGCACAGTTTTACTCCGTCCTGCAGGGTTGCTGTGAACAGGAACAGACTGGAGGGCAATGGATTTGTTGTTTGGATTTATTGTATTAAACTGCTCACTCATTTTTACAGATAGGTCTTCTGTATCTCTGAACAAATAACAGTGCTCATCAATAATTCTTCAGGGCCGACTTAGCTAACAACACAGGATGAATTTTTTGCTCCTGTAGCCTCCAAGAAGCTTGAGGATCAAAATATTTAGTAAATCGAATGACCTTTATAGTGTCCTTTGCCTGAATTTAAGGCACTCTAGTGGTACAGTGGCTAAGACATTAAGCTGCTAATGAAAAGGCTGGTGGTTTGAACTCACCAGCTGATTCACGAGAGAAAGATGAAGCAGTCTGCTTCCTACAGACTTACAGCCTTGGAAACACTAGGGGTCAGTTCTACTTTGTCCTATACGAAACCAAAATCCACTGCCATGGAGTCGGATCCAACTCATAGCGACCTCTCCTTGGGTTTCTGAGGTAGTATCACTATGGAAGTAGTGCCCAACCTTCCTTCCAAGGAGTGGCTGGTGGGTTTGAACCACTAGCCTTCTGGTTAGCAGTCAAATGCTTTAGGCACTACGCCACCAGACTTGATGGCAGTGGGTAGGTTAGTTTTTGTCTGGATTTGAAAGGAAGACATAGATAGTCTTCTAGGAAACTGGGTTCTTGGCCAAACAGAAATTTCAGGAAAACAGGAATATTCTCTTCCAACATATAGTTTTATAGTAAGCAAGAAACAAAATCAGTTTCCAAACACAGAATAGTAAATACTGATATACTCAGAATTGAAAACGTTCTTACCAGAATTCTACAAAAGCAGCATTTTTACTTTCAATTTTAAAATTCCATTCTTGGGAGGCAAATTTCATGCAAAGCACATCTGAAATCTACAAAGAAGTCTAGCTAAATCTTATTTCTAGAAGGTATTTCATGTCTTATTTAAGATAGTCTTAACTGGCAACTGACCAAATTCTATCTCAAACTCTGAGGAAACCCAATCCTAAAGACCTAATATTTAATTACCAGGAAATTCATAACAGTAACAGAACAGTATTAATATTAATAGTTGTAGAATGTCCTTTGAATCCCATGCAATACTCCTATGGATGCTAATAGGAGCCATGCATGCATTAAATCAGGTATTTGTACTTACTATTACTGCTATTGCTGTCATTCCTAAGGGAGCTGGCTGCAACGGGGGGTAACATAAATGGTTTTGTGACACTGACTCTGGAATCTAAATAGAAAGCAATAATGTGTCAGTGCTACACGTGATTTACGTAAATTACAGAGTCCCCACAAGGTGAAGTGCAATACCAGAGTACTTTCCGGGTCTGCTTCCCAGATCTAGGTCACTCACATCCTATTTCTTTCAAACTGGGTCCGGCTGCTTTATTTTATTAAGAAATTCACCACAGTTACTTTATAGAACAAAGATTTATTGCAAGCCTATGCTAATATGAAAAATGACAAATTGTTAGTAATTTGTCACTAAAATCTATGAAAAGACAATGAAATTAAGACTTTGTATTACAAGGACCCAGTGAGAAAGAATGAGCTTCTTAATACAGAGTAATTGGTGAGAATCAGGATGCATGACCCAGAGATTAGACCTTAAGGAGAAGATGTGAGAAGGGAACATGAAAGATACTAAGGATGAAGAATAATATAATTTTAAATTGCAAATTTTAAAAGAGCAAATATCAGAAAAGAAAATATATGAGTGATTATCTTATATATTGTTTACATACATACAATGCTTTAATTTAGAAATGATAAATATTGTTTTGGCTTGAAAACCAACAAATTCATAACCATTAGTTTCTTGTATGTCTTTTGAATTAGACACACACATTCGTATCTTTTTATAGCTACACAAATATTTGATTCAGAGGTAGGTTCTTACCTACACATACAAGATTCAAGCTTGTTAACACAAGGACACACTTATAGTCTTACCTTTCTCAGGACTTAATGTTGAAGAAAGCACACAACCACTAGTTTCAGATGTCACCCTAAAGTCCTTGATGGCATCTATGGATCTATTAAAAATGCTAAAGAATTCTTCAGGAGTAAATAATCTGGGCTCTGGGTTCTTAGATCCTTTTATTACATGCTATAAGGAAAAAAAAAAGAAAAACAGCATTAGATTTCTCAAATAGTCTGCAGATTTAACTGAGGTCAAGACAATGGACTATAATTATGTCCTTCATAAGAAGCCTAAATCACAAAAAGTTGGGCGTGTCAGAAAAGGTATCATGAAGGAGATAACATTTGTGTTGAAGACTGAAATATGATTAAGTATTTATTAAATGACAATGATAGGAAGAGTATTCTAAATACTGAAGAATGTGTTTACTAATAATGGCATTTTCGCTGGACCCTAGTTCTGAGGTTTGCTTTTTTTTTGAGATTATCTGAGTTAATAGATACATAAACCTCTTAGAATGATACCACCAGAGTGCCTTACATAAATGTTAGCTATTATTCTTTTTACCAGAGTCCTTGCGTGGTGCAAACAGTTAATGCACTTGGCTGCAAACTGAAAGGTTGGTTGTTCAAGTCCCCCCAGGGGTGCCTGAGAGAAAAGCCTGGCACTCAGCACACTATTTGTATCAATATGATGTAAAATGAGACAGTAACTCTAAGACAGTAGTGGTGCAAGACATATCATGTAAGACAGATCTGGATTTCAGAAATTAGAAAATGATACAACAGAAGTAATGAAATACAGTGATTAAGTTATTAACATGAAAAAAGTTCAGAGATTAAGAGAGCAAAAATGGAATAAATGTTAAATCTTGAAGAGCAGCTAGAAATGGATGGGAGAAGGAAGGGAGCATTCCATTGCTATGCTACAGACTCATGTTTAATACTTGGGTTTAAACCACTAGAAGTCCTCTAGGTTTCACCTTGGCCTTTTGAACGCTATACCAAAGCAGGTTCCCTACCCAATATTCTATTAGAGACACAGCACTAAAAGGAGTAATAATAACAATGAATAACAACATTTATTTTGCCAGGCATGATGCTAAAGCCCTCAACATCTATCATCTAATGTCAACTTATTGGACAGAACCTGTCATTGTCCTCATTTCAGACATAAAGTGAGGCACAGAGGGATTCAGTTCACATAGCTAATTCAGTGACAGAGTCAGGATTTTAACGCTCATAATCTCTGGGGTTACACTGCCTTCGTATACTTAGCAGCCAAAGTAAAATCAAGCCTGTGTCCCAAATTTGGTGAAAATCAATTACCAAATGACTCAAAGGTGCCAAAAATGTACTTCTTTGCTGTGACTTATGAAGTGATTAAGGTGCCCTGGTGGTGCAATGATTAAGTGCTTGGCTGCTAACCCAAAAGTCAGAGGTCTGAACTCCCCTAGCCAGCCACTCTACTGGAGAGAAGGCCTGGCAATCTGCTCCCTCAAAGATTATAACCTAGAGACCCCATGGGACAGTTCCTAAGAGTAAGAATGGACTTAATGACATACAGAAACAACGGACTGATTGCATTATGACTAAAAGGGCAAGTATAAGTGTTCATTATAGATAATTTTCCATTTAAACATAAATGAACATTTCCAACCCAACAGCCAAGTTGTGAGGACTTCATTCATTTTTGAAACAAAGACAAACACAGGGCTGTTTTTACATTTTAGTGTGAAGAAATTTCATAAATTCTTTAAGTGAAAACATTTAAGTTTTAATGCTCATTTCATCACTGCAGTATAACCACCAACACTTATTTTCTGTACTCATTTTAAGAAGATTTTTAAGTTCAAAATTACAGAAATAAAAATGCCCCATACCCCTCTCCCCTCAACAATTAGCATAAGTTTTAGAGAAAACTGGGGGGGACAAAAAACCACCACTGCCATGAAGTTGACTTTTAGGGAAGAGTAGTGAGAAACAAGCCCGATGACTATGAGGTTACCGGAGATGAGTGGTCCTCCACACACTCCACGAGGTCATCCACTATCTTCACAAGTTTGTCTATGATGGAATAATTACTCAAGCCTTCAGAAATATTTGAAAACTTGCTCAGAAGCTCAGTCAAGCTGACTGTCAATTGTCTCACCATTTCACTTATCCAACAATGGCTAGGCTGAAAAATAAATTGAATGAAAGGAAGATTAAACATGTATTTTAAGTACAGTAAATTCACAGCACTCTTCAAAGCTGACATGTTTCAGCCACTGACTTCTCGACAAAAGATTTCTTTATGCCAGATCAGTTCTGGTATTTTGTTTAATTCAAGACTAGTATCTTCTTTCAAAATGGACAAATGCATGAAGATCAGAGGAAAGCTTTGATGATAAAGATTTTGCTCTTTTATGGAAGAAAACACATTCTTATTTAGTTGATTCAGACTCATAGTAACTAAACCTGTACCGACCACTCTTAGTGGATCAATACAATTTTAGATAAAGAGGAAAAACTTCTCAGTGTATTAGAATGTAAATAATGTATATTTAAGATTTTTAAAAATTAATGTTACATTGGTCATGTTGTCAAAAGGGACCATTCCCTGGAGAAGGATATCATGCTTGGTAAAGTGGACAGTCAGCAAAAAAGAGGAAGACCGTCAACAAGATGGATTGACACAGTGGCTGCAACTCTGGCCTCAAGTATAGGAAGGATTGTGAGGACGGTGCATGACCGAGAAGTGTTTCACTATGTTGTACACAGGGTTACTATGAGTTGGAGCTGACTTAACGGCACCTAACAACAACACAAGTTCACATATTTCCTATTATTTATTTATTTATTTAATTTTTTTTGGATGCAATTAGTTTATTTGGGAGGTGATTCCAGGAAGCAATAAGATTATAGGAAGTGAGACAGGACTTAAAGAAAGCAGCCAATCAAGTGTGCAGTTGTGGGTGGGTTACAGCTATGGGTAACTAAGGCTCAAACTTGCTGAATCTATGAGAGTGCACATCAGAATTTTCCCCCATGTGGTGCATGACCAGGGATGGGGATCTACCAACTCCAGGGCCTTGATGCTTGAAGGCTGTTTCTGGGGTATGGATTTTTCCTGTACTTCATACAGTTTTAACATGTTTTCTTTTCTCTTACGTAGACCTCTTAAGCAGAAACACTCATTTACTTTTTAACTCTGCTAAAAGGTTACAACGAGAAGACTAAGATAATTATTAGGGATAGCTAACAATGATTTTGCTTATTAAGATGCTAAATAATTTAAACAAATTCTACTGTAGAGCCATCTTTGTCAATTAGTTCATTCAGCTGTAAAATGCAAAGTTTTCTGTGGCAAGGAGATTCCACATATTAATCTCAGACTCATTCCTTATTTTATGAACATGTCTCCCTAGCCTCTTCTCTAATCTCTGACATGTTGAACCAAAATTAAATTCTCTTGTTTTGAACTAAGGGACTCCTTTCATTTGTTTTCTTTGCCTTAGAAGAATGTGTTCCTTCATTACTATGTTTTCCTTTTTTGCATTCTTTATGGTTAAAGTAGAAAAGAGCTTCTCTTCTTCTTCTTTTTTTTTTTTTTTTTTTGGTTTGCTTATATCTTGTATTTGAACTGGGGAACTCTGAAGTGCTCATAACCACTTTTGTTTATCTCTATTTTCAACTGAACTCTATGTTTACGTTTTGTATTCTAGGTCCTACTTAGCTGTAACAACTCCCCCCTGCCTCTTTCATTCTCACATACCAAAATCAACAGTCTGAGAAGTCAACTTTTTCCAGTAAAACTTTTTAACCTCCAAACCTGTAATTCCTTATGGTTAAATCAAGGAAATCTCATAACCAAATACTACCCCAATGTCTGTCCTCTTAAGTCATGAACAATTCATTGATATCGCCATGAATTTTGAATACTCCTCTGCTGAGACACCGTGTTTCTGAAGGTTTTGTAATCTTATTTATTGTTTATTCTTTCTTATGTAAAAATTTCCTTGGAAAAGACTGCATAATCATTTCTAAGTTCTATTTTTTTCTTAACTTCTTTAACCAGCTATGTTAGTATTTTTAAATTCTTAGTTTTACCAAAGATAAAACTGAAGTAGGCCCAAAACACTAAATGTCAGCCCATCTTCACCTGCCTGCCTGTGAGAGGAAATCAGTTCTGACTAGAACATCAAGTAGTTTTGTCTTTTCCTTTTAATTAAACATAGTCAATGATTTGTGAAGAGAATAAAACACAGCAAACTAAATATTTTATTTGTAAGTTGATGAGCCTTTCTGTTTTCCAACTTTTCCAAGATTATGATTATGAAATGGATGATTAAGGGTGGTGAAGTTATCAAATAATTTTTCCTTTGCCTTCATAAAAGACATTACCATTCTTTCTTACCTTACAGAGAGCATTTTAAACTTAAATATGACTACATAAGTATTAATTCAACATTCATTAGAAGAATGTAAGATATTTAAGGGTCACTCTTTTGCTATGGGAGAAAGTAAAGGATTATGAAAGTTGACAAACTTGCACAGGATGTCAAAGAGGTGGTGTTAAGAGCAGCTTTCACATTCTTGAAGTAATTAAAACTTAGTTTTACTCACCCATATACACAGTTTCCAAAAGAGAAAACATAGTACTTGCTTTGAAAAGGAAACCTTATCAGGATTTTCCTTGACTCCACACTGTCTTTCAATCTCTTGGTAACTCCTATCTGACATTTCCTGGACTAATTACAGTAACTAGCTGGGATTTTCTGGGTGGCACAAATGGTCATGTGCTTGACTACTAACCAAAAGGCTAGTGGAACCCACTCAGAGGAACTTCCAAAGAAGTGTCTCTCAGTCTGCTTCTGAAAGGTCACGGCCTTGAAAACCCTGTGGAGCAACATGTGGTCACCATGACTCAGAACTGACTTGACAACAATGGATTTGGTTTTTTGGTTTATCTAGGACTACTACAACAACACAGGTTTTCTGTTTCTATGTATGTAGAACACATATCCTTCTAGAATGCTTACTGAATCAATGGTATTGACTCAATAACCTTGATGTCTAGCATGCCACTGCCATTGACAAATAAAAAAAAAAAAAAACTCACTACCTTCGAGTCGAATCCAACTCTTAAGTGACTCCTCCCTGGGTTTCCAAGGCAGTATCTCTATGAAAGTAGATTGCCCAGTCTTTCTCCCGAGGAGTGGCTGGTGGGTTTGAACCTCTAGCTTTCTGGTTAGCAGTCAAATGCCTGAGGCACTAGCCACCAGAGCATACTGGCACTGAAGACTTGGTTAAAAGCTGTAAACTTTCCTAGGGAATTTAAAGTGTCATGAGTACTAATGCAATGTTTTAATTAAATAATTAAATAAAAGATGTAATGAAGGAAAAAAAAAAACTAATATAATTAAAAGTATTCTAGATACAACCAGGAATATGCCTCGAAGACTAAAAGGTCTCTGGGTAGTGCAATGGTTTGCACTAGACTGTTAGAAAAAGATTGGTGCTTCAAACCTACTCAGTGGCACTGTGGAAGAAAGGAATGGTGATCTTTTGAAAAGGATTACAGCCAAGAAAACTCTGTGAGTTCACTCATTTCTACTCTGCTGTACCCACAGGAGGAGCTTTAGAGGTCTAAAGCATTTGACCGCTAACCGGAAGGCTGGCGATTCAAACCCACCAGCCATTCCTCGGAAGGAAGGTTGGGCAATCTACTTCCGTAGTGATACTGCCTCGGAAACCCAAAGAGGGGTTGCCATGAGTCAGATATGACTTGAAGGCAGTGCGTTTGGTTTTTGTACCCATATGGTTGCCATGAGTTAGAAATGACTCAAGAGCAATGGGCTTTTCGGTTCTATGATTAACAATGAAAATATCCATTTCCATTCAAATACCTAATGCATGTTTAAAATAAATTATATATGAATTCTAGCCATGATATTTCCAATTGCCTCGTATGCATGTGAGAGCTGGACAATGAATAAGAAGACCGAAGAAGAGTTGATGCTTTTGAGTTGTGGTGCTGGCGGAGAATGCTGAAAGTACCATGGACTGCTAAAAGAACTAACAGATCTGTCCTGGAGGAAATGCAGCCAGAACGCTCCTTGGAAGCAAGAATGGCCAGACTTCGTCTCACCTATTTTGGTCATGTTGTAAGAAGGGACCATTCCCTGGAGTAGGATGTCATGCTTGGTAGGGTGGAGGGTCGACGAAAGAGGGGGAGGCCTTCAACGAGATGGATTGATACGGTGGCTGCGATGATGGGCTCAAGTATAGCAGGGATTGTGGGGCTGGCGCGGGATCGGGCAGTATTTCATTCTGCTGTGCGTGGGGTCGCTATGAGCCGGAAATGACTTGACGGCACTTAACAACAACACCACAACATATATGAGTTCTACAAAGTGTGCTCTATAGGACCTCTGAGGTCTAAGAAGTGGTAACTTTGAAAATACTAGCTGAAATAAACTGTGTGCTTTAAAAACACACTGGAGAGTTGCTAAATCAATCATGCCTTGTTTGCCTCTCCACCTCCTGCCTCATTCAAGAAACTCTTCTGGCTTATTAATAGAAACAACTTGACACAACATTATTCTACATGGTTTGGGTTAAGAACAGTAAGCATAAACTTTATTAAATTAAAACACCGCAAGTAGACAAAGTAGACAAAACGTAACATTCCATCACTGATATACTTTGTACAACTTTTCATTTGTTAGTTATTCTTAGACACCTGAGTACTTCCTCACTGGGCCCAAGGCTGGTATCTCCATGGTGTGAGAGAGCTGTGGTGAAGTAGCAATTAGAGAGTTTGAAGGAGAAAAGCCATGGCTCCAAAATTGTGAGGCCTCTGAGGAATATTCTCCAGGAGTATTCAGCTATTCTTCTAATAGAACTAATCTAATTAACAGCATTAGTGCCCAGCTTGACTGTCTTTTTTCTTTGTTTTGTTTTTCTTAGTGTTTATTAAACCTCAGCGTTGCCAGATTCAGAGGTATGAAGGGCCAGAGCACAAAGCATTCCTTTCTCTCTTCTTGTGCTTTCAGAATAGACCTCTTGGCTGGGAAAGAACCTGGAGCCATTTCATTAGGATCAAAGTATTTTAGAGCCAGAATACTGAAGATCATCCGATAGAATCCCATCAATTTCATAAATGGGGAAACCAAGGCCTACAACAGTGAAGCAACGAGTCTAAGGTAACACAGCAAATTTAAAAGAGAAATAGGTTTAGCCTCTAGGGCTCCGATCACTGGTCTAATTTTTTTTTTTTTTTTTTTTTTAATGAGTAAGTACAGTGACAGCAGAGTCCCTGGGTGGTGTAAATAGTTAGCATATTCGACTGCTCATGTAAAGGCCGGGTGTTCGAGTCCACCGGAGGTGCCTCAGAAGGAAGGCCTGGCAACCTACTCTAGAAAATTCAGCCACTGAATACTCTGTGGAGCACAGAGCGACCCTGACACACTTGAGTTCACCATGACTCTGAACTGACTCAATGGTGAGTGGTTTTCATCGACAAAGCTCACAGGGCTGAGACATTTTTTTCCTGCTGGATTCACCATGAATCATCTGGTTTCACATCTGGACTCAGACACACTGGTCCCCAGGCTCAATGAAGGGATCACTTGGGAATGGAAATGGCTCTTTCTGTCTCATTTCAATCAATCCAGAGTCATACTGATGAAAGCAAAACTCTCCAAGTAATCACGACAAGGAAACAACAAATGCCATTTACCATTAATAGATTTTCTTTATCATCCTTCTGGTTTTCACATGCACAGCTAGAACGCTGAACTCTCCCTTGTCCCTATGTAACATTCCATGTGCAGGCAAATGTATATAATTTCTATGAAACAATTTGCGAAATATAACTGTGCTCACATTCCCAGTGTAGGGGCTCCACTTGAAAATCTTACCTCCCTTTGAATAAGATGGGTTTTGTAATGATTTATTTTCATCCTGTCCCTAAACAATTACTCTGGGTTTCCAGTGTTCGCTTTTGACTTTTACCTTCATATTTTCTTATGTGGATTGAAGTGAGTTAGGGACCTCAACCTGATTAGGATGGTAATCAATGCAAACAGTATAAATACATGTTATTGTCTAAGGGAGGCCTATAAATGGCCACTGACACAGACATAAAATAGCACAGGAAGAAAGGGATAGCATGGGGAGGTGAGAGCCACAATGATAAACTGGAGGCCCACTTTCTAGTTCCACCTCCGACAATTCACTCTATGATTTTAGCCAAGACGCTCAATCTATCCAGGGCTTCCATTTATCTATCTATAAAATAAGGGGTTTATGTAACCTGTGCTGTTCAACACAGCAGCCACTAGTCACTAGGAATAATTACCAAATGGAAAGTAAGGCAAAGTTCATCAATGAAGAAATGCTATACCAGTTGTATGTTTTATTCACTTTCAGGTTCTAATAACATAAAGCACATGTCGACTGCTCTTCACTTAATTCATGCAGAATAATGTTGTGTCAAATTGTTTTAGTGAATAAACCAGAAATCCACTTGAAATGTGACTAATGTGAGTGAGGAGTTAAAATTTTCATTTTACTTAACTTTGATTCAGTTACTGGAAAGTTTTAAGTATGTTGAGAGTAACTGACAAATGTAGTGTGAATCTACATTTTCAACTATAAATTTTAAGACAATCTAACTACAGAGTGGGAGTCCCTGCGTGGTACAAACAGTTAACCTGCTCTGCTGCTAACCAAAAGGTGAGAGGCTCGAGTTTATCCAGATGTGCCTCAGAAGAAAGATCTGGTGACCAGCTTTGGGAAACACAGCCACTGAAAATCCTATGGCTCACAGCTGGACACAAACGGCGTTGCTGTGTATCAGGATCGACCCTGGGGCAACTGGCATTGGCAAGATATAGAGCATTACTAACAAAAAAAATGTTTTTCCAAACTGGGATATGCTGTGAAGTGTCAAATACATACTGGTTTTGAATAATATGGAAAAAAAAAAAGAAAGGAATGTAAATTATTTCATTCATAATTTTATATTGATTATATATGTTGAAATGGTATTTTAGATGTAAAATTCATTACACTTAATTTCACCTGTTTCTTTTTACTTTCTATTAATGTGGCTATTGTTGTCGTTATGTGCCATCGAGTTGGATCCGACTCATAGCGACCCCTCCTTGGGTTGCCAAGCCAGTATCACTATGGAAGTAGATTGCCCAACCTTCCTTCCAAGGAGTGGCTAGTGGGTTTGAACCGCCAACCTTCTGGTTAGCAGTCAAGTGCCTTAGGCGTTACATTACTAGAGCTCCCCTATTAAGGAATTTGAAATTACATATGTGACTTGCGTTACATTTCTATCAGGTAGCCTTAGTCTAGATGTTCTGAAACATATTGTAATATAATCACTTATTACGAAGATGGGCCCTAGTGCCATAATTTGAGTACTCAAAATAGTCGCTTAGAAATGGTGCTTAATGTGGTATTTTATGTCTTCAATTAACATTTTCCACTTATTCATTTTAAGCAAATGCTTTATTATATGGGAGATGGAAAAAGATAAAATACTGCTGTATTTACTTGGTTGACTTCTTCCGTTTTCGTAAGAAGTGACCCAGTTCAGAGGTGCATGTTCAGGATGCATGTTTACAAGTGGTCACTCTTCTTTGTGGCTACAACTGATTGGATGTGGGTGGGCACCTGACCCAAATGGACCAATCAAGACATCCCTCCCAAGAACAGGTAGTGATAATAAGAACTGATACTCCATATGCAGGCAGAGCTGAAATCATACTATGTAAAGCTGAGAGCTCTCAGACAGCTACATTCTACCAGGAGCTTGAACTTCAGAAAAAAAGTCTTGACAGACAGAATGAGGCAGAGTCTCAGTGATGGGGAAAGGAGACCCCCTGTGGCTTCCCAGTCCTGGTTCCAGTCTCCTCATGAGGCTTGGCTGCATCCCTGCCTGTGGGTGGCATGGTATTCTTAAGTATCCTTACAACAATGAGTCTTTTTTGTTTGTCCATGAACTTTGAGTTCATTACTGCTAACAAGAACTAAAGGAGTCTAACTAATGAGATGGACTTCAAGATCTGGAAATCTGGCAATTGTTCCTACAGTAAATATTTATTGTTAAGGATTTTTTTTTGAGTGGCTACCACACACATCGAAGTGTCTACAGAATGATCAGGAAATACAAAGGAATGAAAGATTTGCTCTCTATTCTTTAGACAGTTAAAATGCTGTGAAAAAAACTTGACGGCACATAACAACAACAGTAAATTATTAATAATAATAATACCTGGCAATTATTACATGCATAATTCAGGCTTTCATAAGTATTATCTCACAGAAATACTTTGAGATAAATACAGAATACACAAATTATTGAACAGTTATATATGACCATGTATCCAAAATGAACAATTTCTGGACAAATTCAATGGAAACTCAGAGATAACAAACTAAATGGTAAATTCCACAAAGCAGGCAGCATATCAGTGCTGATGACCACATTATCCTCAACATCAAGCACAATGCTCAGCAGAGAGTAGGTGTGACGTCAATTTTCATTGGCCAATTATAGAGGCGAGAGAGGGTGTGGGCTCAAATTAGGAAATGGCCTTGTGAGAAAGAGGAATCTTAAATTGACCTTGGAGATGACCACTAAGGAAGCCTTCAGCATAAAGATGCCCTATGATTCTGTGGGTAGAATTTGGATGACTGGAAACGAGAGGCAAGGACATCTTGGCTAGGGGAAGCAGCACTAACCAAAACCTTGGAATTGAGAATAAACCTGGTGATTTTAAGAGGCACTTGTTTGAGCTGGCAAATTGTATTGGGAAATAAAGAGCAGTAAGACAACATGGTTAGGAGAGGACAAGGTTAAAGAGTCATGGATATTAATTTCAGGCATTTGGCTTTTACTTTTTTTAAAAAAATTTATTGTTATTTAGGTGCAAGTTTGCAGAGCAAATTCATTTTCCATACAGTAGCTCACACACACTTTGTCTAATGACATTGACTACAATTTCCCGCAATGCAACAGCTCCCCTCCCACTTCCTCCCCATAGTTACCTCTTCCTTGTGTCCTTCCTCCACGCACTCCTCTCCCCCAAGCTGTCTCCCTGTGAGCACACAGCCCTTCTATTCTCCCATCATTGATCTCTCCAAGGAGTGTATCTACCTGGTGTAAATGTTCAGCTCATATGCCTGTCTTTTGTTTGGCTGGAAGCCACAGAAGTGGATTCAATTCCAGATCTAAAGGGCAGCCAGAGGCCATAATCTCAGTGGTTCCATCAGGCTCTAACAAACCAGCAAAACTGGTTCATTTTTTTTTTTTTTTTAATGATTTTGAGTTTCATTCCACATTGTTCTCCCACTCTATTCAGGTTGGCTTTTACTCTTACGTAACTGGGAACAATGAGTTGGCTCTGGGTACAGAAATGAGTCAAGGAAAGTAGTTACAAAAAGTTCAAATGAACCATAATTCCTCAAAAGTATACAATACAGCTCTTATACCTAAGATATTTCATAAAATGCACACATATCTAAGAAGAGAACATTAACGCTGAGGTGCAAGTACTATGTGATGAGCTATACACTCACTCCATTGTATTAACCCTGTGGCCTACATTCAGCATAAATGTGTGCCTCAGTCAAATCACAAATGATTACATGTCAGGGACCAGTCCTCTTCTCTTTCCTTTCCTTCTTTCCCTCCTTCCTTTTTTTCTTTCCTTTCCCCCTACACCTTTTTGTTCCTAGTTAATATTAAGTACTTACCACGAATATGGCACTGAAGATATAAGTCAGAACAAAAAGAATGTGACCCCTGCCTTCACAAAGCTTTGATAGGGAAAGATTATCAAACAAACCCTCAAACAAATGGAAAATGGCTACACTGAGAAGTGATATGAAAAGAGCAGTTTCCAGTAGGATGATTTGGCTTCCTTAGGAAGGAGGGGAGTCTGTCTTAAGGAAGTGAAACTAAAATCAGGAGTCACCTGGATAAAGGGATTGGTCAGGTACAGGGAAGGACACTGCAGGTACAGGGAAAGGAATGTGCAAAGTAACTGGGGCAGCAGGGAAGATGTTATGATATTAGCGACTCAAAACAGATGTGGAACAGTGCTGGACCGAGTCTCACAGGCCTTGTTTAAGGAGTTCCTTTTCCTGTTTCCTAAAAGCAATGAGAAGCCATTCAAAGTACATAAACAAAGTTAAAATGATGTGTGTATGTGTATATATACGTATATTTGTACATGTATATACATACACATACACACACACGCACATATATATGTATTTGTTGTTGTTAGGTGCCATCAAATTGACTCCGAGTCATAGCGGCCCTGTGTACAACAGAGTGAAACACTGCCCGATCCTGCACCAACATTAAAATCCTTGCTATACCTGAGCCCATCATTGCAGCTACTGTGTCAATCCATTTCATTAAGGGTCTTTTTTTCACTGACTCTCCTCTTTACTAAGGAACTTAGTTGAAGTTTCTTAAGTTTAAGGAACTCCTTAAACTAAGCATGATATCTTTCTCCAGGGAATGATTGCTTTCGACAACATGACCAAGGTAGGTAAGACAAAGTCTGGCCATTCTCACTTTTGAGGAGCATTCCGGCAGCACTTCTTCCAGGACAGATTTGTTAGTTCTTCTGGCAGTCCACTGTACTTTCAGTATTCTTTGCCAACACCATAACTCAAAAGCATCAATTCTTCTTTGGTCTTCCTTATTCACTGTCCAGCTTTCATATGTATTTGTGGCAACTGAAAACACCATGGCTTGGGTTAGGGCACCTTAGTCTTCAAAGAGACATTTTTGTTCTTCAGCACTTTAAAGAAGTCTTTTGAAGCAGATTTGATCAGTGCAATACATCGTCAGATTTCTTGACTGCTATTTCCATTGGTGTTGATTGTGGAACCAAGTAACATGAAATTTTGACAACTTCAATCATTTCTCCATTTACTATGATGTTGCTTTTTGGGGCCAGTTGTGAGGATTTTCATTTTCTTTATGTTGAGGTATAATTCTTACTGCAGACTGCAGTCTTTAAACTTCATCAGTAAGTGCTTCAAGTCATCTTCACTTTCAGCAAGCAAGGTTGTGTCGTCTGCATATCACGGGTTGTTAATGATCCTGATGTCACACTCTTTTTCATACAGTCCAGCTTCTCGGATTATTTGCTCAGATTGAATAAGTATGCTGAAAGGATATAACCCTGATGCACTCCCTTCCTGATTTTATACCTGCAGTGTCCCCTTGTTCAGTTCAAATGGCAGTCTCCTGGTCCATGTACAGGTTCCTCATTAGCACAATGAAGTGTTCTGGAATTCCCATTCTTCTCAATGTTATCCATAATTTGTTATGATCCACACAATTGAATGCTTTTGCATAGACAATAAAATACAAGTGAAAAATCTTTCTGGTATTCTTTGCTTTTAGCCAAGATCCATCTGACATTAGCAATGATATCTCTCATTCCACATCCTCTTCTGAATCCAGCTTGCAGGTCTGAAAGTTCTCTGCTGCAACCATTTTTGTATTATCTTCGGCAGGATTTTACTTGTGTGTGATATTAATGATATTGTTTGATACCTTCTATATTCTGTGGGAATATATCATTCTGTCTACTGAAGAAGAGTCAAAACTTCAGATGATAAATCCTAGGAATGCTGGTAAAGGCAACAGGAAGAGACCACAGAGGCAGCAATGCTGTGCAAAGAGGCATACATGGCCGAGAAGTTAAATGGTACAAACCTGAGAAAGGGTGCTGTGGAAAGAAAGATGGCTGGGAGGCTTATTGCTACAGGAACATTACACTCAGAGTCAACCACCTCTCCATTTAGTCCTGGCTTAAGAAATAATCTAATTAAAAACTGATAAAGACATCAATTGTTTTAGGTGAGAATCATTAATAGATGATAAAACGTTGATCAGGTCTTAAAGTATCTTCTCAAAGACTGTTTATCAGTTGCTAAAGTAAATATATATAGAGAGTTCAACACTTTAACCAGAAGATCAAAACTAACAGACCCCAGGAAGGGAAGATGGACATTATGTGCCTCTGGATGGGATAACCTGAGAAAGATCCATCATCACTTATGTAGCATCCTGGCAGTTAATGCATACTCTGAATATGATCATTAAACCAAAACCAAACCAAACGCACTGCTATCGAGTCAACTCCGACTCATAGCGACGTCCCTTGGGTTTCTCAGGCAGTAAATCTTCCTTCTATGGAGTGGCTTGTGGGTTTGAACTGCCAGCCTTCTGGTTAGCAGTCAAATGTCTTAGGCACTGTGCCACCAGAGCTTCTTATGATCATTAAGAAGCATAAATCAAACCCTAAATGAGAAACATTCTATTTAAAGGGGTAAGGGCTGCATTATTAAAAAATTAATGTCAAAAGACAAAGGAAGACTGAGGAATTCTTCTAGATTAAAGAAGGCTGAAGAGACATGCTGTACTCATTTCCTATTTCTGCTGTAACAAATTACGACAATCTTAGTGGTTTAAAACAACAAAAATTTATTATCTACAGTTTGGGAGGTCAAAAGTCCAAAATGGGTCTTACCAGGCTAAAATCAAGGTGGTGAGGAAGGAGATGGGGTTTTTTTTTTTTTTTTTTTTTAGAGGTTTTAGGGAAGCAAACACTTCCTTGTCTTTTTCAACTTCTACAGGCCAACAGCATTCCTTCGTTCCGGGCGCCTTCCTCCATCTTCAAAGTCAGGAGTGTACATACCATCTTTAAATCTTTCCCCGGCTCTTACCATTCTATTTCCTTTTAATGAAGACCATTGTGAGTACATTGGTCCCATCTAGATAATCCAGAATCATCTTCCCTTCTGAAGCATTTTAACACATTCATGAGTTTAAGGGATTAATACAGAACATGTTGGGTGAGTCATTATTATGCCTACCATACATGGTAACTAAATGCAAATCAAATCATGAACAGATCCTGAACTCTATGAAGGAAAAGAAATGGAGGGGCATGTGCATTACTGACGGGGCCCATTGATACAACTGAAATACAGCCAATAGACAGATAAAAAATATTTTCATTATAGCTGAATTTATTGAAGTTTGAAGTTGACCATTGTACTATGGTTAAAAACAACATCCTTTACTTACGAAATATACACTTAAGTACTTAGGGGTAAATGGCCATGATACATACAATTTACCCTCAAGGAGTTTGGAAACACACACACACACACATATACACACAGGAAGAAAATCATTGATAAATCTAGTGAAAAAAAATATCAAGAATAAGTTAATGTGGCTTAAAGGGTATATGACGTTCTTTGAAAATTCTTGCAACATTTCTGTGAATGTAAAATTATTTTACAAAAAAAAGTTAACAAAACTGGTGAATATGTAATTTAATTAAAAACTGATGAAGTTTTTTTCTTAAGTCAAATACCACAAATAACTTATAGTTTACACAATTTTATAGACATTTGAATGAATGCAGATGCATGTCACAAATTCAGCAACTTAATTTTCATTCTGTTCATAATAAGGTTTTTAGTACATAACAAGAACCAAAAATATTTAAAAGCTTTGGTGGCCTAGCGCCTAAGGCATCTGACTGCTACTGGCAGTTCAAACTCACTAGCCACTCCTCGGAAGGAAGACTGGGCAGTCTACTTCCTTAGAGATACCACCTTGGAAACCCAAGGAGGGGTCACTGTGAGTCGGAACCGACTCAACAGAAGTGAGTTTGGTTTTTTGGCCATCGAGTTGATTCCGACTCATAGCGACCCCCATTGGGTTTCTGAGGCAGTAAATCTTTGTAGAAGTAGATTGCCCAGTCTTCCTTCCATGGAGTAGGTGGTGGGTTTGAACCGCCAACCTTCCGGTTAACAGTCAAATGTCTTAGGCACTATGCCACAATTCTAACAATCTGTTAATATGGCACAATGCTGAAGAGCTTAGCTGCTAACCAAAGGATTGGCAGTTTGAACCCATCTTGTGGCTCAACAGAAGAAAGAGCTGACAATATGCTCCCTTAAGAATTGTTACTGTTATTGTTATTAGGTGCTGCTGAGTCAATTCCAACCCACAGTGACCCTATGTATAACAGAATGAAACAGGGTCCCTTCCTGGCCATTCTCACATGTGTTTCTATGTTTCAGCCCACTATTGCAGCCACTGTGTCAATCCGTCTCATTGAGAGTCTCTTCCTTATTCACCCTCTAACTTTTACCAAGGATGCTGTCTTCTCCAGGGGCTGGTCCCTCCTGATAATATGCCCAAAGCGCAAGAGATGAATTCTTGCTATCCTCCCTCCTGAGAAGCATTCTGGCTATACTTCAAAGACTGATAGGTGTATTTTTCTGGCAGTCCACAGTACATTCAATATTCATCACCAACACCATAATTCAAATGCATCAGTTCTTCTGCTGTCTTCCTTACTCACTGTCCAGCTTTTGTGTGCATATGAGATGACTAAAAAATCATGACTGGGTCAAGTGTGCTTTAGTCTTCAAAGTGAAATCTCTGCTTTTTAACACTTTAAAGAGGTCTTTTGCCCAGTGCAATATGTCATTTGATTTCTTGACTGCTGCTTCCATGGGCGTTAACTGTAGAGCCAAGTAAAATGAAATCCCTGACAACTTTAATCTTTTCCCTGTTAATTATAATTTTACTTACTGGTCCAGTCATAAGGTTTTTGTTTTCTTTATGTTGAGGTATAATCCATACTGAAAGATTGTAATCTTTGATCTTTATCAGTTAAGTGCTTCAAGTCATGTTCACTTTACAGCAAGCAGGGTTGTGTCATCTGGATATTACATGTGGTTAACGAGTTTTCCTCTAATCCTGTTACTGTGTTCTTCTTCACATATTTAAATTTCTTAGATTATTTGCTCAGCACACAAATGGAATAGTTTGGCGAAAGGATTGCTGTTGTAGTTATGTGCCATTGAGTTGTCTCTTACTCACAGTAACCCCTCCTTGGGTTTCCGAGGTGGTATCACTCGGAAGTAGATTGCCCAACCTTCCTTCCAAGGAGTGGTGGGTTTGAACTGCCAGCCTTCTAGTTAGCAGTCAAGTGACTTAGGCACTACGCTACCAGAGAGCTTGGTGAAAGGATACAACCCTGATATACACATTTCCTGATTTTAAACAACTAACAACTGCCTCTTATTCTATGTACAAGTACCTCACGGGCACAATTAAGTGTTCTGGAATTCCCATCCTTTGCAATGTTATCTATAATTTGTTATGATCTACACAGTCAAAGCCATTGTACAGTCAATAAAACACAAGTAAACATCTTTCTGGTATTCTCTGTTTTCAGCCAAGATCCATTTGACATCAGCAATGACATTCTTCACTCCATGCTCTCTTCTGAATCTGGCTTGAATTTTTGGCAGTACCTTGCCAATAGACTGCTGCTGCAAATGGTTTTGAATTACCCTCAGCATAATTTTCCTTGCATGTGATATTAATGATATTGTTTGATGATTTCCACATTCTGTTGGATCACCTTCTTTGGAATGGGCACAATTATGGATCTCTTCCAGTCAGCTGGCCAGGTAGCTGTCTTCCAAATTTCTTGGCATGGATGACTGAGTGCTTCCAGTATTGGATCCATTTCTTGAAACTCCTTAATTGGTATTCCATCAATTCTGGAGTGCTGTTTTACACCAACACCTACAGTGCAGCTTTATCCTTTAATACCATCCGTTCTTGATCGTATGCTAAGTCCTGAAATGGTTGAACATCAACCAGTTCTTTTTGGTACATGTCACTCTGTGTACTCCTTCCCTTTTTTTTTTTTTTAATGATCCTATGTTGTTTAATATTTTACTTGTAGAATCCTTCAATATTGCAACTCAAGACTTGAATTTTTTTTTTCATTAGTTATCCTACTTGCAAAATGGCAAAGGTGTTCTTCCCTTTTGGCTTCTCCCATCCTAGATTACAGCCTAGAAAACCCCATCGGGCAGTTCTACTCTGTCATATAGGGTCCCTATGAGTTAGAATGGACTCTAATGCACCTAACAACAATAACGAGTTTAAAATAGAATTGGTAACTATTGTTGGAGTTGGACTTAAATACTAAGTGGTTGATCATCACATTGCTATTTGCCAAAGAAGCATCTAGATAATTATCTAAGAAAGTCTTTTAAAGAAGCAGCCTCCCTTTTTCAGGAGTACTTAGCCAATTTTAAAAACAAAAGTAAAAATTAAAGTGTTTCTATTCTAGGAGCTTTTTTTTTTTTTTTCCTGCCCAGGGCCTAAGGCAGAATTTTATTGCTTTGTCCCTAAAGAAGTTTTCTGGCTTCTACTCTTACTCCTACTCCACCCTCTATTGTTTGAAGAAAATAGATAGGGCAGCTGGGACCCTGACCAGTGACAACTAATCAGAGGCCTCTGGACTGGGAAACTCCTCTGGTCTTGGCAGAAACCAACATTTTTAAATGAAGGTAAAACAAAGGCTAAGTCCTTTGCTTCTGTCCAAAGCCCTATGCACAGGCATGTTTTTCTTGCCAACTGTGGTGGCCAAGAACAGTGTTCCCCAGTTGTGCCAAGATTACATGCCAGCATCAAATAATAGAAGACTTTTCTCAATTACAGAAATAACAACAAAAAAATATGGCAATGAATCAACTTTATTTTATCTTACAAGTTTGGCTCTTGCTATCACTAGCTGCTACTGGAGTATATGATTTGCCACAACCTATGATTATACCAGCACAAACTTAGTCGTTTTCAATTTAACTCGTGTTGTTTTTCAAAGAACAGCATGATTTTTTTGATTAAGGTTGAGAATCACTGCCCTAAATGTTGTTAAAGGTAAGAGCAAGGTAGGTCTTACTACCTAAGTACTCCTCTTAACACTTTCTCTGTCTATGGTAGTCTTCTCATCGCTGTTAGCTGCCATCAAATTGGTCCTCAACTCATGGCAACTGCAATGGAAAGAAATACTACCCAGATCTACACCATCTTCATGATTCTTAGTATGTTTGAGTCCATTGTAGGGGCTACTGCCAGCTCCAAAGATTGTCCTAAACAAATTTTGCTAAGTAACTGAACGATTACACTAATTAACTTTCATGCTGCTATAATTTCTGCATTCTTATTTCTAGACAACTCTATCTCAATGGGACAGACATTTACTTAAATAACTTGAGAATTACTTCTTCAGTATTAAGATACACTAATAAAGTTTTGGTAGTTTAAATTAAAAATACCTACTAATTCATTCAGTCTGTATGCTGAGCAAATAATCCAAGAAGCTAGACTATATAAAGAAGAAGATGGCATCAGGATTGGAATAAGACTCATTTCCAGCCTGTGACAATACAGTTAACACAACCTTGCTTGCTGAATGTGAGGATGATCTGAAGAACTTACTGATGAAGATTAAAGACTACAGTTTGCAGTACGGATTGCACCTCAATATAAAGAAAACAAAAGTCCTCACAACTTTACCAATAAGCAGTATCATGGTAAATGGAGAAATGATTGAAGTTTTCAAAGAGTTCATGTGACTTAGATACATAATCAACACGATTGGAAGCAGCAGTCAAGACATCAGATGTCTTACTGCACTGGGCAAATGTGCTGCAAAAGACCTCTTTAAAATGCTGAAGAACAAAGATGTCTCTTTGAAGACTAAGGTACACCTATTCGAAGCCACTTGCAGTGTAGTAAATTACTTAGTATGGCTTTTCTAACCATAAGTCATTGTAAACTCAGTGGTGGAATGAGCAACTGAGGAGCTCCTGATTGTAAATGTTATCCACCTGGGTTATTTCTGTTGGGTGTGGCACAATACAATGTTCTGGGAGGTTCCCACTCTCTCTCACATGCTTAGAGTTCTGATGCTATGATTGGCTAGTTTGGCCACCCTGCTGGGCTCAAAAGGAGGCCTCCTAGAGGCAAAACTTTTTCTGACTGCTGGTTGAGGAAGACGTGCTGCCGAAAGAGACACGCACCCCAGAAAGAGACACGTGCTGCTGGGAAAGAGACGCAAGAGACATGCATTGCTGAGTGAGACACCGAGGGACATGCACTGCTGGGGGAGAGACTGTAAGAGACTTGGCTGAGAGATGGTGGGCTGGGAGAGAGACTGAGCGTTTTTCCTGAACTTGAATTGTAGCTTGGTGTTTCCCTAATAAACTCCATAATCTGTGAGTTCTGTGTGGCCACTGCAGCAAATTATCGAACCCAGGAGAGAGGTGGTGGGTGCTTTGGGAGGAATAGTTGGTGAAAGGGCTGGAGGAAGGCAGCATGTCTGGCCTTGCAGTAATAGGCCTTGTGCTATTGATGGTGATTCGGCCTTCCTCTTGTGGGATTAGAGGAGGTCAGAACATGTGGCCTCCTTGCCATTCTTGCACCACTGTATGTTCAATTACCTCATATGCATGTGAGAGCTGGACAATGAATAAGGAAGACTGAAGAAGAGTTGATGCTTTTGAGTTGTGGTGTTGGTAAATAGTACTGAAAGTACCATGGACTTCCAGAAGAACAAACAAATCTGTCCTAGAAGAAGTGCTGCCAGAATTCTCCTTGGAAGCAAGAATGGCCAGACTTCATCTCACCTACTTTGGTCTTGGGGTCAGAAGGGACCAATCCCTGGAGAAGGATATCATGCTTGGTAAAGTGGAGGATCAGTGAAAAAAGGGAAGGTCCTCAACAAGATGGATTGACACAGTGGCTGCAATGATGGGCTCAGGCATAGCAAGGATTGTGAGGCTGGCACAGGACTGGGCAGTGTTTTGTTCTGTTGTACCCAGCGTTGCTATGACTTGGAGCCAACTCTATGGCATTTAACAAAAATAACAACAACAACGAATGCAAAGAAATATACTCTTTGGTATTCTCTTGAAAATATAGCCTTGTAGTCTTTGAATGCTCAAAAATATTTGCTGTATTATTTTAACCTGGTAGTAACTTTCATGAACTAACCACAGAAATTACTCAAGACTGAAGACAACTTGCACAAAGTAGGTGTGTAGTAAGTATTTGGTAAATTATGGAAAGATGTTGACTGGCAGAGTAGAGAGTAAACCAAACAGTTTTAAATTAACTCAAGGAATACAATACAGTAGTGAAAATAAATCAACATGGAACAACATGATGTATGTCAAATATATATTGAAAAATATAAGCAAGTTGCAAAATAGTATATGGAGTATAAGGCAAGAATATAAAATATGCAAAAGTACCGTGTATCATTTATGGATACATAGTTTGCAGTAAAAGTATAACAGGATGCAGAATCATTGTGATACATAGTTTGCAGTAAAAGTATAACAGGATGCAGAATCATTGTGTATAACGGCCAGGGGATGCTATCCTCCTCCCAAGTCCTTAAAATACACACTGGAATGGAAACTCCCAGCTCAGAAAAATAATTGCCCTAAAAGGCAACAGGGAGATTTACAGGGATTATGTTCTCGAATAAAATAGACAATAAGATAGCTATATACAACCTTAGGCAATCTGGTAGCATAAAGCCTAAGGTATTTGACTGCTAACCAGAAGCCTGGTGGTTCAAATCCACCAGCCACTCCTCAGAAGGAAGATTGGGCAATCTACTTCCGTAATGACACTATCTTGGAAACCCAAGGAGGGGTCTCTATGAGTCGGATCTGACCTCAACGGCAGTGAGTTTTTTGAGTTTACAAAAAACCTTTATAGGTATGAAAAAATTTACCTAATTTTACATTCAATTCTTTTATGGGGAGACTGAAGGAAAAAGAGATAATTGTGGCTACGTCTAGGGAAGATGATCTTATTTCTTTTCTTTGGAGTAGAAGCCTAAGACACATGTTGAAACGCTCACTCAAATCAGAAGTTTAACAGTTGCTTGAGGAAAAGAGTATATAAGTCAAATTCCAAACATATCTTCTTCAAATCCTGATGATTAGCAAACTTCAAAATGGCAGCAAACATCTAAGTTTCCTATCTCAATATGAATAATCCCATCTTTTATGTTAGCTACTAAAATAAAACTCAGAAATGTACAGTTAACATACCAAAATGTCCATCCCGGGAACATAGTTGAGGGATATCTTATAGTCTTTTGGAAGATTTGCCACCTATAGAGACAAAAACAAAAAAAGAATTCCATAAGAAAATTCATGCACATCAATTCATCATAATTATCCTCAGAAATTTAGAGGGAAAAAAGAAAACAAAACATGCAAACAGTGTCAGTGACCAGTATCATTGGGGAACTTGTGAGAAATACAAACTGACAGGCCATACCAGACCTACTATATCTTATTTAACAAGCCCTTCATGCTCAATCTGAGAACTATTGTTGTATGTTGATCATAAAAAGGAGCCAGAGAACAACAACAACAAAAAAAAGCATCCCCATTCTCTCTCCCAGGAAAACAGTAGAATCCTGACTCCTCACTGAAAACAAATCTAAGCTGTCATGGAAGGTCTTTCTCACTTTTTTCATTTACTTTAGAGTTGCTCACTTGTTCTTTTCACTTAACTTCCTTCTTCTCAAACTTCCCACCATGCCTGTATAATTTCTTTTGTCTTCAGAATCTTCATCTCCATTTTTGAAAAGCAATATGACCTAGTCATCGTATGTTCCATGCTCAGAGTCAGCCCCAGTGGCAGAGATACAGTAGACACCTCTGCAAGTGGAATGAGACTAAGCAGCGCGCTCTCTCTCTCTTTCTCTCTCTCTCTCTCTCTTTAAACGAATGAACCATGTAAATTAAAGCTACTATTCTAGATGGAGAAACAAGGCAAAGAAGGACAGGTATTCTGCATGCAAGCTACTTGATAATCTAGCCCCTTCCTAAGTGT
>NW_006921930.1:379874-382893 GCF_000298275.1 Orycteropus afer afer
TTGAACTGCCAGCCTTCTGGTTAGCAGTCAAGTGACTTAGACACTATGCTACCAAAGCTCCTTAGTTTACATTATTTAAGAAATGCAAATACAGAATTGCTTGAGTTAGAATTTTAAAAAACGAGGTTCTGGGTAGCTGTCTACAGAGCAGAGAAATATGTTAGGGATATGCTAATAAATTCCGTGGGAGGGAGGCAAGGCTAGGCCCCAAGCCCCTAGAACCAGGAATGGGAGGGACCAGGAGTGGTCTCAGGGACCTCAGAAGCAGCAGGCTCTCCAGGTTAAAAGGGGTGGGAGGCAAGGTTAGGCCCGAAGCCCCTAGAGCCAGGAAAGGGAGGGAATAGGAGCAGCTTTGGGGACCTCAGGAGCAGCAGGATATCCAGGTTAAAAAGAGCAGGAGGCAAGGCTAGGCCTCAAGTCCTCTAGAGCCAGGAAAGGGAGGGCCAGGAGCACGAGGGACCATAAAGTGGCAGATTTCAGGTAGGAATTAGATAAGAGGAGGGTGCAGAGGTTTCTAACAGCTAAGGGAGACAAACTTATCTGTCAGTTTGTCATCCTGTGAGGCATGTACCTTGCTGTGAGGCTTGAGGTTGTGCCACTGGTATTTCAGACACCAGTGGAGTTGCACATGGTGCAGTTTACAGACTAAGACAGACTAGGAAGAAGGAGGAGGCCATCCACTTCTCAAAAATTGGCCAGGGAAAACCTTATGAATAGCAGAGAAACACTGTCTGATACATTACAAGGCAACTTTATGAATAGCTTGGAAACATTGTCTGACACAGTGCAGGAAGACTAGCCCCTTGGGTTGGAAGGCACTCAAAATAGGGCTGGAAAAGGGCTGCCTCATTAGAGTAGAAGCAACCTTAATGATATGGATAAAGTCAGTCTTTCAAGACTTCCATGTGCTGACATGGTATGACTCAAAATGAAGAGAAAGAACTGCAAACATCCATTAATAATCAGAACATGGAATGTATGAAGTATGAATCTAGGAAAATTGGAAATTGTCAAAAAAGAAATGGAATGCATAACGATTGATATCCTAGGCATTAGTGAGCTGAAATGAACTGTTTTGGGCCATTTTGAATCAGACAAACATATGATCTACTATGCCAGGAATGACAAATTGAAGAGGAATGGAATGGCGTTCATCATCACAAACGATGTTTCAAGATCTGTCCTGAAGTACAATGCTGCCAATGATAGGATAATATCCATACGCCTACAAGGAAGACCAGTTAATATGACTAACACTCAAATTTATGCACCAACCACCAATGCAAAAGATGAGGAAATTGAAGATTTTTATCACCTTCTGCAGTCTGAAATTGACCAAACATGCAATGAAGATGTGTTGCTTAACACTGCTAATTGGAATGCAAAAGTTGGAAACAAAGAAGAATCACCAGTAGCTGGAAAATTTGGCCTTGGTGACAGAAATAATGCTGGAGATCGCATGATAGAATTTTGCAAGACCAACGACCTGTTCATTGCAAATACTTTTTTTTCAACAACACAAACAGTAGCTACACACGTGGACTTCACCAGACAGAGTACACTGGAATCAGATTGATTACATCTGTGGCAAGAGGCAGTGGAAAAGCTCAATATCTTCAGCCAAAACCAGGCCAGGAGCTGATAGTGGAGCAGACCATCAACTGCTCACATGCAACTTCAACTTGAAGTTGAAGACAATTAAAACAAATCCACAAGAGCCAAACTACCATCTTGAATATATCCCTCCTGAATTTAGAGACCATCTAAAGAATAGATTTGATGCATTGAACAGCAGTGACCGAAAACCAGAAGAATTGTGCGATGACATCAAGAACATCAGCCATGAAGAAAGCAAGAGGTCATTAATAATACTAGAAAGAAAGAAAAGACCAAAATGGATGTCAGAAGAGACTCTGAAACTTGCCCTTGAGGGAAGAGTAGCTAAAGCAAATGGAAGAAATGACAAGATAAAAGACCTGAACAGAAGATTTCAAAGAGCAGCTCGAGTAGACAAAGCCAATTACTGTAACGAAATGTACAAAGACCTGGAGTTAGAAAACCAAAAGGCAAGAACACGCTCAGCATTTCTCACACTGAAAGAACTGAAGAAAACATTTAAGCCTCGAGTTGCAATATTGAAAGATTCTATGGGCAAAATATTGACTGATTCAGGAATTATCAAAATAAGATGGAAGAAATACACAGAGTCACTGTACCAAGAACTGGTTGATCTTCATCCATTTCAGGAGGTGGCAATGTTCAAGAACCAGTGGTATTGAGGGAAGAGTTGAAGCTGCACTGAGGAAATTGGCAAGGAACAAGGCTCCAGGAATTGATGGAATACCCATTGAGATGTTTCAACATATAGATGCCCCACTGAAGGCACTCACTAGGTTATGCCAAGAGATTTGGAAGACAACTACCTGGCCAACTGACTAGAAGAGATCCATATTTGTACCATTCCAAAGAAAGGTGATCCCACAGAATGTGGAAATTATCCAAAAATATCATTAATATCGCATTCAACTAAAATCTTACTGAAGATAATTAAAAACAGTTGCACCAGTATATTGACAGAGAACTTCCAGAGGTGCAGGCTGGATTCAGAAGAAGATGTGGAATGAGGGATATCATTGATGATTTCAGATGGATCTTGGCTCAAAGTAAAGAATGCCAGAAAGATCTTTACTTGTGTTTTATTGACTATGCAAAAGCATTTGATTGTGTGGATCATAACAAATTATGGATAACACTGAAAAGAACTGGAATTCCAGAACAGTTCATTGTACTCATGAGGAACCTGTACACAGACCAAGAAGGCTGTTATTTGACCAGGACAAGGGGACACTGCATGGTTTGAAATCAAGAAGGGACTGTGTCAGGGTTGTATCCTTTCACCGTACTTATTCAATCTGTATGCTGAGCAAATAATCCAAGAAGCTGGACTATATGAAGAAGAACGTGGCATCAGGATTGGAGGAAGAATCATTAACAACCTGCAATACACTGATGACACAAC
>NW_006921930.1:383512-407075 GCF_000298275.1 Orycteropus afer afer
TGGTCTTCCTTATTCATTGTCCAGCTCTCACAGAGGACACGTAGCACTTGGCAAATCAGCTGCAAAGGACCTCTTTCAAGTGCTGAGGAGCAAAGATGTCTCCTTGAGGACTAAGGTGCGCCTGACACAAGCCATGGTATTTTCAATCACCTCATATGATGTGAGAGCTGGACAATGAATAAGGAAAACCAAAGAAGAATTGATGCTTTTGAGCTGTGGTATTGGCGATGAATGCTGAAAGCACTGTGGACTGCTAAAAGACCTAACAGGTCTGTCCTGAAGGAAGTGCAGCCAGAATGCTCCTTGGAGGTGAGAATGGCCAGATTTTGTCTCATATACTTTGGTCATGTTGTCAGAAGGGACTATTCCCTGGAGAAGGATGTCATGTTTGGTAAGGTGGAGGGTCGACGAAAGAGGGGAAGGCCCTCAAGGAGGTGGACTGACACAGTAACGGCAGTGATGGGCTCAAGTGTAGCAAGAATCGTAGAGCTGGCTCAGGACCAGGCGGTGTTTTGTTCTGCTGTGCATAGGGTAGCTATGAGTTGGAGACAACTCAATGGCACTTAACAACAACAACAATCAATTCCATGTTATTAGTAATTTTTACAAATAAATTGGTTTCAAGAAATGAAATAAAGTTTATGAGAAGTTCTTTGACCAAGACATTGAATTTGCCACACCTTATGCCATGTGGGGAATGTATAAGTAATTTCTGCATTAGGATTATCTATTAATATTTAATTTCTGATGGGACTGAAAAAGAATACTATTTTTGAAAAATGTTTTACCATTTATAACCAGTTTACCATGAACAGTTGCTCCTGGTGCTGTATTCAGTGTAGTTATCTACAGGGCAGTCAACCCTTTACTACTTTCCTGGCTTTCACTGGTTCCCTTCCCATTACATTTGGAAGGAAATTTAGGAAGTCAAATTGTACAATTTTATGCTTACTTCATTAATATTATCTTACTTTCTAACCAATTATATCATGGTAAATAGCATTCAGAAAGCATAGATAACCTTTTGATAAATTCAGCTCCTCTGATCATTCAAAAATGTTGTATAGAATAGAGGGAAACTTTGGCCAGAAACTTGGAAGATGTTTCTAAGAAGCAGTTAAGTATGATACAGGGATTACATTCTGGAAACAAGGTGCCCCTTTGATTCCTGCCTGCCACCTGTTCAGAGCTAATCTACTTTAGCCTCAATTTCAACATGTGTAGAATGGGAATTGTAACTGATTTACAACCACCACTCTTCTGTCAGTGTGTCATACCGTGGTGGCTTTTGTGTTGCTGTGAGGCTGGAGGCTATGCCCCCGGTGTTTCAAATACCAGCAGCGTCTCCAAGGTGGACAGGTTTCAGTAGAGCTTCCAAACTAAGACAGACTTGGAAAAAAGAAGAGACCATCCATTTCTTAAAGAACTGGCCAAGAAATACCTTATGAATAGCAGTGAAACACTGTCTGATATATTACTGGAAAAGTTTATGAATAGCCCTGAAACATTGTCTGATACAGTGCCGGAACTTGAGCCCCTTAGGTGGGAAGGCATTCATAATATGACTTGGGAAGAGCTGTGTCCTCAAAGTAGAGTTGACCTCAATGACATAGATGGTGTAAAGCTTTCGGGACTCTCATTTGCTGATGTGGCACCATTCAAAACTGGAAGAAATAGCTGCAAACAACCATTAATAATCAGAACACTCCATGTATGAAGTATGATTCTCAATGGCACCTAACAATTGATTTATAAAGATTAAGTCAAATTTTAACTTAAGTAAAATATTTGCTGCTTAGCATGGTGTGTGAACATATGAGTTTCTATTATTAGTCACTGCAAGGGGTAGGGCATTCTAGACAGAGAAAAGGGCATATGTAAAGGCAAGGAAATAGGAAAGCAGATGGCACGTTTGGGTGATGGGCAAGATAAATCAGGCCCTAGCAGATAAGATGGAGAAGTAAGTCCGGAGAACCACGTTAGAGAGTGACCTGAAGCCATGCTAAGGTCAAATGCTGGGCGGGGGCGGCACAGTCAAGTTCAGTGGGAACAGCTGCAGGATCAGATATCTACACAAGTCACTTCGGCCTTAGGTTCAACTGCTTCCTATCTGTGGGACTTCCACATCTCGTCTATAAAGTGGAAAATGTAAATGAGATCATTACAAAAGAATACATTCAGTCTTATTTAACTTTTTTATATAAGGAATGGAGCAGCATTGACAAACAAGGCTGAAACGATGGTAAACTGCAGATTCATCTAGAAGAATGGATTGGAACAAGAGAGATTAGAGACAGGGACAGGGTGGGAGACCACTAGGAAACTGCTATATATGTGTTAAATTAAATATTTATACAGAGACTATAAGCTAGCAAAGCAGTAACAGGATCTATATTCTTGGGAAGTGTGCTATTAGTAGAGTTAGATAGATAACTAACTAAGGCTACATATTTTGAAAACAAATCTACCCTAGTAAAATAAATTAATGGCAAAGAAACAGAAACGTCCTGAAAGAAAATTTTGCTAAAGGCTAAATTACTCCTTTAGCCTTACGTAACCTACTTTATATAAGATTTGGAGTGCTGGGATGTCAGACTATGCCAGATTGTAAAATATATAAAACAATAAAAGCAAGTTATTTGAAGATGGGCTAACTTTATTAGATGGGCCCCATCTTCTTCCTTTTCTGGATGGCCTGAGGATTGACCATACTAGTGACACTAAAATGAAAAAGAAAACAACATAGGGGAGCAACATGCGAGAATGTGGGAAACTGGGCCAAGAAAAAGTGTTTGAAAACCAAACAGGCAGTGGCTGCGTACCACACCCTGAGGGTATTTGGACTCAGGAGAAAAAGAACTTAGAGCTAGAACATTTAAACCTCTCCCCCTCCTCTAGATCATGGATCTACAACTTTTGGGTCTCATGATTCAAAGGTCACTGAGGTTCCTAAATGTCATGAAATCGGCAGCTGCTTGGATATTCTTTTTATTATTATTATTATTATTACTGTGATTTGGGTGAAAGTTTACAGAGCAAATTCACTTTCCATACAGCAGTTCATATACACTTTGTCTCATGACATTGACTACAATTTACCCCAATGCAACAGCTCCCCTCCCATTTCTTCCCGATAGTTACCTCTTCGCTGTGTCCATTCCTCCATGCACTCCTGCCCCCTGAACTATCTCCCTGTCCATAAATAGGCCTTCTTTCTCCCATGATTGTTCTCTCCAAGGAGTGCAACACTATAAGACAGTATCTTGCATAAGGACTGATGCATAGTCCTACTGGCAAACCCACTGCCACTGAATGGATTCCAACTCATAGTGACCCTATAGGACAGAGTAGAAATGCCCCATAAGGTTTCTAAGGCTATAAATCTTCGCAGAAGTAGACTGCCTCATCTTTCTGCCTGGATCTTCTTGTGGGGTCATTTAATTGTCCCAGTTGTTTCTCAACTCCCATTGAGTCAGATCCGAATCACAGCGACCCCTCCTTGGGTTTCCAAGACAGTATCTCTACAGGTTTCTCAAGGTCTGACTCAATATGTGTGTGATTAAGATCCCCTTGATACTGTACATAAAACATAAACCTGTTTACGATTTTCAGATTCTCATCGTCATCTATGGCCCAGAGAAGTTTAAAAACCACTGTTCTAGAGGGAAATAAAGCTCTTTGCTACAATTTATATGCCATATATCATAGTTAAGTCACAAACAGTACCTTACTGTAATGTTTGTTGTACAGACTTCAGAAATATCACAGGGAAACACTATCATTTTTTGTTTGTTTGTTTCTCCTGATAAATCACCTCCCATTAGACTAAATATCTAACAACTAGGTCATCTATCTTTACTTTTCAGAGGTTCATTTTCTTTTCTTCTAATGATAGCTCAATTTGTGATTTTTAAAACATTAAGATGTCAACTTCAGGAGACTTTTCTGGGTCATCTATTCTTAGTGAAGATTACGAAAATAAAGGTAGTTGACTTTAATCATTTTTCAAATAAAATAGATCAAAAACTGTTTTTTTTGTGTGTGTGTGAGGCCATTTCACAGACACAAATTGATGATAACTCCAATTAACCAAAAAAAAAAACCCCAAAACCACTGCCATCAAGTCGATTCCAACTCTTAGTGACCCTCATTGGGTTTCCCAGGTGGTAAATCTTTATGGAAGTAGATTGCCCAATCTTGCTTCTGCAGAGTGGCTGGTGGGTGTGAACCACGAACCTTCTGGTTAGTAGTCAGATGCCTTAGGCACTGTGCTACTAGAGCTCCATCACAATTAAGCAGTATTAACTGAACTTCCACAATATGGTAGCTTCCTGATCATAATAAAAAAAGCTTGGTAAAAATAAAGCTAGAATTCCAACAAGCAAGCCAGGATTCCTGCCCCATCATTCTTATCATAATAAGATAAAGTGACTAACCAAAAACTAAAATCAAACCCATTGCCATAGATTTGATTCCAACTTATGGACACCTCATATGTTAAAGAGTAGGACTCTCCTCCATAGACTTTTTCACTGTAATCTGTATGGAGGAGACCCTGGGTGGCACAAAAGACTAAGCACTCTACTACTGGTCTAAAGGTTGGCAGTGTGAACCCACCCAGAAAGTCTCAGAAGAAAGGCCTGCTAATCTGTTTCTGCAAGGCCACAGCCTCGAAAGCCCTATGGAGTAGAGTACTACTGTGACACACATGGGCTTGCCTTGATGAAACTAACAAGAGCAACAGCAATCTTTATGGAAGCAGATTGCGCCGTCTTTCTTGTGTGACATCACTGGGTAGATTAGAAACACCAGCCTTTAGGTTATTTATTGTCGTTGTACTATAAATCAATTCCACCTTATGGAGACACCTCATGTGCCAGAGCAGAACAGCGCTCCTTAGGGTTTTCAAAGCTGTGACCTTTTGGAAGCTAACTGCCAGGTCTGTCTTCCATGGTGCCTCAGGGTGGGTTCAAATCACCAAGCTTTTGACAGTAGTCAAGTGTTTACCCTTTTGAGTCACCCAGGGACTAAGATAAAGTGAGTACTACCCAAGAAATAAAATTCAAGAGGTTACCATGATAATACCTAACTTGCAGATGAAACTTGGATCTTAAATTAATGGAAAAGGCATTAGAAATTACAAACTGAGTTCTTGTGTTATAGAAACAGGTTGCTATGGATTTAAATCTCCACTCAGCTTCCTATTTCCAAATGATACCACGTAAGTTATTTAATCTTCCTAACCAATAAAACAGAAATAAAAAGAATAACTTCATAGGGTTGTGAGGATTAACAGAGATAATCTATACACAGTGCTCTGCATGGTGCCTGAATACTCATGCAATAACTGACTATTGCTTTAAAAAGCCAAGGAAAAGAAGATATATTATCTACGTAGCTTCATCCTATAAAGAAAGAATAACTGTTTTCCTTCATGATAAGATTGGCATGTTTGGTAAAGTAGGAAGTCGTCTAGTTTACAGTTTTTATAAATATTATTTCTAGATTACTTCTATCCCTTATTGAATAATACAAGTCCTAAATTTAACTTTAAATAAACAGAAATTTTCTACTGAAAATCAATGCTAGAGACTGCAAGCCAATCAAAATAAAGTTTAAAAAATATACAGCTATCAAATTGAGTATCTGAATATTCAAATACCTATCAAACTATTCTTTAAAGGTCAAATCAAACTATGAGACAACTGTACTTAAAAGAGATGCTGTGCATGTTATCTGAAGAAAATATTAAATGTCACCCAGAAATGGACAGCTTCTGAGACACTAATCCTTCATTTGAATGCAGTAGTGCTTCTATTTGAAGAAAACAGTATTTGAAGAATAAAAATCAGAATTATTTT
The DNA here is from genome assembly GCF_000298275.1 of Orycteropus afer afer. Classification (NCBI taxonomy): domain Eukaryota; kingdom Metazoa; phylum Chordata; class Mammalia; order Tubulidentata; family Orycteropodidae; genus Orycteropus; species Orycteropus afer. The sequence goes on from NW_006921930.1 coordinate 389,374, forward strand.
AAATTGTCCACTCAGGGTGTGAAAATTTGTTACCTGAGAAGATTTTATAATCTCTCACTACATTATACTTCAGGGGTCATGTATTTATGCATCCAACTCTGATCTTTAAGACAGAAACTTTCACTTTCACAAGATGGGGATGAGACAGTGCCCTCTGTAAAAGGAATATTTGGAGGAAGATAAATCAATACTTATTAGAATTTTAAGGATAAAAACATTTTTAAAAAGTGACAAAGCCACATTTAATTAAATTGCCCCAGATGAAGGGAATGTATTGCAAATGAAAGAGATAGGAGGAAGAGTAAAGGGCAAAACTAATTTGAACTATATCAATATTTGAGTTCTTCCTCATATTAACACTTAGAACCATCAAACAACCCAATTGTCCCATAGACACGAGTTTCTAAAGACTAACTCATCTTCTTCCCAGATACTTGACCCTTTCCTTAGGTAGGTCTGAGTTTGCCATTTGAAACAAGTCTTGCAACATTTTTTAGAAACAAAGCAAAATGTTCTGTAAATAGATGAACTATTACGCTGAGTAAACACGCCTGAAGCATTTCAAACGAAAACCATGGGGACTGTAGGGGCAGTACAATGCGTCCAAGAAGAAATTTAAAAAAAAAAAAAAAAAAATGACGGTACAGACATAAATTATGTGCTTCTGTGACATGAGAATCATCCCGAACAAACAAACTGAAGGTTTGTGGGCACAGAGTACGTTGCTACTTAATATAAAGGTGAACCAGTGGAGGCTAGAGACTGCAAAGGAATCTGAGTTGAAGAAATTATTGTGAGCACAGGCATAAAAGTATTGTTAGGTAAATTTCTTTTCCTTAATAAAGTGCATGCTTGCCAAGAGAAGTCTTCTCATTCAAAATAATCATTAGTCAAAGCATTACTGAATTATTCCAGGAGGTACAAACATGAAACAATATCATTATGGAATAAAAGAATATCAGTGCTGAAAAGGGTCCTCAAAGTTCTCTAACTTAGTAGTTCATATCTTCTTTGAAGGGTTACAGACCTGAGAAGCAAAGAAAGCTATGCACCCTCTCTTCAGAAAGGCATAGAAGGTATATGTAGGTCCAATTTATTTGGGGTTCCATTTGAAAAGATCTGGGTTCTCATTTTACACATCATGAAATCGATTCCGTAAGGGTTCAGTGCTTTGTCCAAGGTCAGAAAGCTTGGTAAAAGTGAAGCTAGAATTCCAACAAGCCAGGATTCCTGCCCTACCATTCTTTACAGAAAGCCTGTGATTTACCTTTATCCATAAAACTCAAAAGTCTCTCCCATTACAGTCTGAATTAGAGAAATTAAGGAGTTTGAGCCCAAGGATAAGAAGTCCTGGCAGCAAAATGCTTAAGCACTTGGTTGCTGGCCAAAAGGTTGGCAGTTTGAACCTACCTAGCTCCAAGGGAGCAAAGCGCTGGAGACCCACTCCCATTAAGAATAAAGCTTACAAAACCCTATAAGGCAGTTCTACTTGGTACATGGGGTCATTATGAGTCCAAATCAACTGGGTGGCACCTCATAACAGGCCAAGGATAGAAACACTTGGCTTCTGTTGAGCATGAAAACAAACAAACAAACAAACAAAAACAGCATTATTACCACTATGGCCTATACAGAAGTCCTGGTACTTTTATTTAAATGCCTGTCACCTGAATCTTGGAAGGAAGATGGGGCAATCTACTTCCGTAGTGACACTGCCTTGGAAACCCAAGGAGGAGTCATTATGAGTCGGGTCGACTCAAGGGCACATAACAACAACAACAACAACAGTTACCTGAGATGCTGGTCAAAAACACTTAGACTCCCATTCCTCACCTCCACTAGTAGGGATTCTATGTTTCTTCAGTAGGGGGCTAAACTTCTGTACTTTTGATAAGCACCCTAAAGATCCCAGTCAGGTGGTTCTCGTGAGGAAAACACTAGCTTATAGCAGAGTCTTCCAAACATTTTTTCATCAACTAATTTCTTTTTTCCAAACCAAGTTTTATTTGGAAACCCAGATACATAAAAGCATAGGGCCTTAGGGGTTCTAGAACACAGTTCGTAAATCAAGTTCCAGAGGACAACACACTGATAAAGAGGCCTGGAGCTGGTTTAACAACTCTTGAGCTTCAATTTCCTTATTTATGAAACCTCTTGTAAATTGTCTCTCAATTCCCTTCTATCTCCAACATGGAAGAACCCTATAAAAGGCACTACATTTGTTATTGTTGTTAGTGGCTGTTGAGTTGATTTCAACTTGTGGTGACCACCTGTGCAGAGTAGAACTGCTTCATAGGGTTCTCAAAGTGGTGACCTTTCATAAGCAGATCTCCAGGCCTGACTCACTACGTGCCTCTGGGTGGGTTTGAACCCACCAATCAGCTAGCTGTCAAGCACTCAACTGTTTGCATCACCAAGGAACTCCTAATGCCACAACTACTACTAATAGCTAATATTTAGCAAGCACTTACGATGTGCCAAGGAGCCCTGGTAGTACAGTGGTTAAAGCACTTACTTGGCTGTTAAACAAAAGGTCAGCAGTTTACCAGCTGCTCTGTGGAAGAAAGATGTGGCAGTCTGCCTCCATAAAAACTTTCAGCCTCGAGATGCCTATAGGCTGTTCTACTCTGTTCTACAGGATCACTATGAATCGGAATCAACTCAACAGCAGTAAGACTCTTTGTTGATTTACCATATGCCAGGTACTGATCAATTAACTCATTTAATCTTCACAATCACTTTATGAGTACTATTAATTTCTCTATTATACTGGTATCCCGGTATACTGAGGCACAGAAAGATATATGACAATAACTGTGGTAAATATTTATACATGCATTTGTCTATACTACAAAATTGTGAAGGAAGAAGTGATATTTAAAAACGTTGTTACTTATCCAAAGTCAAAGACCTGGGATTTCAACTCAGCTCTGCCAGAGTCCAAAACTTACCCACTTAACCAATCTATTAGCACAGGTTAAGTCTTATTTTACTATGGCATCTTTTTAATTGTCCCATTCATGTGTTGTTGTTGTAGTTTTAGTAATATGGATTCATTTCTCTATGGAGAGGGTCTAACCCCCCAACTCGATTACAAATGCTGTGGATCAAGGATTATTTTATACTTTTGTATTTCTTAACCTAGGAAATGTTGTTGTTGTTGTTATGTGGCCGTCGAGTCAGACCTGACTCATAGTGACCCCTCCTTGGGTTTCCGAGGCGGGAGGCGGTATCACTACAGAGGTAGATTGCCCAACCTTCCTTCCGTGGAGTGCCTGGTGGGTTTGAACCACCAGCATTCTGGTTAGCAGTCAAGTGTGAATTATCTAGGTCTTTATTTATTCAACTAGAAGTGATCTTCTGGGTCCTATTTTTCATTAATTTGAATTTTTTTCAAGTAGCTTATTAAAAATTATAATCCAAAAAAATACACTAATTTCACAACACCAGCTGTTGAAATTAAATTGTTCCTCCCCAAGTCAGTAGCTGGAAGGGGTTGAAAAATAAATAAATAAATACCTGTCTTCAGTTTAATTATTTGACATTTTCCATAAGAGTGAATAATGATATTCCAGCGCCATTATTAGTAAGTATTTCTTTCTAGGCATCTCTTCTTTCCCCTGTTATTAATGCTTCTTGCTATTTCTTGTTGTATTAACTGACAGGTAGCAGATTGATAATAAGTAGAAAGTTAAAGACACAACTAGAAAGTCTTAGAAGGTGCTTATACCTACTTATACCACTTGAAATGATCAGTTTGACATTTGAAAAGAAGTGGTGCTTATTAAGTCATATGTCTCAAATATGGAGTAAATGATAACATGTATAAGGAATTTTTCTTACATACCATGTTAATCTTGGATATGCTTGGTCAGTGGTCACATACACCATCATGTTCCAACTATGATTCACTGACCATATATTTAAAATTTGGTCCCAGGGGCCACTGCAGGCCTTCCCCTACTCATTCCTAGCTCCCTCTGTTACATGAGCACCTTTTCTCAGTCATGAGCTACTTTAAGGAAACACTGAAGACTGTGTTAACTGACATCCTTATAAATCCATACAACATAGATACAACCAGTTATAATAAGAATTGAGATTAAATTCAGATCTAGACATTTTTGACCTCTAGACTTTGATAGGTCATCTACAGCAATGTTTCTTAAACATTATTCTGGAAATTTGTTAAAAATGTAGCTCCTCCTTATACCTGTAAAATCAGTTTCTTGGAGTGGAGCCCAGGCTGTAATTTTTGCATGTTCCTGTAATTTTTACATGCTCCTGTAATTTTTATGAGCATCACAAATGATTGAGATATTCAACAATATTTCAAAACAACTGGAGCACTTATTTTTTTCATCCATTCAACGTATTCTACCAATATACAGAAAGTTTCGTATACAACACATTGTCTTTTTAGTATTGCTTCGGGGGTCACTACCTAAGAAGAAATTTGAGGGAAAAGACCAGTATCTATAATTTGAAAAAAATACTTTCTCCTTCTTCCATCCCTATATCCAACCTCTAGCTAGGCATATAGTAGGCAGCTGTTGTTGTATTACTTTGGTCATCATCTCCCCCAATAAAACATGTTGGCACATCTTCAGGTGCTACATCAAATAATGTTTTTCTTGCAAAGGAGTCTGCATAAATCATCAAGGGGTGTGTGTGTTTAGGTGCGTGCATTTCTAATTGTGATTTAAGGCTAAACCAGACAATGACCATACCATTAAAATTCTGTTTTAAAGTTCAGCTTTTTATTTGAAGCTCCCCTGCCACCAAAAAAAAAAAAAAAAAATCAGGAAATACACATTAAGAGCAAGGAAAATAGAGCCCTTCTACTGCATAAACTACTATCCTAACAAATATACTTTTCTCTTTGTCTAAATTGCAACCTTCATTTCTTCCCTACTCTCATATCACCTCTATTCTCTTATGCAATACTCAAATAACTGAGTAGAACTTGACTGGCTATTTTGAACCAAGAACTGAGAAAAAATGCTCTCAAACTTTGTGCATCCTGAAATCACACACTATAGTGTAAATGAGCATGAAAATACTTATTCTTGTGAGTTGGAAAAAATGCCTTCCAGATGTATTTTGTCCTCTCTGAGTTTTCAATCTAAAGACCAGCATGGTGAGAAGCACATCAGAAGCTGGCAGTGACCAATTACTTTTGTTGATGGAAGTGTTACAATGTGGCAAATGTGGGAGAGAAATCCATTCAATATTTGGGCATCAAACTGCTCCTCCAACTATGCACCGGGAACAAACACCAGTCCACACGTGACAGAGTCTTCATGCTGTTGGAAGACCCTGCTAGAAGCTCACCTTTCTGTCTGTTGTTACGATTGTGAGAGAACAGTAACTGAGAAGAAAAGTTACTGAAAGGAATGGTCCAATGACGAAACAAAGTAACTGCAGTGGCGTGTGTACAATGGGCCAGTTTCACCAGTAAGTTCATCATGACCTGAAGTATCTCTCCAGGTATAACTCTTTAGAATAACCCTTTAGAATAAATCAATGATCCCTTTTCTTTCTTATACAAAAACTAATTTTTTTTTTTTTTTGCAGGGGGACCCAAAATACTTTTATCAACAACAAACACAAGGAAAAGAGTCACAACTGCTGAAAGCAATCCCTACTTACCAATTTTGTGACGTCTTTCACATCATCAGTCACACGACTCCCGCAGATCCCTTTAGTTTTGACGAGAGGATTAAATAGGAGCAGTTGGAGATAAATGCAAGTGATAATCCAAGTCTAAATGAAAACAGAAAAAGTTCTGGGTGACCTTCAGTTAAAATCTGTGATTATTCCAACTACGAACATCTCCATCTGATGCCTTGATGTAGAAATGGTAAATTTACCATATTAAAAAAATATCCTACTGGCTTAAATACAATTAATGCTAAGTATCCAAACTATGATGACCACATTTAAAAATATCCCAGATAAAATATGGTTTGAAGTATTTCTTTCAGTAAAATAATGTATTGTTAACTTTTGTCAAAAGCTTTCTACAGCCAATTTCCTAATGATAATTAGATATAAACTTGCAGCAACATGTAATGGATTTATCACTTAGGATGTCTTCTGAAAAGTAGAGCATGCATAAAATTCGTACCTTAAGGCACCAAAGGAAACTTTCTATTTTAAATGTTAACTTTTTGGCAAGTAGCAGCGTAACTCTTGAGCAGTGCTTTTATCCAACAGTTTCAAACCGTATTCCAAGTTAAAATGAAGAAGAAAGGTATATTTTTAGATCTAGGGCAAAATTTAACCCAACTTATGGGACAACAAAAGAATCACTGTTTTGAATCACAACTTTTTAGCTATTTAAACAAGGAAAAATAATTCCTCAGCCAACAAGAAGATATTCTTGAGCCCTTGCAGGAAGTTATGACTGCCATTTATAAACTACAGAAAGATCTTGGTGGTGGTGTTAGGTGCCATCAAATCGGTTTCAACTCATAGTGATCCTATGCACAACAGAACAAAACATTGTCTGGTCCTTCACCATTCTCACAATTGTTGCTATGTTTGAGCCCATCGTTGCAGCCATCGTGTCAATCCACCTCACTGAAAACGTCCCCATTTTCATTGACTCTCTACTTTACTAAGCATGATGTCCTTCTCCAGGTACCAGTCCCTCCTGATAACGTGTCCACATTAAATGAGATAAAGTCTCTCCATCCTTGCTTCTAGGAGCTCAGGTAGCATAGTGCCTAAGGCACTTGACTGCTAACCAGGAGGCTGGCAGTTCAAACCCACCAGCCACTCCTTGAAAGGAAGGTTGGACAATCTACTTCCATAGTGATACTGCCTCGGAAACCCAAGGAGGGGTCGCTATGACTTGGGTCCGACTTGACGGCAAATAACAACAACAACAACATCCTTGCTTCTAAAGAGCATTCTGGCTGTATTTCTTCCCAGAAAGATTTATTTCATTCTTCTGGCAGTCCACGGTATACTCGGTATTCTTTGCTAACGCTATAATTCAAATGCATCAATTCTTCTTCTGTCTTCCAGCTGTTGTATGCATGTGAGGCAATGAAAATACCATGACTTAGGACAGGCGTTATCTTAGTCCTCAAACTTTGTTTTCCGACACTCTGAAGTGGTCTTCGGCAGCAGATTTGCCCAATGCAATATGTCCTTTGACTTCCTGACTGCTGCTTCCATGGATGTTGATTGTGGATCCAGGTAAAATGAAATCCTTGACAACTTCAATCTTTTCTCCTTATTGACCCAGTTGTAAGGATTTTTGTTTTCTTGATCTTGAGGTATAATCCATACTGAAGGCTGCCATCTTTGATCTTCATTAGTAAGTGTTTCACATCCTCTTCATTTATAAACCATATATATAATATATAAACTCTCTCTCTTCTATATTTATGTGTGTGTGTTTATTTTTGGAAATTAACTCATTCTACCATGTGTCAAAGAGTCTTTGGGTGTTGCAAACAGTTAATGTGTTCAGCTGTTAATGAGAAGGTTAGAATTTCCAGTCCATCTAGCGTTACCTGGCAAAAAAAAAAAAAGGCCTGGTGACCTACTTCTGAAAAATAGGCCATTGAGAACCCTATTGGAGCATAGGTTTACTCTAACACAGGTGGGTTGGCCATGAGTCAGAACTGACTACGTGGCCATTGGTTTTTAACCATGTACTATGGCTACTTTTATGCATGATGATGTATTTTCCCTCATTACACAATACTTCAGATTTTTAAGAACTTTTGTATCTGATTTTTTTCAATATGTTTACAACACTTAGCATAGTACTTTGCATATGAAAAGCCCTTAATGAATATTTGCTGGATGACTCAGTGACTAACTAATATGAAAACAGCCTAATACTCAAACTCAATAACCATTTATTGAGCACTTATTATGAGACAAGTAGCAGTCACTAGGGAAACAAAGATGATGAAGATGCCCTTGAAACTCGGAGGCAGGTTAATAAATAACAAGCACACCCTGTGATAAATGCTGGGGAACACAGAGGAGGAAGCAATTAATCAATTAACCTTAAGGGAGAGAACTCGTGGCAGGAAGACAGTGCCAAGAAAAGCCAGAAAGAAAAGGTGACTCCAACTGGATTTTGGAGGACAACAAGGAATTTGCAAGCATTAACAATGAAAGGACCAGCATTCCAGGAAAAATAAACAGCACAAGCAAAGGCATGGAGATGTGAAGATATGTGAAAATATGTGAGATTTATTTGATGAGCTACGACATCTTAAAATTACATAAAACCCCACTTGCACACGGCTGCACATCCTTTCCATTTATTTAGCTAGCTACACATTAAAAAGGAACACTGAATTATTATTTTCAATTATTACCTTCAAGCTAACTGGCATTTACACTGGACCAAATGATGATTCTCATTTGCTAAAATTTCTAAGACTGCAATGCTTCCTACATAGACAGAAAGGCTTGTAAACAAAATTAAAACTATTTTAATGTCTTTTATTAATCAAATCATATTGCTTTAACATTGTGTTCTATTTTATTTTATTTTGTTCCTGTTAAATGGGAGTGCATACCTCCCTGCTGTTAATGTTCACCTTTAGGCCATCTTTTGTTTGGCCGAGAGTTGAGGCTGGGAGTGAGCTCCTTCCAGGCTTCATTGTGATCTATATTAGCAGTAATTTTGCTTAAGGTTACTTTGAGCACTATAGTGTTAAATCTTTACATTATGTACCTTACTAAATATTAACCTTAAGGCAGAGATAAGTAAATGTCAAGAATTTTAGAAAAGAATGACAATATAGGGTTTGTTGGAACCTCAGTTACGGCTTTGGCAGTGTCTGGTCACGTCCATTACAGGCTCTCTGGTAGCATAGTGCCTAAGGCATTTGACTGCTAACCAGAAGGCTGGTTGTTTAAACCCACCAGCCACTCCTTAGAAGGAAGGTGGGCAATCTACTTCCGTAGTGATACTGTCTCAGAAACCCAAGGAGGGGTCGCTACGAGTCGGATCTGACTCCACAGCAGTGAGTTTGGTTTGTTTTTTATCAATAGTGCACCTGGATTTGATCAGGCTCTGGGAGAGCGACTCAGAATAACCAAACTCACAAGAGAAATCTCTGAACTGGAATGCAAAGGTATTCCAATGTCAAGAAAACTGAAATTGTGTCAGCAGGTAGTACTTTTTCGGTAATTCTGAAAATAAACTAAACTCATTGTTGTCTGTTTGATTCTGACTCATAGAGATGCTATATGTCAGAGTAGAAGTGTCTCATAAGGTTCCCAAGGCTGTATCTTTATGAAAACAGATTGCCCCATTCTTCTCCATTAGACAGGCTGGTGGGTTCAAACTGCTGACCTTTCAGATAGCAGCTGAGCACTTAATTCCTGTGCCACAAAGACTCCTTGATTTTTGTAAAGGACTCCAAATTATTACCAACAGAAGATGGTTAGATAAATGAAGAATCAGATAAAAGAGAATTACTTGACCTTTTTCCCCAGATACTACCACTTGAGGTACTCTTATCCACACAAGAAATACACCTACCTATAGGACTAAGCACTGTACTTGTTTTGACTCTTCAAAGCACTCTCTCCCTTACACTACTTTGTAAATGACTTCTGTTTTGTAGATTCTTCTATTTGGACAATCCCAATCTATATATAAATATGAACCTCTTTATTGATATAGTCTTCTTTCATGTGTGTAAATATAATTGATTAAACTCCAGATTTCTTTTATACAGGGTGCCTGGGTAGAACAGATGGTTAACACACTTGCCTAATAACTGAAAGGTGGGTGTCCAAGTCCACCCAGAGGTACCTAGGAATAAAGGCCTGGCAATCTACAAAAAATCAGCCACTGAAAAACATACAGAGCATACGCATACGGGGTCACCATGAGTCAGTATTGATTCAAAGCAACTGGTTTTTGGCTTTCTTTTGTATTGTTATTCCTAAACCCAACCATCCTGAAATACACGATGCTGCCTCCAAGTCCTTTTTGCAGCCATCTTTTCTGATATGATTTGAGAAGCCTATTTAAGGCTCTCTGTAGACGGCCAGTCTCACTACTGGCTATTATTCTAAAAAAAAAAAAAAAAAAGAACAACTCACAGCCATCAAGTCAATTCTGACTCACAGCAATCCCTCCCCTTGGGTTTCTGAGGCGGTATCACTACAGAAGTAGATTGCCCATCTTCCTTCGGAGGAATGGCTGGTGGGTTTGAACCACCAGCCTTCTGGTTAGCAGTCAAATGCCTTAGGCACTATACCACCAAAGCGACTGGATATTATTCTAGGCTCTAAAAAATAGGAAGGCAGGAATTCTGTCACTTCTTCTCACCATACCTTATACCTGGAATTGAACAAACACTAAACAAACATTTGTTCACTCATTCAGTCAAAAAATACTTATTGAATACCTACTTTGTGCCAGGTTTTGTTCTATATGCTAGGGATAGATTCGTGAACAAAATGAAAAAAAAAAATCTCTGCCCTTATGAAGCCGAGTTCCTAGTGCAAGAAGACAGACAATAACCAATAAACGTAACAAGTAGGTAGATGGCATAGCATATCAAAAGGTCTTAAATGCTTCAGAAAAAAGGAAAAGGCAGATGAAGTTGGAGGGTTGGGATTCCAATGCCTACTCTGCTCTACAGACAGCAATAATCTTCTGTTCAGATTGACAATCAAACTCTCAAGACACATCAGAAGTCACTCGGCATCAAGTGCACTACTGAGCTTTAAGACAGGCTGCAGGAGAAGCACACTGTCTAACGTAAGTCAGAAGAGGGAGAACTATTTAAGCAATGTATAGGCAAAAATGGGTGTGATCTCGTCCCCAAGTAGAGGGTCTGGTCTTGAACATGAGTATTAATAGCTCATGAGTTGTATCAAGCAATATGTCAGATGGCATAAGTATAGCCACTTGTGTTTACAATGGTGAGTAGGGGTCTCCATTCATTAAACATATTCTAGTACGGAGCACTTTTGTGGTGCAGTGAATTACTTGATACGGGTCTTCCCACCACAGTCTTTGCAACTCCCACCAGATGACTGGGTAGAATTATGCAAATGTGAGGTGCTTGTGGCCCACCAAGGGGATTGGATAACATGTTTGTAATATAAATAAGCTACATGGCACCCTGTGGGGGTTGGATTGTGCAAAAAAGACATATAAGACCCTAATGTGAGGACTGGTCAGTTTTGTCATTCCACTAGGCTTAAAATAAGCACTCCCAGTGGCAGAAGGGAGGAATTTCACTACTATCAAGACAGAAAGAGAAGCCAGTAGTGGAAAGCGTCCTTGGACCCAGAATCCCTGTACTGTGCCACCTTGGCAGAGAGAGAGCAGAGAAATGGTGGCAGCAATGACAGTAGAACCAAGAGACCAGCACAAGACAGAGATGTGGGCTTGCCCACCCACAGAGTGAGAAAGCTGAGGGTCTTTGGGCATGAGGTTGCTGGTGGTGTGGGATGCACCTATTGGCAAAGCTAGAAGAGCAGTGTAACACTTGCCTGAGCAGGGCTGAAGCCAGCCCAAGAGGCCAAGGGCCAAAGAGAGGTGTGCCTGAGGGCATGGCTGAGGGGAGGCTGTCCTGATGGAAGAATTGTATCCTCAGCATGTTCCTGAACCTGCATGTAAGCTGTTACTTTCCTATTAAAGTCCATAATCATTAATACTGTCTGTGAGTGCTGTGGGCCATTGCAACGAATTATCGAACCCAGCAGAGAAAAAGAGAGTTCTGTGACAGGGACAATTGGTGTCAGAACTGATAAAAAGGTTGGAGGGTGGCAGCATGTCTGACCTCCGTTTCCTGGGGATCAGCCTTGGTCTGACACTGACTGCTGACCAGAAGGCTGGCGGTTCAAACTCTCCAGCCACTCCTCGAAGGAAGGCTGGGCAACCTACTTCCCTAGAGATACCGCCTTGAAAATCCAAGGAGGGGTCACTATGAGTCAGATCTGACTCAACTGGCAGTGAGTTTGGTTTTGTTCTTCTGTGAAGTCAGAGGACACCTGACCTCCCTGTCCTTTTTGCAGTTTTGCATATAAAAGACAAAATTAAAGTTTCATATATTCTCATTTTAAAAATGAGGTAGTGAATCCGGAACAAAACAACACGTCTGTCCAATTCTAAATTCTGTGTTCTTAACTACCCTATAATGTCACAGTACTCCCCCCAAGATCTGCTAGAGTATTGTAAGGACTTTGAGAATATCACTCTGAAACTTTAATGATTTTGCAAATACCAAGCATTATGGAAACAACTTCGTTCCATATGCCATGTCACAGCTAAATATTTTATTTCAGAATATTAGAATTTTTCATAGATGTTCTTTGATAGTTTCTTAAAATATATTTACAGAAAAACTTCTATAATAATTACAAAATATGTTTTCACTCAGGCAGCATCAATATTTTTGCATCAGTTGGACAAACATCTGTGAAGGTCTGATTTTGCTTATTTTTTAGAAATCTATTTGATCAGAGCTAAAATTAAATGTATGTTAACATAATAACTTTCAATATCCTTGGCAGATGTATTTCTTGCAGTATTTTACTTGAAAACTATTAAATAAACTGTAATTTTATTTTGCATACAAAAAGACACTTCACCATGTAGAAATGGTTGAATTGGTATATATTTTGCTGTGTGTATTCAACAACACAAAGAAAAAACAATTTAATAAAAAAAAAAAGTCACTGCCCTACTGTTAAGGAATATCGCATCTTGCATAAAGTTCCCTTCCCCTTTGTGTCGACTTCACTGCGACATACAGAAATGTTAGGATGGAAGAGCAGCCAATGGGGAAATACACTGAGACTCTGCACAGAGTTAGTAATAACTCCTCTATCACTCTTCCCAGGAGAGGGCTGAGATGGACAGCTTGCTTCTTTCCATGGGAAATAAATTTTCAGTGTTATTCTATGCAGAAATGTTTCTAAAATGTAGTATAAACACTTCCCTAATTTCTTAAACAGTGGGTAAATATATTAAATTTTGCTTTTGTTTTTGACGGTTCGGGCTTCTCAAACAAAATCTCAGTTTATGTAGTTTTAACTTCTCTCTTCCAGGAAGCTCCGAATTATTCTACTTATCTGAATTACTGTTGTAAAAAACTTTATTTGCATTTTTGTTTGCTTGTTTCCTAAGTTTCTTGTCTCTCCCAGACCTTCAGAACATTACTTATAAGCTATTCTTACTGCTAATGTGCCTGTTTCTAGCTTTGTGTAGTCTTGATGGCAAACACAACATATGGCCCACACAGAAAAGACCTTCCAAAAACGTCCATTTTCTAATACTTAGGCCCTGTGACCACGGTACCTTACACGGTGACAGAGACTGCAGATGTCAAAAATCAACGAATCTGAGATGGGTAGATTATCCTGGATTATCTTCCTAATTGCACAGGTCCTTAAAAATGGAGAACATTCCCTGGCTCTGGTCAGAGGAAGATGCAAAGATGGAAGAAAGGCCAGAGAGATGTGATAAGAGGTGTGATAAGAGAAGGATTTAATTCATCATCGCTGACTTTGAAGGAGGAGGAAGGGAAACACAAGCCAAACAATGTGAAAGGCTTTTAGAAGCTGGAAAAGGAAGGAAAGAGAGTCACTCCCAGAGCCTCAAGAAAGGAATAAGCCCCATGACACCTTGATTTTAGCCCATTAAGACTGGTTTTGGACTTCTGAACTCCAAAACTATCAAATAATAAATGTGTATTGGCTTAAGTCATTGTATTTTGTGGTGATGTAATATAAAATTATTAGGGCAGCAACAGAAAACCAAAACAGAGCTCAATAAAGTACTTCCTGAATGAATTAATGAATGAATAGTGTAGTGTAGGGATGGATGTACAAGTTGGTTCTGGTGAGGATAGTGAGCTGCCCCTGCCAGAAACCTGGCCCTGAGCCCCTGCTTTAGGCAAAGCAGCTCAGCTTTTTTCTGTTTTATTTGTTCATTCTTCTGGGTAAGATTTTGTTTGAACAAAGGTTTCCAAGGGCGGGGGGGGGGGGGAACATGCTTTTGAAAACCAGTGGTGTGATGGACAGAGTATAGAACACAGATTCAGAAAACTTCTGAGCCCCTTACAATGTGACCTCAAATAAATTACTTAATCCTTCCCTAAGTATCACTTTATCAGCCAATCAATGAGAATAAGGATAATTTTTGTTTCACTCATTTCAAGGGACTGGTGGTGAAAATCAAATGAGCAACTTTTCAAACTATAGGTGCTGTGCAATCATTCATTTCATTGTTATGGTTTTGGGATCAGCTAGGAAACCAGGGAAACCAGTGCTTCAGAAATGTTTAAATAACCCAGTCTGAGAGAAACTTTATAGAATAAATCTTCCATGAACAAAGAGTATGCCCTTTTGTACATGGCTATTTTGACACTGATTTGGAGCTCAGATGCCTTTTTCAACTTACTTCTTAGTTCCCAACTGCATTTAAAGTACTTCTAGTTAATGGACAACTGACATCTAATTAGTGAGGTATTCCAATATACCAACAAAATATTTATCTTTGCTTTCTCTCTCTTCCTCTTTCTCCAACTTCTGGAAACTGCAACAAGGGTAGATGAGTGCCTAAATGTGTGGGTGTGTGCAACACACGCAGGCACACACCCCGAGAGAGATAGGATGCCGAAGCAGAATGTCCCTGTATCTGTGATTTCTGCTCTACAATGTATCTTTTGGATTTGGGCTATCCCCTCTCTATTTTTTCTGTAACTTTCTCTGCTTCTGTATATGCCATTTTTCTTTGGCTACTTTGTTTTAGCATTGTACAACTTTTCTCTCTAGGTCACACTCAATGTGTGATAACCTCTCATTTCATGATAACCTTTCACTGCACAGACATGTTAATCTGATTGTCAGCAGTTCTAGATTTTCAAAAATTTATTTAGAGGCATGCGTCGAAAAAGTGTCCCTAAATATTCCCTAAAACACACAAAATTCCAATAACCCTTTCATTGCCAAAAGTTGCCTTCATATTACTTACATGACGAAAAGTTACTGAACAGAGAAATAATAGTGACTAAAATCCATACTCAATTGTAACAGATATAGCAGGACAGGAGTCCCAGGTAGTATAGACAGTTAAAACATTTGGCTACTAACCAAAAGGTTGGAGGTTTGAGTCCACCCAGAGGCACCTCAGAAGAAAGAGCTGGCGATCTACTTCTGAAAAAGCAGCGGCTGACCACGCAGTACAGGTCTGCTGTAACGCGCAGTGCAGTGGGCACAGTGAATTGACTCAATGGCAAATGGCACTGGTTTTCTGAGAGGCGATGAGGGGAAAGCACTTTAAAGGGAGCGGGAGCGGGGAGCAAAATGAAGATGAGTTCAGAGATTCTTAAGGCAAAGATATTACCCGCACATAACAACAACAACAATTCTTATTTTCAGGAAACCTCCAGTGGAATAGTCACCCAGTTACCAATTTTTCCTAAAAACAAGAGGCTTCCATACAATAAAAATGCACATGCCATGAAAGGAGCTGCAAAGCCCCACTAAAGCAAACTATTTACTTAATCTGAACATGTGTTATTACACAGAAGTCATGTCACAGACTCCCTTCTTTGAGCAGAAGTTAATACACACACAGTCCAAGAACATCGGAATATATGCTGTTCAAGAAACCAGCTTCAAGGCTTCTAAACTTGAAAAACACAAACTCTTTTTTCTCTGTGAATGAGAGAAATGATTATAAAATATTCATTGCCAGCGTCCACATTACAGATTTCCCAAAGTTGAAAAGGTAGCTGAGTGTCTCCATCGCTCATTTTCTTTAGGCACAGACCTACAAAGCAGTATTAGGACTGCCCTGAACAAAACAGCAGCTGCTGCCAAAAACCACATTCATCTTCTCTTTAATCTCACATGCCAGCTAGCAAAGCAGGCAGTACCCTTGTAGCCCAAATGTGCTTTGGAAGACAGCCAACCAGCTCAGCTACCCAGAGCCAGAAAGCAAGTTACCAAGACACAGGTACAGCAATTAGTCCTGGGTTCAGGTCATCTAAGGTCATATAAACACATCCTTTCAAAAATAATCTTAAAGTAAACCAACAACAGCATTCTCATTTGGTAAATAACCAACCATTTACTTCTATCTGACTCCTTCAACAGATTTTTTATTGCTTCAAAATTTGCAACTATTATTAAGAAAGTACCCAATCATCCCACACAGATTCAAATTCTTCTAGAAAGATGGCCCAGCCATCTTAAAGGGTCAAAGGAAACAATTATCAGATTTGCTAGCTTTTAAACTTCACTGCTATGAGTAAAGCAGATGTTGACAGTTTGGCTAAGTGAAAAGCAAAGGAGCCTGAAGTCCAACTCGGAGCTCTAAAACCTCATGGTAAGACCCTTTCACCTCTCTCTGTGTCGATCCTTTTGTGAAGACATGAAACAAAATCATTTTGCAATATGATTGATCACTTATATTTGTAAAGAAAAAAGTTTATGCTCACATAAAACTGCACTCCCTAGGAAGGAATTACTTAATATGAAAAGGTAGACAATGGCTTTCATGTGAAAAGGAAATTTAAGGATGTCAAGGTATTGTAACTGATGGAAAAAAATGGAGAAAGAAAATCATCACATGATAGTCACTCCTTTTGTTTTATGTATAAATGCTGTTTAAAGAGGAAATGATTCAATATATACTGAATTCTTACTAAGGGCCAACAATAGATGAGTAGTTTGCAGATGTTATTTTATACTCTCATCAACCAGAAAGATATTGTTACCCCATTTTGCAGGTGAGTAAAAAACAGTTCAGAGAGATTAATAACTTACTAATGACTGCACTGCTAATAAAATCATTGGGCTGCGTTTGAACAATGACCTACACTATGCTGGAAAGAAAAATACCATGCCAGTCAGATAATAAAACTGGTTTTATTTATATTTAATAAACTATTAAATTTTATTTAAAATGCCTATGCTGTGGAAGACATCTACCAAAAAAACCAGACTCACTGCTGTCGAGTCAGATCCAACTCACAGTGACCCCTCCTTGGAAGACATCTATGTCTCTTTAACTGAATAAAGTTGTAAATTGAAACCACCAGTCTAGGCTGAAGTAAACAAATAGTGCAGGTAAATCAAGGTATACTTAGTTATAGCTTTAAAAAAACAAATGAAGAAAAAAAAGCTAGAAGAAGAGGAGAAACGCAAAAGATAAATAAAAGTGGTAAGCTGTTCCTTCTGATAAAAATAAAATTAGGTGCTTTCAGACTTTCAATAACTTTCTACCAAGAGGCAATACTCATTCAACATCTATCTGTATCTGATAAGTGCCTAATACAAAGACTCAAAAGATATGGTCATTGACCTTAGGAAGTTCAAGCTACTCAGGAATACAAGACAGAAATCAATTCTCTGAAACATGAACGACATACAAGTTGAGATAAACATGTTTTTTCGGGGAAGAGGTAGAGGGAATGGCTTAGAGATAACTTCTGGGATGAGATGACCCCCTTCTTCAAAGGTGAATAAAAGGTAGTCAGGTCAAAGAGAGTTGAGGAGAAGACCTCTGACCAAGGAAGTTGTAGGTGCCCTCAGACTGAGGGAACAAAGCACTTTCACAGAATTTCAAGTTCGTGACGTGACTGGAAAATGAAATTCTAGGAATAAGCAATAATAGATGAAGCCAGATATGTATGTTGTTGTTGTTGCTGTTATGTGCCGTCGAGTCGGCCCCGACTCATAGC
>NW_006921930.1:407175-428867 GCF_000298275.1 Orycteropus afer afer
TTGAACCACCAGCCTTCTGGTTAGTAGTCAAGTGCTTTTGCCACTATGCTACCAGAGCTCCTAGATATGTATGTAATGGCACTTTTAGCATCAGAATGAAAGATGGGTTGTAGAGGCAAGAGGTCAGTAAGAGCCTCTGCAGTATCCTAGAGTTGACATGAGGAGGACCTCAAGTAGGGCAGTGACAAAAGAAATAGAGAGAAGCAGACAAGTTCCAGAGGCTATAGACACTGAACTGCACACTTAAAAATGGTTAAAAAATTGTCATATATAGACACAGATATATTTTAAACATAGATATAGATATGTTTTAAACATAATAGAAGCAATGATACATATGACATGGAATAAAATGTAAGGACTTGTTAATTTACAGAAAGTAGGTGGGGTAAGAGGGTGAAAAGTCACAAATGACTTCGGATTCCAGGTTAAGTAACTGTGTAAATATTGGTGCTACCCACTGAGCCAGAAAATATGGAAAAGGAGAATATGAGAGAGGGGGCAGATTGGGAGTCATCACCAACAACCCTGGAGAATACCACGATTTAAGGAGAAGAAATAATGAAAATATTTATTTGGGAAGGATATAAGAGAATACGAAGCCAAATACATGAAAGGCAAACCAGTTAATTGTGGAGTACTACAAGCCAATGGAAAAGAAATACTAAAAGGGAGAGCATGAGCAATAAAACAAGTATTGAAATATGTCAGCATGAGGATTATCGAAGACTACCTAATGGATCTGAGCTACTAGACAAGGGCAGTTTCCATGGAGTGATAGAACCAGAAATCAGATCACAGAGAATCTTCAAGTATAGACTATAGCAGTTTGTCCAGAAAATAAAGAAGAAAGAGAGTAACATCTGGAAGGGCTACAAAGTTCTTCTTCAGTCTAGTAAAAGAGAAAATGTGGTTCTGAAAGAATGAGGCTAAAATGATAAACTAAGCCTTTGTCTTAAATAGTCTATGCACGGCGAACAATAACCCTGTGGCTGATGAAAGCCAAGTGACCTTAGAGGCTTTGACCTTGTATGCAAATCAATGGAGAACACTTGTACCAGGTAGAATCTAGGGTCTGGATGGTTCAAGTTTTGATGTTATTGTTTTGAATACAGATGTAAATGATAGAACAAGCATTTGTATCAACAGCATAGATTGTTTCCTAAGTGGTAAAAATATGGGTCATTCCCACTGCCATAGAGTTGATTCCTACTCATACTGACCCTTTAGGACAGAGTAGAACTGCCCCATAGGGTTTCTAAGGCTGTAAATATTTATAGAAGCAGACCACCTCTACTTTCTCCCTCAGGGCTGAGAATGGGTTCAAACTATCCACCTTTTGGTTAGCATCCCAATGTTTATCCACAGCTTCACCAGAGCTCTTATGGGTTATTGTTGTTATTGTTAGGTGCTATTGAGTTGGCTCCAACTCACAGCAACCCTTTGTATAACAGAATAAAACACTGCCTATTCCTGTACCATCCTCACAATCCTTGCTATGCTTGAGCTCATCATTCTAGTCACTGTGTCAATCCATCTTGTTCAGGGTCTTCACCTTGTTTGCTGACCCTCCACTTTACCAAGCATGGTACCCTTCTCCAAGGAGTGGTCCCTTCTGACAATATGACCAAAGTAGGTTATTAGCTATCCATAAATGTACGTCTTTGCAGTAATGAAGAAGTAAAGATGTGTGTTGGGGGGAACTTTAGGAGGATGATGATATGTAAGAAACCAAACTAGTCTAGAGAACTGATGGGTTAGCTCAATTTAGAGTCTAGATGTATATTCTTGTTGCTGATTCTTTTTGCTAACAGTATGTATCTTCAAAGAACTAAGAGGGAAAAGACCTATTTAAAAAAAAAAAAAAACTATAAAACACTACTACAAGAAACTACAAGGGATCTACATAAATGGAAGAGCATGCCTTGTTCATGGATAGGAATACTGAATATTGTGAAAATGTCAATACCACCCAAAGCACTGTACACATTCAATGCAATCTCGATCCAGATTCCGTCAACATTTTTTTAAGGACATGGAAAAACCAATCACTAATTTCGTATGTAAAGAAAAGAAACCTTGGATAAGAAAAGCACTGCTGAAGAAGGAAAACAAAGTAGGAAGTCTCACACTCCCAGATCTCAAAATCTACTATGCAGCTACAATAGTTAAAACACCCTGGTGCTGGTACAATGATAAATAGATAGACTGAATCAAAAACCCAGAAATGGACCCATCTATCTATGGACAGCCAATCTCTGACAAAGGACTGAATCCCATTAAATGGGGGAGAGATAGCCTCTTTAACAAATAGTGTTAGCTAATTGGATATCAGGTTGTAGAAAAAATGAAACAAGACTCATCCCTCACCCCATACACAAAACAAACTGAAGTTGGATAGAAGAATTAAATTAAAACCAAAACTATAAAGCTCATCAAAGATAAAATAGGGGCAAATCTAGGGGCTTTAATATACAGCATAAATAGACAATCAAGCACAACCCAAAATATACAGGTAGTGGAAAACAAGCTAGATGACTGGGACCTTTTGAAAATCAAATTCTTAGGCACATCGTTAAGACATCTCCAAAAGGGTAAAAAGAAAACCTACAGATTGGGAAAAAAATATTTGGATATGACATATCTGACAAGGGACTTATCTCCAAAATTTATAGAAAACTTCAACGCCTCAACACTATAAAGATGAACAATCCAATTCAAAATTAGGCAAAGAACATAAACAGCCAGACACTTCACTAAAGAAGAGATACTGACAGCCAACAAACACATAAGGAAATGCTCACAATCATTAGCCAATAGAGAGATGCAAATAAAAACAATGAGGTATCATCTCATCCCAGCAATAACAGCACATTTCAACAAGACAGAAAGTAATAAACACTGGCAAGGTTCTGAGGGATTGGAACTGGTGGGACTGCAAAATGGTACAACCATTACAGAAAATGGTATGGCATTTCCTTAGAAAACTGAAAATGGAAATACCATTTGATCCAGTAATTCCATTACTAGGACTATACCCTAAAGAGGTGAGAGACAGAACACAAACAGACATATACACACCCATGTTCATCTCAGCACAATTCACTATAGCAGAGAGATGGAAACCAGAATGGATAACCAAACTATGGTACATTCACACAATGGCATATTATGCAACATTAAAGAATAATGAAGAATACACGAATCATCTCACAACGTGGATAAATTTGGAGGACATTATGCTGAGTGAAATAAGTCAACTGCAAAAGGACAAATATGTTATGAGGCCATTATTATAAAAAGTCAAGGAAAGGTTTACTCAGGGAAGTAAATTCATTTTGTTGGTTACCAGGGACAGGAAGGAAGTGGAGGAAAAATTTCAGAATAGTTGGGGTTTCCAGCCAAACAAAAGACAGGCATATGAGTTGAACATTTACCTCAAGTAGATACACTCCTTGGAAAGAACAATCATGGGAGAAAGAAGGGCTGCTTATGCACAGGGAGAAGGCTCAGGGGGCAGGAGAGTATGGAAGGATGGACACTGGGAAGAGGTAACTATGGGGAGGAAGTGGGAGGGGAGCTGTTGCATTGTGGTAAACTGTGGTCAATGTCATGAGACAAAGTATATGTGAACTGCTGTATGGAAAGTGAGTTTTACTCTGTAAACCTTCACCCAAATCACAATAATAATAATAAATAAATAAAGATCTATCCTGAAGTATAATGCTGTCAATGATAGAATAATATTCATAAGCCTGCAAGAAAGACCAGTTAATAGCACTACTATTCAAATTTATGCACCAACCACTAAAGCCAAAGATGTAGAAATTGAAGATTGTTACCAACTTCTGCTGTGTAAAATTGACCCAACATGCAATCAAGATGTACTGATAATTTCTGGTGACTGGAACAGAAAAGTTAGAAACAAAGTAGAAGCAGCAATAGTTGGAAAACATGGCTTTGATGACAGAAATGACACCAGAGACCACTTGATAAAATTTTGTAAGACTAACAACTTACTCGTTATATGTTTTTTCAACAACATAAACTGTAACTATATACATGGATCTCACCAAATGAAATATGCAGGAATAAAATCAACTACATCTGTGGAAAGAGCCAATGGAGAAGCTCAGTATCATCAGTCAGAAAAAGTCCAGGAGCTGACTATGAAAGAAATCATAGGCACATTCAAGTTGAAGTTGAAGAAAACTAAAGCAATTCCACGAGAGCCCAAATACGTCCTTGATTATATCACATCTGAATTTCGAGATCTTCTGAAGAATTGATTTGACACGTGAACACTAATGACCAAACACCAAACAAGTTGTGGGAAGACACTGAGAACATCATACATGAAGAAAGAAGAAAGGAAATGGTCTTTAAAAAGACAGGAAGAAAAGAAAAGACCAAAATGGATGTCAGAATAGACTCTGAAACTTGCTCTTGAACGAAAAGTAGCTAACGTGAATGGAAAAAATGATGACATAAAAGAACTAAACAGAAGATTCCAAAGGGCAGCCCGTGAAGATGAAGTAATATACGAAGATGACATGTGGAAAGACCTGGAATTAGAAACCAAAAGAGAAGAACACACTCAGCATTTCTCAAGCTGAAAGAACTGAAGAAAAAAGTCAAGCCTCAAGTTCCAATACTGAAGGATTCATTGGGCAACTCAATGATGCAAGAAGCATCAAAATAAGATCTTAGGAATACACAGAGTCGCTGTACTAAGAATTGGTCAGCGTCTAACCATTTTAGGAAGGAGCATATGATCAAGAACTGATGGCACTGAAAGAAGACCAAGCTACACTGAAGGGACTGGCAAAAAAACAAGGCCCGAGGAATTGACAGAACACCCATTGAGATGTTTCAATAAACAGATGTAACACTGGAGGCATTTATACCAAGATATTTGGAAGACAGCTATCTGGCCAGCTGACTAGAAGAGATCCATGTCTGTGCCCATTGCAAAGAAAGGGGATCCAACAGAATGAGGAAATTATTGAACAATATCATCAATATCACACATAAGCAAAATTCTGCTGATGATAATTCAAAAATGGTTGTAGCAGTATATTGACAGAATTGCCAGAAATTTAAGCCAGATTCAGAAGACAGCTTGGAACAAGAGGTACTGTTGCTGTCAGATGGATCTTAGCTGAAAGCAAAGAATATGAGAAAGATGTCTACCTGTGTTTTATAGACTATACAAAGGCATTCACCTATGTGGATCATAAAAAATCATTGCACAAAAGGGATATTCCAGAACACTTAATTGTGGTCATGAGGACCTGTAAATAGACCAAGAGGCAGAACAGAATAAGGGGATATTGCATGGTTTAAAATCAGGAAAAGTGTTGTTAGGCTTGTATCTTTTTACCATAGTATTTAATCTGTATGCTGAGCAAATAATCTGAGAAACTGGACTATATGAAGAATGTACCATCAGGATTGGAAGAGACTCAAGAACAACCTGTGATAAGCACATGACACAACCCAGCTTGCTGAATGTGTAGATGATCTGAAGCACTTAGGTGAAGATCAAAGACTACAATATTCAGTATGGATTACACATCAACATAAAGAAAATAAAAATCCTTACGAAAGGACCAATAAGCAATACCACAATAAATGGAGAAAAGATTGAAGTTGTCAGGGATTTGATTTCACTTGGATCCACAATCACTACCCACGGAATCAGCAGTCAATAAATCAAACATCATATTGCACTGGGCAAATCTGCTGCAAAAGATCTCTTTAAAGTTAAAGATCAAGGACATCACTCTAAAGATTTACCATCTTGGAAACCCAATGGGGGTCATTATGAGCTGGAATTGACTCAGTGGCAGTGAGTTTGGTTTGGTATATATACATTTTTTTTACGTTCGGCATAAGTCAGACACAACTTGAGAAATGTGATATGGAAATTAATACTTTAGAAGAGAAATTGAATGCTGGACATGCATTTTGCTGGATTGGATGGCGGTGGCAAGAGTGAGGCCCTGTAGTCAGATGCAGTAACAGTTTCCTGCCCTGGCTTAAGCAGTTTCACAGACTGCAGCAACTAAGTGGTTCTGGGTGCTGGGAGTATTCTAGAAGCTCAGGCTACCATCTGCTCCTCCAGCTTCCAGTGATTTTATAAGCCATCAAAACCACTTCAACATATCCCTTTTTGTTTAAACTAGCTGGAGTGGATCATACTGTCTGCAAATAAACCCTAAGCAATACTGGGAGAAAAGAACCAAGTTATTTAAATGTTTATTTCTCATAAAGTTGGTCTAAATTTCTTTAAGTATATTCATTAATATTTAAATTCAATGTGAAAAATAGCATCATTTTTTAAATCAGAAATCTGTAAGAATTTAATATAATTCTACTACCCGAAGCACAGTCATAGACTTACCTTTTACATGCCCGAGACATGTTCTTTTCTGGCAACAATACACTTCAATTTCAGGCTCATTGTTAATCAAGGAGATGAAGTTTTTTTTAAAAAAAAAAAAAACACCAAAGATAGACAAGGATTTAAATCCTGGTCCTATCATTTAATATACCCTAACCTTAAACAGAGATGATATAACCTTCCTGAGTCTTTATTTCCTTGTGATGATAACAACTCTTTAGATTTTCTAAAAGATCAAATAAGATTATGTTATATAAAGCACTCCACAAATGACTAGCACAAATGTAATGATAACAGATCATTTTATGACTGATAATGCAGTAGCTTTTTATAATTATTATTAACCCCTTAAATAATGAATTAACAAAACTAAAAGTTGTACTTACAGTGAATATCACAATCTGGTTTATGCTCTGCCTACCCCCATGGATTAAAGATCAGCACACACACACACACATGCACACACACACAAAACTCACTGCTATCCAGTCGATTCGACTCATAACGACCCCTCCTTGACTTTCCAATACGGTACCCCTATGGAAGTAAATTGCCCAGACTTCCTTCCAAGGAGTGCAGGAAGGAAATAAAGAGAGCTTGTCAAACACACACCCCCCCCCAGGCTTAGATTTGGATCAGCATTTCTACCTGGTGCAAAAGTGAGGCTGAATTGTTTGCACAATGGGTGAATGTTAACCTAAATAGAAGAGCTTCAAAAGCCAACTTTAGCTTTAGGAATAAATCCAACACAGCTTTAGAAAAGTGTACTTACTCATGCACAGAGAAGCAGTATGGAATAAGGAGGCTAGAAGGCACTGATTCTAGGATGAGATTGCGCCAATTTCAGTCTCTACTCTGCTACTTACTAGCTGTAGTGGGTTGAATGGTCCACCATACATACTGCCCCAAAAGATATGTATACCCAGAACCTGTGAATATGACCCTATTTAAAAAAAAGGGTCTTTGCAGTGGGCCTTAAGTCAATGAAAAGTGTCCTCAGAAGGAAAGACAGAAGAGGGTAACACACAAGGAAGAAGGTCATGCGAAAATGAAGGGAGAGACAGGACTTGAACCAAAGAATACGTGCAGTCACCAGAAGATGGAAGAGGCAAGAAATAATTTTCTCCTGGAGCTCTCAGAGGGAGCAAGGCTGTGCTGGCACCTTGGTTTTGCATTTTCTTTCTCTATAAAGGAATGCATTGCAGCCATTTTAAGCCATTGATTTGTGATAATTTGTTATGGCAGCCATAGAATACTATAATACACAAGTTTGTGGTCTTTGAAGTTATGTAATCTCTCTGTGCCTGTTTCCTCTTCCGTAACATGAATGTAACAATGGAACCTACTTTAAGGCTTGATCCCAGGATAAAATTAAGCCATGCACATAAGGCACTCAGTGTGTTATTAGTTACCTTTGTTGTTGTTGTTATGTGCCGTCGAGTCAGCCCTGACTCATAGCGACCCCTCCTTGGGTTTCCGAGGCAGTATCACTACGGAAGTAGGATTGCCCAACCTTCTTCAAACTCATAGTGACCCAATGTGTACACAGCAGAACTGCTCCATAGGGTTTGCAAGGCTGTGCCCTTTTGAAAGAATACTACCAGGCTTGTCCCTAAGGTAACCCTGGGTGATTCTGAGCTGCCGAGCTTTCGGTAGGAGTTGAGTGGTTAACTGCTGGCACCACCCAGGGACTCTTGCGTACTTTTACAAAGGTTGGCAATGGTTATTATCATTGCTGTCTTCTCAACTTGACCTAACACAATCATCTCCAGTAATGTCATTTCCATACTTCAACAATGTCAGTCTAAGCCAGAAATCTGGGCACCTTCGATTCTTCCTGTTGTCCTATTTCCACATCCAATCTTTCAAGTTCTATCCATTCTACTAGCAAAATAAACCCTGAAACATTTACTTCTCTCCATCTCATCTTGTACCACCATAGTATGTGCCAAGCTTTATCACTCTTGCCTGGATGATAACAATAGTGTGGTTTTCTTGGAATATAACATCACTCTCTGATTAGAACTTCGGAATGTCTTTCTGTTGTATTAAAAAAATAAATAAATAAAAAATAGCAACTGGCCCAGGACTCCAAGGCTCTATGTAAGACTTGCCCATCTCCCTGCTTATATCCTATTAAGTCTTTTCTCCCCAACATGCTCTAACTTCTGTGGCTACCTTTCTGTTCTAAAACACCACAAATGTATTTCCGCCTCATGCACTTGCTGCAACAAGCTTCCCCTCTCTTGGGCTCTGCTAAAGGGCAAATCCTTCTCAACATTCAGGCTTCAGTTCAGATGTCACCTGCTCTGAAAAATCTTCCCAGGTAATCTGCCTTAAACAGTCCATCCTCCCACACACGCACACATACACTCTCACCTCACACCATTTGGGTCCAGGGAACTACTTTTCATTCTTGGAAATTATCTTGATAACCCAATTAGTTGACTCTTTCATCATCTGTTCCTCCCAACAAAAATGCAAAGGGTGTAAGGACAAGGATCGTGTCGTTCTTGTTCACCTTTCTTATCTCTAGCACCTTGGACTTGTCCTTGCTCCTAGTATGAGCTCCTCAAATTTGCTGATTGCATTCATTGTTAACTGCTAGTAAAATACCCACAAAGATACTCCTACAACCAAACTCCTTTTATGTAGTACAGATCATGGTGGTAAAACCAAAATCCCATTGCTGTTGAGTCGGACCTGACTCATAGCGACCTATATTCCTTTGGTTTCTGGGCTAGTATCACTTTGGAAGTAGATTGCCCAACCTTCCTTCCGAGGAGTGGCTGGTGGGTTTGAACCACCAGCCTTCTGATTAGCAGAAGGCACTATACCACCAGTTGTTGTTTGTTGTTGTTATGTGCCGTCGAGTCGAACCCGACTCATAGCAACCCCTCCTTGGGTTTCCCAGGCAGTATCACTACGGAAGTAGGATTTCCCAACCTTCCTTCCGAGGAGTGGCTGGTGGGTTTGAACCGCCAGCCTTCTGGTTAGCAGTCAAGTGCCTTAGGCACTAAACTACCAGAGCTCCTATGCTACCAGTAGCAATAGCTAAATCATTTAAACAGAGAATAAATCCATATATATGAAATGGGGTACAAATGAAGACTGGATAACATGTGGTACAATCCTTAGCACATGGTATCCACCTTCACACAACAGAACTGCAACATCATCAACCAGTTTTGTTTATTTATCTGTTCCTGCACACTGAAGAGAAAACCCTAGGACAGGGACTTTCAGTGCCTCACTGTCCTGAGTGTTGGCAGCAGTGCCAGACATGCAGAAGGCCCTCAATGGTTTTCACAATCAATGAAGGAAGGATAAATAGAAATGTTTTGCTCATCAGATGGGTACAAGCCATTGTTATATTTCTCATCTTGGGACCAATAATTGCTAAATCCTAGTGACGGCAATCAAGCGTAAGAAATGTTGCAGTATTTTCTTAATTTATTCAAAATTTGATGCTACTTAAATGCATCTCACTCTGAAGTTTTCATCGTAAGCGCTGGTAGCCTAGTGCCTCAGGCATTTGACTGCTAACCAGAGGCTGGTGGTTCAAACCCATCAGCCACTCCTCAGAAGGAAGGCTGGGCAATCTACTTCCGTAGTGATACGGCCTCAGAAACCCAAGGATGGGTTGCTATGAGTTAGATCCGACATGACAGCAGTGCTTTTCCTTGTACCTTTACACACTTCTCTAATAGGAGCTCTGGTGGTAGTGCCCGAGGCATATGACTACTAATCAGAAGGCCGGCAGTCAAATCCACCAGCCACTCCTCAGAAGGAAGGCTGAGCAATCTACTTCCATAGAGATACTGCCTCAGAAACCCAAGGAATCACTTTACTTGTACCTTCACACACTTCTCTAGGTCCACGTAAATGGAACTGTAAGATATAAAATCAGGACTAGACTATAAGGTCAATGAAGAGCAGGGACTATGCAACCATTCTGCTCATCATGGTACCTCTGGGCCCTACTGCAGTGCCTTGCTTGTAGTAAATATTAAAGGAGCACTTTTCAATGAATAAACAGTGGGAAATGCCTCCCCCCAGTAGGTGTGACCAAAGTGTGACCATAAACCAAAGCGTTGATCTGACAGCAAAATCCCCAGAGCTACCTCCCTGACTGAAGGAACTAGATAAGCATGTGGTGAAATTTGTATTTCTCGACTCAACAAAAGCATATAGAAAGAGAAACTAAACAAAGACACAAAATCACAGACCTAGAATATAAAAACTCTCCTGCAGTGAGTTCAATGGAAATCTACAATTCCCTACTTTATTGAGAATTCAGTATAATATGCAACTGTAACTTTCTCCATCTCCCCATTGAGCTGCAATCCATCAAAATTTCTAAAGCAGGTATTCATTAAAAAAATTATGCATGGTGGTTCTGCATTTCAAACATACTCAGGCAGTATGATTTCACTGGGGAACAGACACATCCAGAAGTGATGACATAAGTTAAGCTTTTAAACCTTAAAATTTATCTCTTCCAAAATAATTGGCTGGCTCTTATCTATCTGTAATCCCTACTAAAGAAGGCAGAAAAATGCTCATGGATCTGAGTCCATTGTTTTTTATGCAGTATAGACCAGACTGTGGCAGGGGCGACTCACTCCCAGTTTGACTAAAGAATAAAGCTAGCTAACACTGCATAGTCTACTCATGTGTTGATGTTCCCCTCTCAACTGGCTTGCTGGCAAAAAACAGAAAAGTTACATGCTGGACAACTCATGAGTTGGCTCAAATGACATACTCCCCACCCCTCCGGCCCAAAGAGACTGTGTTGTTGCATTTTCAAGCTAATAAGACTGAGTAAGTGGTGAATTTTTTTTTTTTTTTCCTTCTGATTTTCCACTGTAATATGCATGGAGTTAATGCTTAGCATTCCCTGTAATACCATTATGCAACAAACTCTCACTGTCAGAAAGTTGTTTCCAACTCGTAGCAACCCTATACAACAGAGTACAGCTGCCCTATAAGGTTTCCAAGGCTGTAGTCTTTACAAGAGCAGATTGCCCTATCTTTCTTCCACAGAGTAGCTGGTGAGTTCAAACCAGCAACCTTTTAGTTACCAGCCAAGTGCTTAACAAGTGGGCCACCAGGGCTCCCCCTTTTCAATGACAGTTTTAAGTATGGTTAGCATACAAATGGAGGAAACTAACAGAGTTGTTAGCTGCCAATGAGTGGTATCAACTAATGGTGCCCCCATGCACAATGAAACAAAATGCCACCAGGCCTGTGCCATCACCATGACCAGCTGCAGCTCAGACCTTTGTGATCCACAGAGTTTTCACTGGCTAGTATTCAGGAGATTGTCAGGCCTTTCTTCTTAGTCTGTCTTAGTCTAGAAGCTCTACTGAAACTTATTCAGCATCATAGCAACAACATAAAATAGATGGTCTAATTTATGATGATCTGTTCACCGGTATATTCCAGTCCCTAACGAATATATAAGGGTCCCTGTTTGGCACTGTTGATTAAAGCACTGGGCTGCTAACTGAAAGGCTGGCAGTTCGAACCCACCAGCCACATCATGGGAGAAAAATGAGGCTGTCTGCTTCCATAAAGCCTTGGCAACACTGAGGGGCAGTTTCACTCTGCCCTATAAAGTTGCTAAGTCAGAATCAACTCCCTAACTGTGGTTTTTAGGTGGCTGGCACAAACAGTTTTCTGTGCCAGGCAATTTCCATATATTACCTCATTAAATCCTCATATTCTTTGAACTATATACTGCTACCCCATGCACAAAGAGCACAAGGATGGCATCTTCTGACCTTTACCTTCACAAGGGGGAAAGAGAAAGTCAACAGCATCAGCCCAAAGCTGATTCCTATGAAGCAGAAATCAGACATACTGCCATCCTCCAACCTTTTTTTTTTTTTTTTTAAACCAATTCTGACACCAACTGTCCCTTCCACAGCACCCACAACTTCTCTACTGGGTTTGATAAATCGTTGTAACAGCCATACATAACTCACAGGCAATACTTCCAATTATGGGATTTATTAGGGAAGTCACAAGTTACAATTCAGGTTCAGGACCACCACTCAGGAAGCAATCCTACAATCAAGACAGCCTCCCCACTGCCATGCCCACAAGGATGCTTCTCTTTGACTGCTGGCCTCTAGCCTACTTGGGCAAGTGTTAGAACACTTTTTTAGCTCTGCCAACAGGTGCATCTGGGTGTACCCCACTCCGCCAGGAAGCCTCTTGCTCAAAGGCACTACACTCAGCTTTCCCGTTCCGTGGGCCAGCAAGCCTGCTGCTCTGTTTCCTGCCTGTCTCTAAGTTCTGTTGCCTCTGCTGCTGCCGTCTCTCTGGCAGTCATCGTCTCAGCACACAGACCTTGGGTCCAAGGATGCACTCCACTCTTGGCTCTTCTCTGTCTTGATGGTAGTAAAATTTCCCTTTTCCACCCTTGAAAGGGTTCATTTTAAGCCTAGAAAAATGACAAAACTGACCATTCCCCACATTAGGGTTCCATGCATCTTATTTCCACGGTCCCACCACCTCAAGGGAGCCACGTACCTTATTTACATTACTAACAAGCTATCTAATCCCCTTGGTGGACCACACACTTATACAGTTTCACCCTGTCATCTGGTGGGTGCCACAAATATCATGAGTAGAAGAGTTATGCTGAGTAATTTCACTGTACCACACCTCATTAAACGGATGAAAACATCAAGGCTGAGAGAAAGTGAGTTATATGCACATAGTCTTGAGAAATAATAGAAGAGGTAGGATTTAAGTCCCAGTTTGTGTAACTTCAAAGTTCATGTTCCTTCCCATGTCTATGAAGCCAATGAATGCAACATGCTGTCAAACATAAATTAGTAATTAACAGTACAGAAGGCAAATACATTTTAGGTTTGAAAAGCATTTTTTACAGCAGTTACAATTTTGTGAATGACAGCTATGGACCAAGCATACAATGTAGTATTTCTGTGAAAAAAAAGGGAGAGAGGGAGAGAAGAAAGTTACAGGATATTACTGTCATGTTACAAAAGAAATCCAGGTTAGAAAAAGTTAAATAATTTGCCTAAGATCCCATGGCAAACTACAGTCAAGAGCCAGAGGTAAAATCTAGGTGCTTTATAGACGAAAGCCGATGCTCCTTCCGTTCGCCTTTGACGAATGGCTGTATTTCCGTCAAAGCTGAAAATGACTTCTTCTTATGGATACTGAAACACAGCAGACTCAAGATGGGAAGATCTCCCCAATTCCAGACTTGGATCTTGAATTGAAGGGAAAGTTTCGTGAGGAGGCTGGATGCAGCCAGCTCCAACACATACTAGCTCTGTGACTTTAGACACATAATAGAAACATAGAAACAAGTATCTTTGCTCTAGGTAAACTATCTTGAGATTATAATTATACACATTTAAGATTTTTTAAATTTCTGTCAAAGTAGGGAAAGAAAACAATCAAATTATTCAGGACTAAAACAAATTTTAAGGAGTCCTGGTGGTACATAGCTTGAAGTGCTCAGCTGCGAACAGAAAACTCAGTGGTTTGACTCCACCAACTGCTCCATAGGACAAAGAAAGATGGAACAGTATGCTTCTGTAAAGATTATAGCTGTGGAAACCCTGTAACAGTCATTTTTACAGAAATTATAACATTAAAGCAAAAAATGATTTTTAACTATGATTGCAGTTGCACGGACAAGGAATTACAGCATAAAGGTCACAATATAAATGGCCTAGTATCAAATCCAAACATAAGCATAAAGGTACTGTTATTAAATAATTTCCTAATATGATCACAGCCATTTAAAACTGTCTTCAAAAATAGCATGTAAAAAGGGTCAAAGCAAATTGACAGATACAGTCTCTGCAATATTTTTTCATCTCTCAAGAAGTTGCTAAAACAAACAAAAAACCACACAGCCATCGAGTTGATTGTGACTCACAGCAACCCTACAGCACTGAGTAGAACTGCCCAATAGGCTGTAAATCTCTACACAAGCAGACTGCCTCATCTTTCTTGTACAGAGCAGCTGGTGGGTTTGAATTGTCAACATTTTGGGCAGTAGTCAAATGCTTTACCAACTATACCAACAGAGCTCCTGAAATTATTAGAAAACACAACTTTCAAATATTTTAAAATCTGCCTTCTGCCAAGAAAAGTACAATTTTATTTGAAAGACATCAAAATTTCAGCAGTAAGTCTATGCAGTAAAATGGCCTTTTCACAGTTTACACTGTATCGCCACCACAGGACTAGACATGGGGTTTCCATCACTGTTAAGGAGGAGGCTGAGGTCAAAGAGGTGAGTGATGAAGCCCAGACTCCCTGACTTGGGGTGTCACTCATCCACAACATTTACACTTCTAGACAGTGCTGAAGAGTTGGAGTCAGAAGCAACCTGTCACCCACCAAGAAAACCGCTTTGCCTACTCTCAGTAATTCTGGTGTAAGATTAAAACCCATCATCTCCATAACAAATTTCCAAAAAAACAACAACAAAATGAAGCACAAGACAATCTATCCAGATTGTGTGTTCATTCACATGTGTCTGAATATGGCATAATATATTGTAGTTGCTGGAGTACCTGAGTGCTGCAAATGATTCACGCCCTAACCAAAAGGTCGCAGGTTTGCATCCACGTATAGGCACCTCAGAAGAAACACATGACAATCTATTATTGAAAAATTAGCGACTGAAAACCTTATGGAGCACAGTTCTACTCTGACTCACAAACAGTTGCCATGAGTCGGAACTGAATCCATGGCAAATGTTTATTGCAGTAAAAGGAAGAATCTCATTACAATTAAATAGGCTTCGCTTCAAATCCAAGCTCTCCTACTTATTTCCTCTCCCTTCACCCCTTTTCTTCCCAATGTTAGGCAAATTTTCTTAATCTCTCTGAACTTTGTTTTCTAAAAAAAGTATTAATAATAATATATATGTCGTAACATTTTGCTAGAATCAAATGAGATATATTGTGTGGCCTCATTCATGGTGAGTAATGAACAGAAATTAACTGGTTTTAGCCACTCCAAAGAAGGAAGGCTGGGCAATCTCCTTCCGCAGTGATACCACCTCGGAAACCCAAGAAGGGGCCGCTATGAGTTGGATCTGACTCAATGACAGTGTTTGGCTTTGATTTGGTTTATTATTTCCTCATTCTGTAAGCTGCTCTTTCTCTCTGGAAACAGCTTGGTTTGGCCTGTTTCGTATAACTGTTTCCTTCACAGAAACAAGAGATAATTAAAGGAGATAAAATTGAATTTTTTTTTTTTAATTTGCCAAGAATGTTTATGACTGCTAGCGGTGGTTATACATAAATAAGCAAGTTAACCTGTTCATCCCTATGCTGTTGTTGTGTTGGGTGCCATCAAGTTGTCTCTGTCCTAGCGATCCTATGCACAGCAGAACGAAACACCCCCCAATCCTACGCCAGCTCCACAATTCTTGTTATACTTGAGCCCATAGCCTCTACCACTGTGTCAATTCATCTTGTTAAGGGTTTTCCCCTCTTTCCTGGACCCTCTACTTACCAAGCATGACATCCTTTTCCAGTGAATGGGCCCTTCTAACAACATGACCAAAGTACGGAAGACGAAGTCTGGTCATCCTCGTGTCCAATGAGCACTCCGGCTGCACTTCCTCCAGGGCTGATTTGTTAGTTCTTTTAACAGTCCATGGTACTTTCTGCATTCTTCACCAGCATCACAACTCAAAACCATCCACTCTTCTTCGGTCTTCCTTATTCACTGTCCAGCTCTCACATGCACATGAGCCGACTGAAAATACCATAGCTCATGTCAGGTGCACCTTTATCCTCAAGGAGACATCTTTGCTCTTCAGCACTTGAAAGAGGTCCTTTGCAGCAGATTTGCCCAGTGCTGTATGTCATCTCATGTCCTGACTACTGCTTCCATTTGAGTCGATTGTAGAACCAAGCAAATTGAAGTCTTTGACAACTTCAATCTTTTCTCCATTTATAGTGATGCCACTTATCGGTCCAGTTGAGGATTTTTATTTTCTTTATGTTGAGATGTGATCCATACTGCAGACTGTATTCTTCAATCTTCATCAGTAAATGCTTCAAGTCATCCTCACTTTCAGCAAACAAAGTTGTGTCATCAGCATATCGCTGGTTGTTAATGATTCTTCCTCCAATCCTGATGCCATGTTCTTCCTCATATAGTCCAGCTTCTTGGATTATTTGCTCCGTATAAAGACTGAGAAAGTATGGTAAAAGGATACAACCCTAACACACACCCTCCTCGATTTTAAACCATGCAGTGTCCCCTTGTTCTGTTCAAATGACAGCCTCCTTGTCTACGTACAGGTTCCTCATGAGTATAATTAAGTGCTCTGGAATTCCCATTCTTCTCAATGTTATCCAAAATTTGATGTTATGATCCACACAATCAAATGCTTTTGCATAGTCACTAAAACATAAGTAAACATCTTTCTGGTATTCTTTGCTTTGAGCCAAGATCCATATGACATGATCAATGATATCCCTTGCTCCATGTCCTCTTCTGAATCCAGCTTGCACCTCTGGAAGTTCTCTATCAATATACTGCTGCAACCACTTTTGAATTATCTTCAGTAAGATTTTACTTGCGTGTAATATTAATGATATTGTTCAATAATTTCCACATTTTGTGGGATCACTTATCTTTGGAATGGGTACAAATATGGATCTTTTCCAGTCAGTTGGCCAGGTAGCTATCTTCCAAATCTCCTGGCATAGCCAAGAGTGCCTCCAGTGAGGCATCCATTTGTTGAAACATCTCAATGGGTATTCCATCAATTCCTGGAGCCTTGTTCTTTGCCAATTCCTTCAGTGTAGCTTTGACTTCTTCCTTCAACACCATTGGTTCTTGATCATATGGCACCTCCTGACCTGGATGAAGATCGACTAGTTCTTTTTGGTACAATGACTCTGTGTATTCCTTCCATCTTCTTTTGATGTTTCCTGCATCATTCAATATTTTGCCCATAGAATCTTTCAATATTGCAACTCAAGGCTTAAATTTTTTCCTCAGTTCTTTCAGCTTGAGAAATGGTGAGTATGTTTTTCCCTTTTGGTTTTCTAACTCTAGGTCTTCGCACATTTCATTATAGTAATTGGCTTTGCCTGCTCGAGTTGTTCTTTGAAATCTTCTGTTCAGTTCTTTTATCCTGTCATTTCTTCCATTTGTTTAGCTACTCTCCACTCAAGGGCAAATTTCAGAGTCTCTTCTGACATCCATTTTAGTCTTTTCTTCTTTTCTCATCTTTTTAATGACCTTTTGCTTTCTTCATGGATGATGTTCTTGATGTCTTCCCATAATTCTTCTGGTTTTCAGTCACTGCTGTTCAATGCATCAAATCTATTCTTTAGGTGGTCTCTAAATTCAAGAGGGATATATTAAAGATCATATTTTGGCTCTCGTGGACTTGTTTTATTTGTCTTCAACTTCAAGTTGAACTTGCATATGAGCAGTTGATGGTCTGTTCCACAATCAGCTCCTGGCCTTGTTTTGGCTGAACATATTGAGCTTTACCATCACCTCTTGTCATAGATGTAGTGAATCTGATTCCTGTGTACTCCATCTGGTAAAGTCCATGTGTATAGCCACTGTTCGTGTTACTGAAAAAGGTGTTTGCAATGAATAAGTTGTTGGTCTTGCAAAGTTCTATCATGTGACCTCCAGTGTTATTTCTGTCACCAAGGCCAAATTTTCCAACTACTGGTGACTCTTCTTTGTTTCCAACTTTTGCATTCCAGTCACCAGTGATAAATAACACACCTTGACTGCATGTTCAGTGAATTTCAGACTGCAGAAATTGATAAAAATCTTCAATTTCCTCATCTTTGGCTTTGGTGGTTGGTATATAAGTTTGAATAATAGTACTATTAATTGGTCTTCCTTGTAGGCATATGGATATTATCCTATCACTGACAGCATTGTACTTCAGGACATATCATGAAACATCCTTTGCAATGATGAATGCCATGCCATTCCTCTTCAAACTTTCATTCCCGGCATAGTAGATCACATGATTGTCTGATTCAAAATGGCCCAAACCAGTCCATTTCAGCTCACTAATGTCAAGGATATCAATCTTTAGGCATTCCATTTCATTTTTGACAACTTCCAATTTTCCTAGATTCATGCTTCGTGCATTCCATGTTCTGATTATTAATGGATGTTTGAAGCTCTTTTTCCCTAATTTGAGTTATGCCCTGTTAACAATGTATCAGACAGTGTTTCTCTGCTATTCTAAGATTTTCCCTGGCCAATTCTTTGAGAAGTGGATGGCCTCTTCCTTCTTCCTAGTTTGTCTCAGTCTGTAAGCTGCATTGAAACCTGTGCACCATGTGCAGTCCTGCTGGCTTTTGGAAAACCGGTGGCATAGCCTCAATCCTCACAGCAATGCACAAGGCACCACAGTACAACAAACTGACAGACAAGTTTGTCTCCCTTAGTTGGTGGAAACCTCTCTGCCCTTCCTTTACCTAATTCCTACTTGGATCCTGCCACTTTTGTTGTTCCCAGCATTCCCTCCCTTTCCTGCCTCTGGGGATGGGTCCTGTCTGCCAGCCCTTACCTGGATCCTGCAGCTTTGGTTGTCCCTGGTGTCCCTCTCTGCCCTATGGATTATTTTAGCTAATTTATTCATGGAAGCTCAGGCTCCCAAGCTATCATTAATGTCAAATTTATTTCTTAAAGGATGTAGATTTGCTGTAATGTTTCATGATTGGCTACTGTCACTGACAAGGAAATGATTATCTCCTATGTGCTGCCCACTGCTGTGCAGTGTCTACACAGGCTTTCTCGTTTAATCCACATGTCAATATAACTAAAGCCTATGGCTGTTTTAGAGTTGCTAAGCACAAGTAGGCTGTAAATTTTTAGAGAAGAAGTGCCACATCTTCCTCATGTGAAGCAGGCTGATGAAGTGGTATGAACCACTGTCCTTCGGTTATCACCCAAGTGCTTTAGCCATTGCACCTATGAAGGCTCCTCTTCAATATTTCCACTAGATAGTTATTCCTATGCCCATTTTAAAGACTGGGAAAGTCAAGTTCAGGTCAAAAAGCTTATAAATAGCAGAAAAAATACTACATTTGAGCTCTGAGTAGGAGCTCTGGAAGTGTGGTGCAGTGAATTACTTCATATGGCCTTTCTAGCCATACTCTTTGTAACTCTGCATTATTTGATGGGACCATAACTGGATGGGACTTTGTAACATTGGATTACGGATGGGACCATGCAAATAAGGTGT
The DNA here is from genome assembly GCF_000298275.1 of Orycteropus afer afer. NCBI lineage: Eukaryota > Metazoa > Chordata > Mammalia > Tubulidentata > Orycteropodidae > Orycteropus > Orycteropus afer. The sequence continues at coordinate 426,831 of NW_006921930.1, forward strand.
ACAGAACTCTGATATTGGGATTGGTTAGTTCAGTCACTCTGCCAGGCTTAAAATGAGCATGCTAGAGGCAGAAAGGGGGATCTCACTGCCTCATCAAGAGAGAAGAGCTGGAGGTGAAGGAGAGTGTGTCCTTGGACCTGAAATCCCTGAACTGGACCTCCTCAGCAGAGATGCCTGGTAGAGAGAGATGTTCTCATAGAGAGAGATGCCCCAGCAGAAAGAGATGCCCCGTGCCCCGACATAGAGATGGTCATAGTGGAACTAAGAGACACAAGACAAAGTGCAGGCTTGCCTGGCCCACAGGGGGAGAAGGCAGAGTACCCTTGGGCAGGAAGCTTGCTGACAGAGTAGGGTGCACCTACGTGTACCTATCAGCAGAACTAAAGGAGGTTTTTAACTCTTGTCCAAGCACATCAGAGGCCAGGGTGAGAGGTTAAGGGCCAGAGAGGTGTTTCTGTGGTCACAGCAGAGAAGAAACTGTCCTGATCAAAGAACTGTATCCTGAGCATGTTCCTGAACCTAAACTGTAGCCTGTTACTTCCCTAATAGACCTCACAATTGTGAGTATTTTCTGTGCAAGTACTGTGTGGCCACTGCAACAAATTATCAAACCCAGCAGAGAAGTAATGAGTGCTGTAGCAGGAACAGTTGGTGTTAGAGTTGGTAAAAAAGCTGGAAAGAGGTGGCATGTCTGGTCTCACAGGAATAAGCCTTGGGTTCTGATGGTGATTCTGTTTTTCCCCTCATGAGACTGGAGGAGGTAAAGAGATGCCACCTCTAAGTCTTGTTTGCAGGTGGTATATTAAAGCATTGGCTACTAAGCAAAAGGTGGGCAGTTTGAACCCACAGTCTACTTCCGTATAAATTTACAGCCCTAGAAACCTTATGGGGCTGTTCTATCTGTCCTATATGGTTGCTATGAATCAGCATGACTCAAAGGCAGTGTTTTTTTTGTTGTTGTTTTGTTTTGTTTTTGTTTTAATTAATATAACTGAGTATATAGTTTTTATTCTCTCACCTAACTTCCATTTCCACTTAGTAAATGTTACACACTCACTGAAAATTAAGGCTGTACAGATGAAAAAAGCTTTCCAATGACCAACCAAACATATTTGTATGTATAATGAACCAAGCAGGAGAGGGGAAAAAAAAAAAAAAAACCCTTAAAAAAGATGGATCACTGCCTAACAACCTGAATCAAGCAGTCAATCATTCCATAACATCAACAGATTTATAGTGAGTATCTAGTATGAGTCACTCTGCTAAGCATCTGGAATCATGAAATTTCTGTTGCCCAAATTCCATTACAAGCAACTGTAATATCTGAATTGCATTTGTTTTTAATATAATGTTCCTGTAAACAGAATGTGTCTTTGAGGTGGTAAATAAGCCACACAGGTTCACTGTGGTTGTGCCAGCTGCATCTCTTTGGGTGCTAATCTTGGCAATAAATACTTGGGAGTTGGCAGGGGAAAGACCTTATCTTAGTTTCCTCATCTGTGAAATGGGATTTAAAAAAATAGTACCTACCTCCCAGGAGAAAAGTTCTATGAATTAATTAATCTTGAAACTATTTCTCCTAAATGCCATTTTGGCATGATCTATTATCAGGGTGGCTTGATTTCAGGAAGTAATGATGGGAGCTATTTTAAAAGGACTACACATTAAAGTGTCAATTATTTGACACATATTAGAGTAAATTTCATTTCTTCAAGCTTGTGACATTTATGTAGAAGTACAACAATAAATGGTCAAATCAGTTTTGAATTTAAAAGTCTATCTAATTGTTTGAGAATAAAGAAGACCCACGTTCCAAATAATAAAATATATATATATATAAATATAAAAAAAAGAGGGCCACTATATTCTAGGTATAGTTAAGGCACAGAGACTATGAGTACAGTAAATTATAAGCAAGCATGTACTAACTCCAAAAAGTTTTAAAAATACTTTCCTGGGCAATTAATTAGAAACTATATATATATATATAGCCTAAAAATCCAAACCCACTGCCATTGAGTTGATTCTGACTCATAC
>NW_006921930.1:429078-449213 GCF_000298275.1 Orycteropus afer afer
ACACACACACACACACACACACACACATATATATGTGCGTACGTATGTGTGTTTCAAAAACATGGAAGTATTATATAAACTCTACTTGGTAGTTCTGTGCTTTCCTACGTATAATTAATTTCATCGAAATATTTAAAGTACAATGCTAACAGACTCCTTTTCAATTTTCATTAATCTTTTCTAATTCCTTTCCAATTCCCCAAATTACAGGCTCCACTTTGAGATCACCTGGAAACAGAAAGCACCAACCACTCCCCTGTACTCTGATAATATCTTTCTAACAGCAGAATGATGTATGTGTGAGGATTGTTGTTGTTGTTGTTATATGCCATCGAGGTGAGGATTAGTCCTGCTAAAAGAACACATCAAAGATCTATGGGCAGAGTTGGCCAAATACAACACTTTCTAAAATTGCCAGAAATCCAAACTAAAGTAGTCACAGAGGTTTTAGTTGGTCATCAAAAGTGGAAATCCCTAATGTGTTGACCATTCCAGAAGTGTTAAATGGTAGTTTTATACAAAACCATAAATAATCATGTGCAACTGCTGAGGTTTGTTTTGCAATCCCTTGGGTTTTCTAGATTATGTTAGGTATTATTTTATATGAAAACATCTCTATTCTTTCCCCATCCCTTTCATTTAAAGTTCTGCAGCGAATATGAGTCTTTAAAACCAGTATATTCAAATGGACAACACCTCTCAGGAAGGTAACCAAAACCAAACCCACTGCTGTCCAGTAGACTCTGACTCATAACGACCACCACTGGGTTTCTGAGGCAGTAAATCTTTACAGAAATAGATTGCTCAGTCTTATTTCCATGGAGTGGCTGGTGGGTTTGAACCACCAATCTTCTGGGTAGCAGTCAGAAGCCTTTTGAACACAACACACTTTCTCTGTAACACTCTTCTTGGAGGCCCAGGAATCTGTGTATTTTCACAAGGAACTGACAGGAGAACAGAGAGAATGAGACTCCATGTAAACCACAGACAACTAAGCACAGGAGGGCCCCAAAAGGTCCCCTCACAATCGACAACTACTAATAAATCCTAATTTTTAGAGGCAACTTTATTATTATTCAAACACTCACATGTAGAAGGAACATTCAATTATGTGATCTGATTCAGCCCTGGCTTTTAGTAAACTCCCCTAGACAGAAAGGTTGTTTGCTTCAGGGGTTTTATGTCAAGGTAAAAAGAAGCAAAAAGTTCTAAGCACCCAAAGGCTGTGCTCAAAGGACAAGCAGCACCTCTTGGCTGTGTGCTTTTTCCTCTCAGGTCTGCAGCTGGCATCCAATTATCCAGTCGGGCGCCCTTTGTGTGAAGGTGAAAGAGGCCTGCTTTTGTAAGTGAACACTGGTGATAGGTTTATTCTGTCTTTTCACACCCTTCTACACAGTCACCTTAGAGAGCAAAGGCATTCTTTGCAAGGGTTTGTGGAGCTGCTTGTCTGTGCACCTAGAACACAGAAAAGGCAAACTAATTGGCCCCCCATTAAGACCACTTTCTAATCAGCAGAGCTCAACAGCCCCAAGGCAAGAGCTACACCCACGTAAAAAGCTGAATTGAGGCCAGCATACAGACAACTGAATGATAGCTCTTACCATTTTTTTTTTAATCGTCTGGAGTAGTGCCTCGATTCTAAACTTTCTTGTAATGGTAGCTCAGTAGCCTCTGCCAGCACTTAGGGAAGATGAGCATTACCATCATCATCACAGTCCTATTTTCTGAGGGTTCTGCTGTCCCTTTGCTGGAGGACGACCTTTGAAAACTCATGTCATCTGGCAGGAAAGGACTCCCTGGACTTCGGATTTCTAAGGAAACCCTGCTAGTGGCTCCTGGGCTTGCCCCAGCTCTTGTTATTGTGTGCCTTCGAGTCGGACCCGACTCATAGGGACCCCTCCTTGGGTTTCCAAGGCAGTATCACTCCGGAAGTAGATTGCCTTCCTTCTGAGGAGTGGCTGGTGGGCTTGAACCGCCAGCCTTCTGGTTAGCAGTCAAGTGCCTTAGGCACTACGCTACCAGAGCTCCCAGCTCTTACCTAATTTTAGTCCTAGAGAGGAATGAATGAAATATGGTAGGTGAGAGCTGTTCCTGGGATATTATTCAACTTGCCAAAGCAAGGCAAGGAGAGACTAAGTATAGCATCACACATTGGAATTGTCTTTCCCTCCAGCAAAAATGCTGCTCCCTCTTTTTTTTTTTTTTTTTGCCTCTGAGTATCTTGCTGCAGGCTTCTCTTCATTATCTTCTCAGGATTAATTTATTTTGCATTATTCTGTTGCTATTGTTGAGAAGACACACAGCAAAAATACACCAATTCACAGTTTCTACACGTACAAATCAGTGGCACTGATTTCATTCTTTGAATTGTGCATTCTTTGAATTGTGCGACCAGTCTCATCCTCCTTGCCCGAGTTGTTCCTCCTCCATAAACATAAACTGGCCCCTAAGGCTTCCATCTAATCTTTTCAGTTGCTAATGTCAATTTGATCCCATAAAGATAGATCTTAAAAGAGGATAGTGGTCAAGGCAGGCATTTTTTATACTAGTTTAGCTAGTACAGCCAGAATGTCATTTAGAAGCCATAACGGCCAGACTTCATCTCGTTTATGAAGGGGACCAGTCCCTGAAGGAGGATATCATGCTTTGTAAAGTAGAGGGTCAGTGAAAAAGGGGAAGACCCTCAATGAGATGGACTGAGAGTGGCTGCAACAACAGGCTCCAGCATGGACTGTGCAGATGGTGCAGGACCCAGCAGTTTTTGTTCTGCTGTGCACAGAACCGACCCCACTGCACCTAACAACAGTATTGTTTGATTTTAAGAGGATTTGGGGAGATTTTTTTGGTTTGAAATTTAAAGATTATCTCAGGGCAATAGTTTTGGGGGTTCATCAGCATCCACAGCTCCAGAAAGTCTGGATGAGGATTAAATCTTGCTTGAGGTTCAGAGATACTACAATTCAATGACTTGGCCAAAGTCACACACCTGGAGGCAGAGCTTCCAGGATAAAGTTCTTTGCTTCACCCACTAATGCTCTTCCTACATTATCAGATACCTCCTTGGTTTGTTCTCCCTGGGTAACATCCATAGATATTCGAGCTGCAGAGACAGAAAAGAGAGGGAAATTCAAAAATGCCTTACCTTTTACGAGCTTATCTTCTCTAGTTGGTGGATTTTGCCTAATAATTCTCCTTACCTACTTAAAAGTTGAGAAGACAGAAAGTATAGATACTCTTCAACTGTAGATATAGCTAATATTGTTGTTTTGTTATTGTTGTTGTTGTTATGTGCCATTGAGTCGGACCCGACTCATAGGGCCCCTCCTTGGGTTTCCGAGGCAGTATCACTGCAGAAGGAGATTGCCCCATCTTCCTTCCGAGGAGTGGCTGGTGAGTTTGAACCACCAGCCTTCTGGTTAGCAGTCAAGTGCCTTAGGCACTGTGCTACTGCAGCCAGAATGCTCCAGAATGTTATTAGATACCATCAATTTGTTCTGACTCACGGCAATCCCATGTACAACAGAACAAAACAATGCCTAGTCTTGCACTGTTTTCACAGTTATTGCTGTGTTTGAGCCCATCTCCTTGAGGGTGTTCCTTTTTTTTGCGGACCATCTATTTCACCAAGAATGATGTTCTTCTCCAGGAACTGGTCCGACCTCATAACATGTCCAAGACAAAGTCTTGGGAGAGGAAGTCTTGCCATCCTTGCTTCTATGGAACATTCTAGCTGTACTTCTTCCAAGACAGATTTGTTCGTTCTTTTGACAGTGTATGGTATATTAATTATTCTTTGCCAACACCATAATTTAAAAGCATCAATTCTTCTTCAGTCTTCCTTATTCATTGTTCAGCTTCTGCATGCATATGAGGCTATTAAAAAAGACCATGGCGTGAGTCACGTATATCTTAGTCCTCAAAGTGATATCTTTGCTTTCAAAAATTTTAAAGAAGGTATTTTGTAGCACATTTGCCCAATGCTACTTTGTTTGACTTCTTGACTGGTGCTTTCATGGGCATTGATTGCGGAGTCAAATATAACAAAATCCTTAGCAACTTCAATCTTTTCTCCTTTTATCATGATGTCGCTTATTGGTCCAGTTTTGAGTTTTGTTTTCTTTATGTTGAAATGTAATCCATAATGAAGGCTGTCATCTTTGATCTTTATCAGTAAGTGCTTCAAGTCTTCTTTACTTTCAGCAAGCAAGGTTGTATAATCTGTATATATATTAAAAAAAAAAAAAAAAACTCACTGCCATTGAGTCATTTCTGACTCATAGCAACTGCCATTGGGTTTCCAAGGCTATAAATCTTTACGGAAATAGATCACCCAGTCTTCCTTCCGTGGATCAGCTGGTGAGTTTAAACTGCTGACCTTCCAGTTAGAAGTCAAGTGCCATATCCACTATGCCACCAGAGCTCCTCCATTTGTATACAGCAGGTTGTTAATGAGTATTCCTCCAATCCTTATACCTCATTCTTCCTCACACAGTCCAGCTTCTAAGATAATGTTCCCATTTGTAATGGGAATGTCTATCTTGTGCTTGCTCTATCACTGGATTTTGGAAACAGATAACTTGTAGTCTAGTTTTCACAGGCTCTCAGATAAAGAAGTACTTTGCCCAAAGGGATTTTGAACTTGGACTTGATTTAAGACTTCTGGGATGATATGACAGGATAAATGTGTTTTACATGTGGCAAGGACATGAATTTGGGGAAGGTGGGTAAAAGCTAGACTTATGGATTGAATTGTGCCCCCCAAATTTATGTGTCTGTCAACGTAGCTAGGCCATGATTCTCAGTATTATGTAATTATCCTCCATTTTGTGACCTGATGCAATTATCCTCCATTTTGTGGTCTGATGTAATTATCCTGTTTGTAAATCCTGAACGCTATGATGTTAATGAGCCAGGATTAGAAGTAGTTATTTTAATGATGCAAGATACAATCTATAGGATAGGTCATTTTCTTGAGTCAATGTCTTTTGATGTATCAAAGAGATTAAACAAGGGAGCAAGATAGAGGGAACTACAACTACCAAGAAATAAGAGCTGAAAGCAAAGCACATCCTCTGGACCTGGGATCCCTTGTGCTGAGAATCTCATAGACCCAGGGAAGACTGATGTCAAGACACATGGAGATCTCTAAGGAATACTGGGCCCACAGATGATGAAAGGAGCAACGACCTTCCCTCAGAGCAGAAAGAGAGAGAAAACTTTACCTTAGAACTAGAGACACTGTTCCACTGCTATTCATAAGGTTTTCACTGGCCAATTATTTTGAAGTAGATCATCAGTTCCTTCTTGCTTCTTGCTAGTCTGTCTTAGTTGCAAAGCACCCCTGAAATCTGCCAACTACAGGTGACCCAGCTGGTATTTGAAATACCAGTGGCATTAGTTTCCAGAATCACAGCAACACATACGCCACCATAGTAGGACAAATTGACAAATAAGTGGTGGATACCTAAAATACCAAAAACAAACCAAACTCACTGCCACTGAGTCAATTCTGACTCATAGTGACTCCCTTTGGGTTTCTGAGGCAGTAAATCTTTATGGAAGTAGATTGCCCAGTCTTTCTTCTGCAAACTGTCCTGTGGGTTTGAACCCTCAACCTTCTGGTTAGCAGTCAAATGCCTTAGGCACATGCCACCAGAGCTCCTTACACTTAAAACAGGAAAGCATAAATACCATTCTTGTTATAGACAAATATCAAGAAGTAGATGGAATGGCTGAAATAGAAGAATCTCTAAATTTAAATCTCCTTCAGGTCTCCTTATCGGTGAGTTCATAATCATGAAATGATGGTTACAAGTGGCAATCACATGGAAGCAACGGTACATAAATCTCAAAAACAAAGGAAGCTTAATGTTACCTAGCTCAGACCTCGCGTTTTACTGTTGTTGTTGTTGTGTGCCGTGGAGTCAAACCCGACTCATAGCAACCCCTCCTTGGGTTTCCGAGGCAGTATCACTATGGAAGTAGGATTGCCCAACCTTCCTTCCGAGGAGTGGCTGGTGGGTTTGAACCACCAGCCCTCTGGTTAGCAGGCAAGTGTCTTAGCCGCTATGCTACCAGAGCTCGCGTTTTACTAGTATCACAGAAATAGAGAATTTGAGACCCAGAAGCACCTAGAAATCATCTACTGCTACTTTCTCATTTTACACTTGCAGAAACTGAGGTTCAGAGAAGTTCAAATATCTTCATAAGTCATACAAGTTAGTATCTCGGGGAGTAAAAGAACTCTGACCCCTAAAACCCATGCCAATGTGGCAGCCTAGAAATAGAGTAAAATGTACCCAAAGGACAAAGACAGAGAGAAATAAAGAACAATCTTCACTTAGATGACACACATTGCAATCTTAAAAAAAGAACCCGTGAGGCCTAATTATTAGGAAATCACCGCTCCACATCCTTTTTTTCTGGACAGAAACAGGTAGAAATGGGACAATGACAATGCTCTCAGACTCCATGGCCCAGTAAATAATTCCTAGTATTGCCTATAATTAAATGTAAAGGTAAAACATCCTGCTGCACCTATAAATCAGCCAGGTTACAGCCAATGGTTCATATGAGACAAAGTCTGTACAAAACAACCCTGAAAATGCCATATATTATAAAAGCATCCTGGGGTTCCTTCAATTTGTTTTATAAATTGTTCTAACTACACAGGTGACTAAGACCAAAAAGAAATGTCCTGCAGCTACTCTTGGCACATGTACTAGAAAAGAAAGACAGAGGGTCACTCCTTAGAGATTTATATCCAAATGCCTACCCTAATTTATAAAAAGGCATCATTTAGGTAACAGAGAAAAAAAAAAAAAACCTCCCAAACTTGCATAATGAAAACAACAACAACAAAAAAAAGTCACTGTATGTTGCCTAGTAAAGACAACAAAGAAATCCTGCAGAAATGAATACAGGGCCTCACTGGGAAGAGCAAGATCAAAGAACACTAGGGATAGGAAGGGAAAGGAAGCTGGCCGAATCTCTTTATCTTAAAAATAAAAAAAAGAAAAATATCTCAGAATCATATAGGGGGAATTTATAAAGCAAAAGAGTGGAAATATGGAACTGAATTACAGATAGTAACAATGCATCTATTTTCAATTTCAGGTCCCTAGTTGTCTCATTCATTTTTACTTTAGGAAAAAAAAAAAAAAAACCTTAAAGAATGTAACTAACATCTCTGGGTTCACTATCACCTTCATTTTCACACATTCCCAGTTTGGAGCGTGTTAATTACAGTCAATAAACAGGTATCAGCCAATAATGGGAAGCACTGAATCAATGGGCAGATTCAGATTTAAGAAAGCTTGGTCTCCGTTGTTAAGCAATAGCCAGTTTATGTTGGCTTGTAAAAGTTAGCTGTCGGGCAATTCTCTTCTCAGGAGCAATAAATTCAGACTGTAAATACAATAAAGTTCTATGCTGGGATAAAGACATCTATGAAATCTCATTTAATCCTCACAGCCACCATGCTAGAAAAATCCTTATAACTACCTTTTTTACTCACCATACAGAGTACAAGGAGCTCTGGTGACATAATGAGTAAGGCATTTGGATGCTAACCAGAAGGTCAGGGGTTCAAACCGACCAGCTACTCTTGGGGCAGAAGATGAGGCAATCTACTTCTATAAAGATTTACATCCTTGGAAAGTCAATCAGGGTCACTATAACTTGGAATAGACTCAGTGGCAGTGAGTTTGGTTTTTTGATTCATACAGATTACAAAACGGAAATCCCAAGCAGTTTAACCATGTGTCTAAAGTCATTTATCTCACAGGTCGTAGAACAGGAAAAAGAATCTAGATCTTCAGACTCGAGGCTTCAAGGCTGTTGTATGTCATCAAGTTGATTTTCAAGGATACAGCTTACAATCTTTCCAACAGATCTTATATGCTTCCCAGGGATATAAAAGGAAGGGCACATACAGTGGGGTTTCAGGACCATGTAAACAATCTCCAATGCTCAGACCAGCTACTTGGGCAGGGATTTTTTTTTTTTTTTTTTTATGTTATTTATGATGATGGAAAGATTTCAATCACCCATCATTTAGGAATAAATGTGAGTCATAATTTGCTCTCTTCAAATCGACAGTAAGACATAAATAAAAATTTAGTCATTTAAATTGATTTTGCTCAGGCCTTCAGATTTCCAGATGATTGTTTTCCTTGTTTTATGTTAAATGGATCAATTTAACACTTGGGTTTTAAAGTCTTGGCATAATCCATCAATTAAAAGCTACGTGAATTAAAATTATTCAAGCCCACTGATTTTAAGGACATGATTTTTTTAATGCTCTTTTCATAAATATGTTCATTTTTCTCTATAAAGTAAGCTTGCATCCTCACTCACATGACTAACTCCATACAGACAAAAAAGACAAATTTTGTTTGGAATAAGGAAAACTAACAATATTCTATTTGTTTCTACTCTGAGATAATATGTGCCTAAAATGGCCTTGTCTGTGCTGTTTAAAAGATGAATCTTTCCACTTTTCTGTATTTCTGAAGTAGAGAGCAGTCATGAAAACTCTTGCAAACCATCTCAAAACTAAAATGTAAGTACAATATCAAGAAGCATGGTGCCAGGCTCATTCACCTGATTGCACACTTACCCAAGTCTTAATTGGTGCTACAAAATATGCTGTCCCAATTGTTACTTAACATGCCAGTATATCAGAGTACTATGTTTTAAAAATAGTTATAGATTGAAATAGATGGTCTTTCTAAGCCAGAATCACAGTTCCTTCAGAATCGGTAAAACAGCCCAGTATTGATAAAATATAATCCTAATTCTGAAAAATGTAAAACGTATTCATATCTCTAGACTCGTGATTAAATTTCATTGTTTCAATTGCTCCTCAAGACAACTGACCTTGTAATTATTTTACAAACACTGAAGTTCATCACACATGGTAAATAAATGAAAGGCTCATTTATTATTAACCCCTAAGTGGTTGTGGATGGACTTTTTACACTTATTTACCTTGACTGAAAGGCCAGAATGCTTGGTGTTCCCAAGACTGCTGGAGACTGTGTGGTAATGAGAGAGTACTGAACCAGCTGCCTTTGAGTATGAGTCCAGAATTGATGCTATCTTTATAAATGTCTACTCAAACATCTTGACTATTAGTAAGTGTTCCTCCCTGGTGAGAAAAACGTTAGACTCGGAAGAACTAAAACCCAAAAAAATACGCTAGAGGCAGATCCCACTCACAAAGACCCCTCCTTGAATTTTCAAGGCGCTATCACTGCGGAAGTAGAGTGCCCAATCTTCCTTCTGAGGAGTGGCTGGTGGGGTTGAACTGCTAGCCTTCTGGTTAGCAGTCAAATGCCTTAGGCACTGTGCCACCAGAGCTCCCTCAGAAGAAAAAGTGATCCTGTTTCTAAATGTCTGATTTCCTTATGCTACTCTATATTACTGCAGTGTTATACAGAAAATTTCTATGTAACTTTTGGATTAAATTGACAATATGAAAGATGATTGAATCCCCCTCTCCTATTTCTCCTGGATTATTTTCTTGATTTTGTGACATTTCCCGTGTCCTCTTTTTCAGCACAGGAATGTAGAACTGCTAGGAGTATCCCTAAAGGAAACCTTGAGGGTCATTAGATCCCAGGCAATGAATGACTTCATTCAACAGGGCCACTGCCCTCCTTCATCTGCACGCCCTTTAACATCACCAAGTTCCCTCAAAGGGCCTGCACTTTAACTTGGTCTGAGCAGGTCACATTTCTAAAATACTTAGCTGTCTCAAATGTTCCTGGCCGGCAGCACTGAGTCACTACCGCCACAGAGTTTCAGGCTAGATTGACCTCTTTCTAGTTTTCAATGGAATCATTCCATGTAATCCGATTTACACAGCCATTTAATCAAAGCGAGAAAGGAGATTACAGAGCTCACGTTTGTTTTGCAAAGCAAGAGTGCAAGGATCATCAATCCTACTGACTCTGGAAGTGACTTGATAGTGCATCACTCCCCTTTAGAGTGTTGAACATTAACCTGATCTGTCAACAGTGTTGTTTAAATAGGAAGGTTTGGGCTCTCTTCCTGAATTAGAAGGTAGTTGCTCCTCCATCCACATAACTACCATTCAATTGAACAAGTGCTACCTTAAACCGAAACCATACTCAACTGCCTTCGAGTCAGATCTGACCTCCTTGGGTTTCTGAGGCAGTATCACTACGGAAGTAGATTGCCCAATCTTCCTTCCAAGGAATGGCCAGTGGGTTTGAACTGCCAGCCTTCTGGTTCAGTCAAATGCCTTAGGCACTAGGCCACCAGAGCTCCTACCATAACCATACTACTACTATAATGGGTTCCCTGCCCTGATTTATTATTCAAAGCAGAATGCTTGTACAAATAAAGTTATTACATGAAAACTTTTTTTGTTGCAAGAATCTCTTAACATTTGCATTTCAACAGTACACTGTAGTGATGCCTATGTTTAGTGTTAAGTCCTTCCCTTAAAAACTAACGTGCTTGGAAAATGGGGTTAAGCGCTGTGCTTTTCTTCCTCTCAGGCTGCTGCCTTCTACACAAACCTCCTTTCCGCCAACACTGGTGGAAGAGGCTCACTGCCTCCTACTTCTTCTGAATGTCTACATTCCCCAGACCCAGCCATCTATTTAAAACACTATGCTAAGTGGGTTCTGTAATAAAGCACTTTCAGTACATAGATGCCTTCATTCCAAACTGACGATTTAGACAACTCCCCAGTTTCCTTTCTCTCTCCCCATTTCCAGCTCTTCGATACATTTCAGGAATTGCAATCTATGATAGAGCCCCTTGGGGTGAAAGGGCAGCTTTACACAACCCAAGACAGATGCATGAACATATCCTAAGGGTGAAGTGAAATGAGGAAAGAACGCCCGGTAATGAAAAGAGCTGTCGATGGGGTGCCTCGGTAGGCCCTACTAAATGAGGAGCCAGATATTTGCATCAAGGAAAAAAAATCTAGCTGTACCCCTAGGCTGTGCTTTATCCACAGTGTTTTATGCGCAATGAACAATTTAGCAGCACTAGAAATACCGCCATAATTCTCATTAGAGGTCCCATTAAAAAAAAAAAAAAAAAAAAAAAACTTTTTCTATTTTGTCAGGAAGGAAGACGGATGCAAACTGAAGGTTTCACTCCTAGAGATCTCTATGGAGCTCACCCAAGCCATAAACCAGGCAAACGCGGAGGGGAGTAAAGTTTCCCAGGCGGGCGGGACAGGTCTGCACGCGGAGCGCTGCCGCGGAAGAGCTTGGGATCCGCGACATTTCGGTGGCTGCTCTGGCGACTGCACCCGCGTGCGCGCCGCGCCGCGCGCCCACCTGGGGACTGCACAAATCTGAATGCGAGATAGGATGAGCATGGGGTGTGGGTATCTGTTTCATAATCTCCCGGAATCCGCGGGGAAAAAAAAATGTCTTCCATGCAAAGACATGCCTTCCCTTGATAACTTGAACTCCCCGACAAGACTCTATCCTTTCATTTTACAGGAACGACGGTTCCCAACTGACAGCTCCAAACTTAACGGCTGCGGCTGCAAACTTGACACCAACTCCCCCTCATCACTCCCACTCTTCCTCTCCCTGGCTCACCCCCGCAGAGCGTGGAGAACTCACACGCCACGCCCGCCTCCCCCGCACCCCTTTGGCTAGTCAGGTGAACACAGCCTCGCACGCCTCGCATGCCGGTCTCGAGTTGCGCCGACCTCCCCAGGGCTCCGGGCGAGATTTTCTTGGCGAGCCGGAGAGCTCACGGTCGCACCCCACTCACTTGTGTCTTCTTCATAAGGAAAGGCAGCGCGGCGATCCAGCCCAGGCAGCAGTGTGGCGACTCCGTTTAGCTGTTCTGGAGCTCCAGCATATTGCACCGGCAGCGGCGGCAGATAGTCCACGCATTGGGTAGCCCGAGCGCAGTGCCTTCTCTACCTCAGTGCCTCCCGCAGCGCTCCCAGTCCCAGCGCGAGGCGGCAAGTGAAGCCCGGCCAGTGCGCCGCCAGCGCTTTTATACAAATCCCTCCCGCTTGCTCCGGACACGCCTCCTTCCCTTCCGGAGCCCTAGGGAGGCAATACTGGAGCGGGGACGCGGGGGGAGACCGGGGAGCACGGCAAGAGCACAGTGAATGCGCAAGAAGTTGGACAGATTAAGCGAAGCGCTTCCCCTCGGCAAGGGCCCCAGGGAGCGCAACGGCTAGAAGGCATGAGGGCGCCAGGGCGCCCAAGGCGAAGCTTAGCAACCTGCAGCCGCTGCTTTCACTGCGCGCCGAGCGCGGTTAGTCCCAGCTCGGCCTCCCGGCTCCGCCGGGGTTGTCCTGGCACCGCCCGAAACTGGCGAAATAGCTCGTGCGCCGGTAAGAGCCGGGAGTTCCCGCTTTTATGCAGACACAGTGCGGGAGAGGGACTCACTTGGGGCAAAGAATTCACCAGCCCCGCCTGAGGGAGTGGGGGGTAGTTTAATTAGAATCTATAGTTAGGTCATTGTCTAACCCTTTGTATTTATTTATTTATTTATTTATTTATTTATTTTAAACAATCACATCAGTGAATGTATATTTAGCAATTAAAATGAATTGTTTACTCAAAGTTCAGTATTGCTAAATCCACTGCCATCCAGTCGGTTCCGACTCACAGCGACCCTATAGCACAGAGTAGCACTGTCCTACAGGGATTCCAAGACTGTAAATCTTTAAGAAAGACTGCCTCATCTTTCTCCCACAGAGCCCTGGTGGGTTCCAACCGCTGACGCTTTGATTAGCAGCCGGATGCCTTAACCACTATGCCAGGAGAGCTTCTTAAGTATTGTTAAGGGCGATACTACTTTCAGAAGAGTTCTCTGCAGTGTCTTTACAAATTAAGAATGAAAGAGAGGCAATAGATTATTAAACGTGCAGATCACCAACAGAGCAAGGTATTTCAAAAACAATACTTTCTTTAGAGAAGTTTTTAAAATCAGAAAGAAAGCGACAATAATAATAATACCTAATACCAGTATGTGGTGTCTTTAATTATGTGCCAAGCTCCATGCTAAGAACTTGATGTGGATTATCTCATAAATTTGTTCCACGAATGGATACAATCAATAATTTTAATTCCCATTTTACAGATGTTTAAGACCTATTGCCATCAAATTGGTTCTGACTCATAGAGACCCTGTAGGGCAGAGTAGGACTGTCTTACTTCTAAAGCTGTAATCTTTAGGGAAATTAACTCCAGTGCCTAAATCATTTGACTGTTAACCAGACGGTTGGCAGTTCTAAACCCACCAGCCTCTACATGGAAGAAAGATGGAGCAATCTACTTCTGAAAAGATTTACAGCCTTGGAAACCCAATGGGGGTCACTATGAGTCGAAATCCACTTGATGGCAATGAGTTTGGTTTTGGGTTTGAAACTTTACAGGGGTAGATTGCCACATCCTTCTCCAGCAGAGATGCTGCTGGGGTTCAAACCACCGACTTGCTTAGCAGCCTTGTGCTTAACCATTGTGCAACCAGGACTCCTTCTAGATGCTTAGGTCAGTTTTCAGAGATAACCTAGTTACATGGCTGTTTTGGTTATCTAGTGCCATTTTAACAGAAATACCACAAATACATGGCTTCAATAAACAGAGATTTATTCTCTTACAGTTTAAGAGGCTAGAAGTCCAAGTTCAAAGTGCCAGCACTAGGGGCTAGGTGAAAGTCCCTCCACGTTGGGCTTCAGCTCTGCCTCTTGCTCCCAGTCCACTCAAGCAGAAGGCTGCTGAGTCTGACAAACTCAAAGTCAGTAAGTAAAATGGCAAAGTCCCAAGATTATCAGGCAACACGGCAGGCCACTGAGATGAAGACTTGGCCAAATGCAGGGTCCGAGGGTGCCAAAAAGCTCTGAGACCTTTCTCAAAGCTGTGTTCTTGTATACTGGCACCATACCACATCCCTAAGGCAACTACTCAGCTGCTGCAGTAGATTCCAACATGAAGTTGATTGCCAGTTTCATCATGGGCTGCTACCCTCTCAAACCAGGCCCAGACAAGTTGACATACAACTTAACTACCACATCATCTACAACTTTAATTCCCTTTTGTCATGTAACTGTCACGTAATGTAATACGATCACACCTTCCAGAGATTAGGACATGCCTGTCTTTTGTAGGGAACTCAGGTGTCGTAGTGGCTTGACCCCTGTTCATTCTATAATGTATATGGATATTGTTGTAGCATAAATACACAGGTAGGAATATCATTGGCCAAATCTATCTATGGTCATGGGTATATTCCTGTTTGCTTACCCACACCTGATCTCATCTATCTATGCATCTACCCGTAGACTAGTGTTTGTTGTTACTGGTAATGCAGAATTATGTATATAATAATATTTGCCTCTGTTGTCTATATCTTTTGTGCATTTTTCTGTGTTCTCCTTTTCCCTATTTTTATTGTTCTGGTCACACACTTTTGTTATATTGCCTTTCCTTTCACCCAAATCAACACACACCTCTTAATAGTGAGAAATTTTCCTTCCCCTTCCCTTCTATCCCTGACAACCAACAAAGTAAATTTCCTTCCTTTCATAAACCTTTCCTTGACTTTTTACAATAATGGACTCTTACAAAATTTGTCCTTTTGTGATTGACTTATTTCACTCAGCATAATGTCCTCCAAGTTCATCCACATTATGAGATGATTCGTGGATTCTTCATTATTCTTTAATGTTGCATAGTATTCTATTGTATGTCTGTACCATAGTTTGGTTATCCACTCATCTATTGATGGGCACTTAGGTTGTTTTCATCTCTTTGCTATAGTGAATAGGGCTGCAATAAACGTGGGTATGCATATGTCTATTCGTGTCCTGGATCTCACCTCTTTAGGGTATATTCCTAGTAGTGGAATTGATGGATCAAATGGTATTTCTATTTCCAATTTTTAAAGGAAATGACATATGTTTTCCACAGCAGCTATACCATTTTACAGTCTTAGCAGCAGATGAACATTTTTGTTTATCAGCTGAGTAAATATTAAATTTTATTGTTTTAGTTTTCTACAGATGCTATCAGAAAATGTCAAAAATTGTGTAGCTTATAGGAAGAGAAAGGTACTGTCTTGCTGTTCTGGAGGCTAGGAATCTGAATTCAGGATATAGGCAGGGCTGCGGTCTCCCTGCCGCTCTAGAGGAAGACCCTTCTTTGTCTCTCCAGCTTCTGTAGTGCCAGGGGTTCCATGGTGTTCCTTCAATTGTAGATTCATCTTCAGATGGCTGTGTGTCTCTGTGTGTCTTCTCTTGTAGAAGAAGACCATTCTGAGGGGATTAGGACACTCTACTCCAGTATGACGTCATGTTAACTGACAACATGTGTAAAGATCCTATTTTCAAACAAAGCCGTGTTCATAGGTACCAGGAATTAGGACTTCGACATATCTTTCAAGGGGACATGATTAAACACGTAACAGGTATATGTTAAAATGTGTGTGCATGTGTGTGAGTTCGTGTTTATGTACACCCACACACATAAATATGTCCCATCAAACAGATGATTTCATGTTGATTGTTGCTTAGAAAAAAATTTTAAAGAATCAATTTAAGTCCATTTAGAGGATAAAATTAAGTCAATAATAAATAGTACTAAAGAGAGATGAATATAACAAAATTATGTGAATTACTGAAGTTTTCAAAATAGCAATCTAATAATATTAATTTGTATGAGATCACTATGAAGGAATGGCAAAATTAGTTGGACCACATTTAAAGAAACCACTCAGTGGACTTGTCACAAACTCAGTTCAATTTTTTTTTCATTCAACGATACATGCTACATTAGTCTCCTACCACGTACTCTTATTCTCTTCTGCTATTGCCTCCCTCCTTCCATTCTCTTCCCTCTCAGACTGTCTCCTCCTCCCACCTCCACAATGCCATGGCTCTAACTACATTCATGTAATCACTGACTTTCTCACCCATAACTCTAGATCTTTTGTTTCCCTAATGATGTTGCACTACAATTGTGTATATGTACATATATCCATGTTAGTTGAAATTAAATGAAAGAAATATAAAAGCAGAAATGAGTTGCTAGTATGCAAATTAAAAATTGTAAGCAAGCTTATCAGGAGTTCAAAGCAGAATAAGTAATGCCTCAAAGACAGAGATCTCTCTTTAAGTAGGTGTTTGAGAGGATATCTAAAGCCAGCACACAGTCCCATAGTGGAAGAAAACCAAGGAGCTACCTGAAATTGAATGAAAGGCAGGACTATGTCCCCGTAGGATGGGAGATATGGAAAAATTTTCTTGATGGGAATAGTGGGCTCCCATTATAGGGTTCAGGGATTTCAACATTTAATTTTGGGAAGAAAGTCCTTCCGTGTTTATCTAGTCTTTACTAACATACTTCAAATGCTAGCTGTTTGTATGGTTTTTGATTGGCCTAATTGTTGGAAGAATATTAAACATACCATGGACTGCATTAAGAATGAACAAATCTGTCTTGGAAGAAGTACAACTAGAATCATCCTTAGAAGTGAGAAGGGCAAGACTTCTTCCTATGTACTTTGGACATGTTGTCAGGAGTCATGTCCCTGGAGATGGACATCATGATTGACTGACCCAGTAGACCCAGTAGAGAGTCAGCAAAAAAGAGGAAGACCCTCAAGAAGATAGATAGACACAGTGGCTACAACAATAGGCTCAAACATAGTGATGATCTTGAGGATGGTGCAGGACTGGGCGGCATTTTGTTCTCTTATGCGTAGAGTCACTGTGAGTTGGGACTAACTCAATGACACTTAACAGCAACAATTGTTGGAAGGAGTCCCTGGGTAGCACAAATGGTTAGGTGCTCAGCTGCCAACCAAAAGGTTGGCAGTTTAAGTCCTTTCAGAAGCTCCTGAGAAGAAAGGCCTGCCAATCTACTTCTGAAAATCAGCCAATGGAAATTGTGGACTGCAAACGTCTGACCTTGTTGTACATGGGGCCACTGATTCAATGGCAGCTGACAATTGTTGGAAAGCTTTTTATAAAAAATGACCTTTAACATTTTTGTTGTTGTTGTTGTTAAAACCAGAATTTATTTAATTTATAAATAAGTCTCATCTTACACATGTGACAGGAGCTCTGGTAATACAGTGGTTAAAGCATTTGGCTGCTAATCGAAAGGTTGGCAGTTTGAACCCACCAGCCACTCCACAAGAGAAAGACGAGGCAGTCTGCTTCTGTAAAGTTTTATAGCCTTGGAAACCCTACAGGCTATTTCGCTCTGTCCTATAGGGTTGCTAGGAGTGAGAATCAACTTGATGGTAGGGGATGGGTTTTTGATCATGTGAATCATGTCTTGTACATCCAGCACTTTGTCGCTGTGCTCTTTTAGATTCATATGCATTTCAATATGCTCCTTGAAAAATGTCAACCCAAAATGAAACTGATATTGTCTGACCAGGCTAGACTAGATGGATGCATCCATTTCCTTATTTAAAGGCTGGGGGAGGGGGAAAGGAGAAGGATAAGAATCACTCTTTGATCTTATAACTTCCTTTGCTGAAAACTCTTTGATGGTTTGTCATTGTTCTTGAAATAAGTAAATACCTTGGTAAAGTCTTCAGGACCTCCAGGACCTTACCTCTCACAAAGTCATCTTACACGGTGTTCCCCTTGCTCTAGTGGCAAAGACCTTCCTTCTTTCCCTCGTCATTTCCTCCTGGGTCAGAACCTCTGCATATACCCTTTCTTCTGCTTCTCTTCAGACCCTACCCCTTTGCAGAAAGGGAATAAGGTCAGGGTCTTCTGACCTCCTCGAACTTCACAAAGGGGGAAAGCATCAAGATCAGCAGCATCAGCCCAAGGCTGATTCCTATGAGGTCAAACAAGCTGCCACCCTTCAACTTTTTCACCAATGCTCACACCAACCGTCCCTCACATGGCACAGTCCACTTCTCTGCTGGGTTTGATAATCCATTCCAGTGGCCACACACAGCTTGCAGACAATGCTTATGATTATGGGGTCATTAGGGCAGCTAAGTTACAATTCAGCTTCAGGCACACTTAGGATACAGTTCTTCCATCAGGATAGCTTCCCTCAGCCATGCCCACAGGTACGCTTTTCTTTGCCCCTCGGCCTCTCAGCCTGGCCTCCGTCCTGTTCTGGCAAGTGTGATAAAGCTCTTTTAGCTCTGCTGATAGGTGCACCTCATTCCACAAGCAAGGCTCTTGCCCAGAGGCACTCAGCTGTCTCGCTCCACAGGCCAGCAAGGCCACTGCTGTCTCCTGCCCTTCTTTCGGTATTGAGTCTGCTGCCTCTGCTGTCAGCACCTCTCTGCTGCCTGTCTGCAGAGGAGGTCCAGCACTGGGATCTTGAGTCCAAGCACACATTCCTGGCTGTTCTTTCGTGATGGCAGTGAGATCCCTCTTTCCACCTCCGTGATGGCTCATATTAAAATTGGCCAGTCCCCATCTTAGGTTCTATACACCTTATTTGCACAGTCCCACCCCCACAGGAGTGCCATATACCTTATTCACATTATTAGCAAGCTATACAATCCTCTTGGTGGGCCACATTTGTATAGTCCCACCCAGTCATCTGGTGGGAGTCACAAAGACCATGGCTAGAAGAACCACAGCAAGTATTTCCCAGCACCACACCTTTCATCTTTGCCTAGTAGATGTCTACTTATGAGTCGGGGCTGACTTGACGGCACATAACAACAACAACAATAAATCTTTTATGTGTTTATTTATTTATTGTTTCTCTCTTTCTCTCTCTAAACTTTACTGCAATTTGGTTCAAAGTTTACATAGTGAAAAAGTTTTCCACTCAACAATTCATATACATTTTGTTTTGTGGTATTGATTGCCATATCCCCCATTGAAGGCCCGCAGCACGATGCATAGACACAGTGGCTGCAACAATGGACTCAGGTGTAGCAAGGATTGTGAGCTGGCACAGAACTGGGCAGTGTTTAGTTCTGCTGTACATAGTGTCACTATGAGTTAGAGATGATTCTATGGCACCTAGCAACAACAACAACAACAACATTGTGTAGCTGAAAGTTGAGCCATGGGAATGGGGGTAGGGTACTCATCTTTTAGATCCAAACTCAGTATTCTCTATATTCCCTCACTTTCTTCATTTAATCAACTTTCTTATTGTAATCTCACGTACGAAGGCCTTCTGTGTAACACTTATCACAGTTGCAATTTTACATTTGTTTGTATGATTGCTTGATTAATGTCACTGACATTGACTGTCCTTCCCCATCAGTTTATCTTCAGGGCCTACCACAGTAAGAACACATAGTGAATCTCTTAAGTATTGTTTCATTTAGATTACTGATGCCAGATATGAGCCAGGAATTGGTCCTTCGCTTATACTGTCATTAACTTTTCAATCATGTGAGGGAGATACTTTCTCATTGTATAAGTAAAGAAACTGAAGATCAACAAGGTACTGTAATTTTCCGAAGGGCTCCAGTGGAAACAGTATGATCTAACCCAGACATATGAACTACAACTTGTTGTTGTTGTTATGTGCTGTCGAGTCGGACCCAACTCATAGCGAGCCCTCCTTGGGCTTCTGAGGCGGTATCACTACAGAAATAGATCACCCAACCTTCCTTCCGAGGAGCGGCAGCTGGGTTTAAACCACCAGCCTTCTGGTTAGCAGTCAAGTGCCTTAGGCACTACACCACCGGAGCTCCCTGGATTTTTTTTTTTTCCCTGCTCCGTACTTTCCTGTTATCAGCACTGCACTTTTCTTTAAGGAATTCACGTTCTATTCCCTGTCTGTCAGGAGAGATTGTCATTCATAATATTCTGCTCTCCCTTCCCCTCCTCTTAAGGGTAAACTTGGGATCCAAGTCTGACCAATTCCTGATTAGTTGTAGGATGGGTATAGTACCTAAGGTGTGCCAATCATAATGTACTAGAGGACTTTTCTGCCAGAGCTAATGGAAAAGACCACTTCTTTCCTATTGATCTGCTAAGCTACAAGAATGTGAAGCTTCCATGCTTTATCCTACATATGTGGTATTTTATCAGCCTTGAGAATGACAGAAGACAACAGTGCAGATTTTCTAATATTCAGGGAACACCATCAAACTCATTTGTTTAGTCCAGTTTTTACTAGATTATGTAATAAAGATTAGCAAACATTGTAAACCATGGTAAATACTTA
>NW_006921930.1:450168-455392 GCF_000298275.1 Orycteropus afer afer
AAACCCACCAGCCACTCCTTGGAAGGAAGGTTGGGCAATCTACTTTCATAGTGATACTGCCTCGGCAAGGAGGGGTCACTATGAGTCAGGTCTGACTCGACGGCACATAACAACAACAACATGGGAGTTCTGGTGGCGTTGTGCCTAAGGCATTTGGCTGCTAACCAGAAGGCTCACAGTTCAAACCCACCAGCCACTCCTGTGAAAAAAGGTTGGATAATCTACTTCCATAGTGATACCACCTTGGAAACCCAAGGAGGGGTCACTATGAATGGAGTCCGACTCGATGGCAGTGCCTCTACCATTATTACTGCCCTACGTCAGATTCTCATAAATCTCATTTAAAGTATTTCAGTAGTTTATCACTGGTTTATCACTGGTCTTGCTTTCTCTGATCTCTTGTTGTTGTGTTTATTTTTAGTTGCTATTCAGTTGATTCCAGCTCCTACTCCAGTCTATTTCAACATTGCTCCTGAAATTACAGTCACATCTGTAAAAATCATACCACTTCCCTGACTATGAACATATTTTAACTCTTTTGGTTTTTAGAGAATAAAATTCAAGTCTCCTCACAATTTGTCTCCAGGGTTTATAGCTGCTTGGGTTCATCTATTGTATTATCCCCTTTCTTCCAAATAGCCATTTTAGAGTTCTCAGCATTTTCTTTTTGACATCTTTGGTGCTGTTCTCACATTGTTCCTTCAGCTAGGAGTAGGTTTTCCTCCATTTTTCTGCCTGAAATCTCCTTTTCATTATTCAAAGCCTGGTTCAAATATCACTTCCTCTTTAAAGCGGTGTGGGTGCTCATTCCCTCAGCCTTACTTAGGTTTAAAGTTAACGGGAAAAGTAAATTCTAATGCATGAACCCTCAGTAAGTGAAGGAGAGGAGGATGTTGTCAAAAAAAAGAAAATAAGTACTGAGTGAAGGAATGAAGTAAGCTGTGGATATTTGATGGGAATAACCTGGCCAGAAAATGTGACACATGACTAGATAAAAGTTAACTATGTTTTCATGTTATATTTTACAATTAAAAGTATAGTTAACATAAGTATTTCTGACTCAAAACTCTTTTTTTTAAATCAAAGAATTAAAATTATTTTATTTCACTTATATATATGCCTTTGGCTATCTTTTTCTAATTTCCTTAGCTGGTTGAGAAAGAAACTGAGTTATTTTATGAACTCACATTTTAAAACTGCAGGAGAATTTTGATATATGCAGTTTACACACTTAATTAAAGTACTGATGAAGTAACTTAGGCCACAGGGAGGCTAATTTGTGGCAAACTGAGAGCTAGAAGCCCAGTATCCAGATTGCACTTGTAAAATATGTTCCAGCTAGTATGGAAGCACTGCTTCCAAAGAATCAAATCGGAGAGCAAATATCCCAACTTGGTTTACAGTAAACAGTAATTTACTATTAATGAGGCAGTGGCTTTTCAATTCAGAGAATAATTTCTAGACAATAAGAAAAGGTGGAGTCAATTTTCTAAATGATATGTATATTCTAGGAATACACATTTCTATATTCTATGCTCACAGAATATGGAACACTATTGAAAACATATTTTAGATGATCAAATACCATGTAATAATATAACTTTTATAAATTTTTCATGGTTCCTTCTTCTCTATGAATATTGTAAAATGTATTAACTATACTGTATATTTTTGTCTAGCTTTTCTGATATGGCTTTCAGATGTGTTGCATAACTTTTATGTGCATGACATTGATTTACGTTGGTGTATTTGACAATAATGTTATCCTTTTCAGTTATTTGATTTAAAAATAGATCTGTGGCTCCAACTGTGGCAATTCTTTTTTACATTCTACTTTTGAAATGCTTGTTCTCTAATGAATCATTTAAATGAGAATTTTCTAGAGTTTGGCTTATTTCCTAATTGACAAGTCTGTTCTGTACCACAATTAAATGACAAAGCTAATAAATAGTGTGGGAGCTCTGGTAGCATAGTGCCTAAGGCACTTGACTGCTAACCAGAAGGCTGGCAGTTCAAACCCACCAGCCACTCCTTGGAAGGTTGGGCAATCTACTTCCGTAGTGATACTGCCTCGGAAACCCAATGAGAGGTCGCTATGAGTCAGGTCCAACTGGATGGCACATAACAACAACAACAATAAATAGTGTACAAATAAAGACAAATGTACCACAGTTGACCCTTGAACAATGTGGAGGTTAGGGGCCCTGACCCTCCGCTTAGCCCAAAGTCCATGTATAAATTTGATCCCCTAAAACTTAACTACTAGCAGCCTACTGTTGACTAGAAACCTTACCAGTAACATAAACAGTTGCTTAACATACTTCTTGCTGTACAGGTATTAGATTTTTACATGAAGACATCCACATACACAACCAAACAAAAACAAACTCACTGTCATCAAGTCAATTCCTACTCATAGTGACCCCCTTCAGGTTTCTGAGTTGGTAAATCTTTATGGAAGTAGATTGCCCAGTCTTCTTTCCCTGGAGTTGCTGGTGGGTTTGAACCACCAACCTCTGGGTTAGCAGTCAAATGGCTTAGACACTAGGTCACCAGAGCTCCTTCACATACACAACAGATAAGTTTATTAACTTTATGGCTTGATGATTATTTACAATTCATTAAGTGGAACTAGGTCATTGTAAAAGTCTTCTTCCTATCTTCTTTCCTTTAGGTAGGCTGAGGAGGAGGAGGAAGAGGAGGGGTTGCTAGTGCTGTCTCTGGAGTGACAGAGGTGGAGTAGGTGGAGGAGTGGAAGGGGAGGCAGGAGAGGCAGGCATACTCAATGTAACGTTACAGAAATATGTCCTAATTTCTCTGTGAGTTTTTCTTTTTCATTTTTCTAAAAATTTTGTTGTTGTTGTTATGTGCCCTTGAGATGTCTCTAACTCATAGAGACTCCTCATTAGGTTTCCGAGGCAGTATCTCTATGGAAGTAGATTGCTCAATCTTCCTTCCGAGGAGTGGCTGGTGAGTTTGAACTGCCAACCTTCTGGTTTGCAGTCAAGTGCCTTAGGCACTATGCTACCAGAGCTCCCCAAAATGTACTTATGTGGTACCAATCATTCTTCCACCATTTGCTTTAGTTTCAGTGCTCATATCATGGAAGGGTCTGTATCATGAAAGAAGTCAAAAGCAGTCTTGAATAGTCAGAACTCTTCTGCCAGTTTGTGTAATGCCCATTTGTTTTCCGGTTATGCTTCTAAGTCTTCTTCTTCACCATCTGGCACTGGTTCAGAAGCACGCATCTCCACCAAGCCATCTCTGTTAATTCCTCTGGTGTGATAGCTATTAACCAACAAAAACCAAAAACAAGAACAAAAATCAAACCTCACTGCCTTGGAGTCCTTTCTGACTCACAGCAACCCTTCCTTGGGTTTCCGAGGCAGTATCTCTATGGAAGTAGATTGGCCAGTCTTGTTCTATAAGCTCTTGAATTTCTCCAACACTCTTATCTTGAAAAAAATCCACATATAAGCAGACCCGTGCAGTTCAAACCCCTGTTGAACTGGTTGCTCAAGGGCCACCTGTATTTTGAAAAGTTCAACTAAAGAGTTACGCTCTATCAAAAGAAGTAATGATACTCTTCTGGTTATGTCTTCCTACAAAAATTACAAACAGGGAACGATGGAGAAGGTATCATGTATTTGAGACTTTCTTTCCTCTTTCTTTTTTTGGGATGTGGGGGTTAGGGGTAGTGACTTTAAGGAATTGATTTGAACTCAAGGTGGCAGGAAACAGATAAGTTTTGCTGTGGGTTCCAGTCTGAAGTAGGCATTCAGTGACGTGAGACTTGGTTAGACAAGTAGAAGATTTTTCATGGCTCCCTTCAGTGTCCTCAGACCACTTACCAAGTTTGGAAAAAAGACATTTATTAACAATGTACCTCATTGTCTGCATTTCTCTCAGCTAGAAACTGACTGTTTTCAGTGACCCCCATCTTTAGAGGTTACAAGGATCTTGACCAGTTTTCAACCTATTCTCCAGAGGCCTTGAAGAAAGAGATGACGTTTGACATTCACAAATGCAAACTGAGATTGTAGTAAGCCCCAGACCTTACCATCTTTAACCACATACACTTTCCACCCTCCTCCACTTTTCTTTTCTTTATTCTGGTTCCATCTAAGCCTACCACATCATGTTATGGAGGCTTCCATGACCAGTCCCAGGTACCAGCATTGTTAGTCCAAGTGCTACATTTAAGGTGAGACAATAGTGAAATTTAAGTGATCATTTCCATAACTACTGATTTTAATTTTTTTTTTTAATTTTTAAGGAATGCATGACTAAATTTGGTTGATTATTGCTATAATTTTTATATACTTTAAAATATGCAGTGTGATATTATGTGTGTGCTATTTGAGTGCGGCTACATACAGCCCAGGTATTGTAAGCATTCTGTTTACAAATTTCAGTCCAGGTGTCGCCAGCTGGTTTTTTAACTAGAAATTCCATGCTCTAGAGAGTGCTACTACAAACACTTTGATTTTCTTTATCTAGATCATGATATCTGTATCTAACTTGACCATGGGTATTGGAAATATTTTAGAAATGTTAGATATTATTCACAAATAGGATACTACATGACGAAATTGTTTTTTAGGGGTGAAAATAGTGGCTTATTGACCAGCATCATTAATGTAGGAAGAGAGCTCTCACTGGTAAAATTTAAGCTCCTGAGGGTATGTGGATTGGCTAAAATTATTTTAGAGACGTAAACATGAATCTAAAAAAGCATATGAAAGAAAACCCAAACTTTTTGCCATTGTGTTAATTCTAAGTCAAAGCCACCTATAGGACAGAGTAGAACTGCCCCTGTAGAACTTCTAAGGCTGTAAATCTTTATGGAAGCATACTGCCACATTTTTCTCCTGAGGAGTGGCTTGCTGGGTGCAAACTATTGAATTTTCAATTAGTTACTGAGCTCTTTAACTGCTGTGCCACAAAAACCAAGATCTGGAGCCTTTAGCCACAGGAATATTGCTAGAGACTTGAGACCTAAACGGTCTATTTCCAGCCATTGGCATGTAAAGATTTCTAATGATGCTGCATTTGTGGAATACTTCATCCAGGATGTTAATAGTATTATGTAACTATTCCAAAAGCTAGGACTTACCAAGCTTTAAGGAATATTTTGCTTAGCCTGATTTGTGTCTGCTTGCTAATCATGTATTAGTTGGTAATGTCTACATGTGTGACAGAACTTGGTCTATGATTTGCTTTC
>NW_006921930.1:456172-457173 GCF_000298275.1 Orycteropus afer afer
AATGGTTAGGCTAGCACTGAGCCTTTTCAGGGAAAACATTGGAAGCTGAAGATTATCTGTGCTGATTTTCTCCTAATCCCGTTATTGGGTTTCTAGTTACCCAACCTTAGCATAGCTTGTACAATATCATCTCTGTAACCTTTGTGTTTGGCGGTTTATCTTGATCAGCTATCAGTGCAAAGTGAGAAGCTGCCTTTCATCTGGTTTCCAGGGGCGTTAACTAGAAAACGTTCGCATTGGGCAGATACGAGGTAGTCGAGCTATTAAAGCCCCAACAGTGAACCTAAAGGAAGTATCTGAAAAAGGAAGCCTTCCTAGGGAAAAGGTTCACTAAAGAATATCCTACACCATAGGACACTGAGAGCACAGAAAGTTGCCTGAAAACTTGGTGATTTGTAGCAGCACAAAGTTTTCTATTTGAACCTGGATAAAAGGGTTTTTATAAATTCATCTTTATGCTGAAGCAGGCCTCCTAAGTCTAAGGCATCAAAGATCTGGCGTTGTTGAGGAAAATAAGGATTGAACTCATAGCAATATAAGTGGACTTGGCAAAAAAAAAAACAAAAAACAAAAAAAACGAAGAAAAAAGAAAGTGTAATGCTACCTAAACCTTCCTCTTTAGAAAGAAAATAGAACTGATTTGACTTTTGGAGACCAATTAAATCAGGTAGAAAGGCAGATGGAAGCCCTCGCAGATAAGAAGGGAAGAGAATATGAACAAGTTGCAAAACACAAACTTATTTTACAACTGTTTATTAAATGTATTTTGTCCTGTCTAATGGGATTCTTTTTACACTGTGTTATAATGGAAAGAACATCAGTTTTGCTGTCAAATCCTTGAGTCACCACTTTCTGCTGGGGAATTTAGGGCAGCTTTTTTTCTCTTTGACCCTCAGTTTTCCTATAGGTTAAATGGAGCTCATGGTACCTGTCTCACAGCTGTGTTGAGACCTGTGTTGGTCACGAGCTTTATGTTTGACTTTGGACAACTCAATTACTCT
>NW_006921930.1:483342-493884 GCF_000298275.1 Orycteropus afer afer
AACAACAACCCTAATTCTGAGAACTTAGTATATGTAATGTATTTCCAAATATATATCCAACTTGTGTGTAAGGTATATCTTATTGGTTCTTTTGCCTTACTAATAAGAACATCAAATCCCTGAAAATTCCTCTTCCAAGAATTCTTTTTGATCTCCAGTAGATTTCCAATGTGTTCTTATTACGTAGCAGTGTTATTCATTGGTTCCTGTGAGAATTCACCATTTCTTCCCTCTTCTCTAGTCCCAGGCTTCCTCTACTGACTGTCGTGGTGACTGCTGGGCGTTGTCACCTCTGCTGGGCACTACTGTGGGATCCTACCACTTTAACATTGGTCAGGAAACGGCAGCACTTCTTCTGGTGACTCCACCCACATCAGCTTGGTACCTTGACCTCTTTCCCTCCACTCCCTACCTCCGGGACACCTCCAACTATTGAGATCTTGGCTTTAATCTTTGTGGAAGCAAGCTGAGTGGCCTCTTGCTGCTCAGGGTGTCCTGTGATTCTCTCTATGCCAAAGTTGAGTGATATTCTGTTGCATGTGGGGAACACCCCCCTCTTTTGGATGATACCTTGCTAGAGGCAGTAAAAAAAAAAAAAAGTAAAAGCAGAAAAGCTGCAGCCACATATTTTCAGATATTTAAGGGAAGGAACAATTTTACCTACAGTTTTGCCTTCTTCTCCCAACTCTACTTAACTCCATTTGTATCAGACATAGTCCCTGTGGGGGTGAATTAGGAGACAAATGTGAGTTATAGAAATCACACTATTTTAAACAAGAGGAACCATTGTTCAATAAATGGCAATGGATATGTACATGTGTGTGTGTGTGTATGTGAGTGTGTGCAGAGTCTGTTTTAAGAAAGTTCTTTTGCTCTGCTGAACACCATGATCGATTGTATGGGTCTAGAACTACATTTCTAGACCCATACAATCTATCATTTGGGAGCTCTGGTAGCATAGTGGCTAAGGCACTTGACTGCTAACCAGAGGGCTGGCGGTTCAAACCCACCAGCCACTCCTCGGAAGGAAGGTTGGGCAATCCTACTTCCGTAGTGATACTGCCTCGGAAACCCAAGGAGGGGTCGCTATGAGTCAGGGCTGACTCGACGGCACATAACAACAACAACAACAGAACTACATTTAGAAATAGGAGTTAGATTGATCTGAATTGTTGTTGATATTATTATTACCCTCATGAGGGGTGGGGCATGAGTCAGTGAGTGTGCGTGTGAGAGACAGAGAGAGAGATAGAGAGACTGAAGAGAAAAGAGATATAAAAGGTATACAGAGCAGTAGAGCAGATGGAGCAGCCCTCTTTGATAATACCTAAAAGGATTTTTAGGAACTCTGGTGTCATAGTGCCTAAGGCACTTGACTGCTAACCAGAAGACTGGTGGTTCAAACCCACCAGCTACTCCTCGGAAAGAAGGTTGGGCAATCTACTTCCATAGTGATATCGCCTCGGAAACCCAAGAAGGAGTCACTATGAGTTGGATCTGACTCGACAGCAGTGGGTCTTAAAAGGATTTTTAGGAACGATGATTTGTTTTTGCTTCCTCTATTGTAAATCTTTGTGTCTACCTAGTAAAGTCGTCTACATAAAAAAAAAAAAAAATGCTTTGGCTTTTGTGTTGTTTCATCCCACCTTCTACCTGGAATGAGGGATTGAGGAAACAGACTAAATCCCATATTTGAAATGACATGGTGTAGGAGATGAACACCACATTTGTGACAGCAAAATAATATCCACACTAAGCTGTCGTACAAAATTGGAGGTGAAATTATGGAAACATACAAACGCTAAACTTTTTCAGAAATCTTAAAGAAAACATAAGACTTAAATCTATGAAATGGGTGAGCTAAAGCAATCTTACCTACATCCTAAAAAGTCTGGTGATTCCCTTTGACCTCTGGATTGCACTCATCTCAGGGTTGTCCTTCCCCAGAAGTAAGGAGGCTTGGTATTGGAGAAAACCCATAGTCCTTAGTCCTCTTTTCCCTCGGAACCAAGTAGCAAGTAGCTCTCAGGTGGCTCCTTAGTCTTTCTTGTAAAGAAATTTCTAGCCCTATTGGATCATCAGACATACCCACACAGAAATGAATCTCAGCCAGGGATCCAGCTCAGGTCAGGTTCAAGCTGAGTCCTTGTTACTGTTAGGTGCCATCGAGTTGATTCTGATCAACAAACGAAACACTGCCCTGTTCTGCACCACAGTCCTTGCTATGTTTGAGCCCATCATTGCAGCCCCTAGCCACTCCTATTTAAAAGAAAACAAACAAAAACATTCAATGAATTGTATTTTTTTTTTCTGCTCCCAATGCTTTTCCATCCCTGAAAGTCACCTATATTGCCAAAAGAAGCTTTGCTAAGCAGATAGCCTGTTGTCTTTATTAGGGATGCTGAAGGGTTGCACAAGAAGATCAAATATTTATTAGAAGTGGAAAGGGGTGTTTGAAGAGATAAGGAATGTACAATCTATCTGTAGACTGAGGTTTACTCATACCATGAAAGCAGGTCCTATTCAGTATAAGAGGGAATATTTATCACCTCTGCTGAAGTAATTTTGGCAGAGTATGCTAAGACACAGCAGGGTGAAAGGGCAAGTTAAAAGGAGAAAAAGAACCTACCAGGCAGAAAGGGTCAGGTGGGAATTATGATACATGCAAGGAAATCAGACAGGGCATAGATTAACATGCAAACTCTCCAAGTTAAACCAGGCCATGAATTAGAAGCAGTGGTGTGCTGATAAATATTTAACTTGCTCTCTGGTTGTTGTTTTTGGTGGTGGTGGGGCCCTCATCTATTACACTAGACAATTTCTCTGGTGTAAATACTCCTACCATGGCTAATTTCAAACTGCCAACGTAAGGTCAATGGGTTTGCAAAATTCGTGAAAATTTTACAGTCTACTGTTGTGAGCTATTATGATCCAGCTCAGTGCTGGTATAGCAACAGAGATTTATAGCTCAGGAAAGGGTAATCTACCAGGGCTCAGGGATTTAGGCAAAGAGACTGGTGACAAATGGTCTGAATCCAGGCAAAGCATCTGCATGACACATACCACTATCATTAGTAAGGAAAAGCTAGGTATGTTATTGAAAGTTATGTGAGCCATAGGTTCTCTATTTTCTTTCCATTAAAGACTTGTGGTGGCAAATTGGATTATCTGCCGGAGTGGAAAGCAAGGGCCTAAGAGGCTTCATATAGCAGTCACTGTTGTCTTTCTCCTGGGTAGATGTGCTGAGTTTCCAGATCAGTAGTGGGTACTTGGCTCTTCTCAGTTCAGACACTTTATTCTCAAGCCTAAATCTTGAGAGGTGTGGACTCAGTGAAGATAGTCGCTGAAGGAATTAATTTCTCTTAGTTTTATAGTTAGTTGCCTGTTTCTAACCAGCTTCAGGAGTGAGATTATTCATACAAATATCTTCCAGTGTCTCCCCTTCTCTCTTATAAATGTTCTGCCTTGCTTGAAGCAATTTATCATTGCAAGTGATGTCATTCATAAATATGGTATTACCAGAATAGTCTTTAACCCACATTCTAGGGTGGGAAAGCAGCTTTGGTGGTGGAGTGACTAAGGCATTTGCCTGCTAACCAGCAGGTCAGTGGTTCAAATTTACCAGTCATTCCACAGAAGAAAGATGAGGCAGTCTGCTTCCACAAAGATTTAAAGCCTTGGAAACCCAATGGGAGTCTCTATGAGTTGGAATTGACTAGATGGCAGTGAGTTTGGTTTTGATTTTATATAATTCAACTTTTAGAAGAAATTAGGTCATAAATAAAATTAAAAAATTCTAAACTGGCATGATAACTGTAGTTTACATCACTTACTAAATCCTTTAAAAATAACTGTTCCTCAGATGCCAATTCCTTTCTGGTTTTGTCCATTGGTATAACTTAGTAGAGATACTCCCATTATTATGTTCTGCCAACTGGTTATTAAGTAAGAGAAGCCCAGAGAAGCCTACTGGAAGGTCAATAAAATAACTGTGGTATTTAAAAGGATACAAATTTTGTTAGAGAGTGGAACAGATAATTTCTTTATTAAAATATTCCCTTTCCTTTAAGTGACTTTTGTTATCTGTAACTAAATATCATTGTGCATGTAATTCTAGAAATATTGTTTTTCACAGTTACACAACAGTCTTAGACTACAGAAATTGTTCTTGACACACATGAAAAATGGTCTATACAAAATTAATTATATAAAAACAGTGAAAGTCAGGGAATTGGAAATAATTTATGATTGTATTGATTTCAGGTTTTCTGTGAAGGGGAAAAGGAGATAAAGAAATAAAAAATATTAATTTAAAAGACATCCTACTTAATCTGACTGTCCATTTCATTTCTCATTACGGAACCCTTACTCCTGGGCTACTTCTGCTTTTCCATGCTACCAAGCCTGCCTTGGTCTCACTGGAGAGTTCAGGCCCATGCCTGTCCCTGATAACTTACCCAAGCTTCTTCTCCAGTGCTTCACATCTGCCTTAGGGCTTCAAACTTTCCATTTCTTATGAAGTCCTATGCGTTTCTACATGTGGTTATGTTTGTGTGTCTGGGAGGAGCTCTGGTAGCATAGTGCCTAAGGCACTTGACTGCTAACCAGAAGGCTGGCGGTTCAAAACCACTGGCCACTCCTGGGAAGGAAGGTTGGGCATTCCTAGTTCCGTAGTGATATTGCCTCAGAAACCCAAGGAGGGGTCGCTATGAGTCGGGGCCGACTCGATGGCAAATAACAACAACAACAACATGCGCTTTTAAGAGAAAGATGAACTTATGACTGAATCTACTGGTTGACAATATTTCTGCCCCCTCCCATGAATTCAGAACACATGTTGATGAGTAATAAGATTCTTCGTGTTCCAAACCAATATACACTATATGTTCCATATATATATATATATATATATACACATATATATAATTTTTTGAGAAGACACTGGGAAGGTAGGTTTGGTATCCTATTTTTTCCTGCATCTTCTAGAAAGTTGCAGTTCCAAGTAGAATCATGCCACCCTAAGCCATTCCCTGACCACTCTATTTAGAATTGTGGCTGTCCTTACTATGCCCCCTGTCCTTATTGCGCCCCCATGTTTTATTTTTCTCCTGAAAACTTACATTGTTGTTGTTGTTGTTGTTATGTGCCATAGAGTAGGCCCCAACTCATAGCAACCCCTCCTTGGGTTTCCGAGGCAGTATCACTACGGAAGTAGGATTGCCCAACCTTCCTTCCGAGGAGTGGCTGGTGGGTTTGAACCGCCAGCCTTCTGGTTAGCAGTCAAGTGCTTTAGCCACTATGCTACCAGAGCTCCTACTTACATAGTATATTTTATTTCATATAATCTACTTATATATTTGCCTATTGTCTGTTTTTCCATTAACCTATAAACT
This sequence comes from Orycteropus afer afer, assembly GCF_000298275.1. Taxonomy (NCBI): domain Eukaryota; kingdom Metazoa; phylum Chordata; class Mammalia; order Tubulidentata; family Orycteropodidae; genus Orycteropus; species Orycteropus afer. The sequence goes on from NW_006921930.1 coordinate 488,736, forward strand.
ACAGGATTTCAAAGTTTTTGCCCTTTTTGTTCACTGCTCTATCCCTGGTACCTAGAGCTGTGTCCAGTACTCAGTGGGTACTTAATAATTATTGAATACATGAATAATCTAGAATGGGCAAATGTATAGAGATCAGAGGTTATTAGTGCTTACCAGGAGCAGGAGGGAAGGATAAGGAAAAAGAGATATATTGCATAGAAGAAACTGAGAAAAAAATTGGAAATAGATAATGTTGATGATCGAATAACATGACGAACGTAATTAATGTCACTGAATTAAAGAGAAGTTAAAATGGTAAAGGTTTTGTTATATATGTATTTACCAAAATGAAACAAGTGGATGAACACATTCTTGAGGATAGGGTTCATAGCTAGTGATTGAGGTTGTGTAGTAGCTAGCTTAACAGGAAATGAGAGGAAGACAATTTCTACAGAGGGCTACTATTTACTGAATTTATATATTTCATTCATCCTTCCATTCATTTAACAATAAACATTTATTGAGGACTTTTTGTATATAAGACACTGTACTGTGAGTTGGTGTAGTTTCTGGTTTAGCAGATGTGGTGATTATGTTTGTGTGTCAACTTGGCTGGGCCTGGTTGAGTAGCTGGGCAGCTGGTGGTAGTTATTCCCCATGATGAGACTGGCAATCAACTTCATGGTGGGATCTACCATAAACAGCTGAATAGCTGCCTTTGGGATGTGGTCTGCTTCCTGTGTATAAGGAGAAGTCGTGGGGGTAGTCTCTAGCTTATGGCACACTTGGACCCTGCATGTAGCCATGTCATTGTTCAGCAGCCTGCCATGCCGGACTTACAACGGACTTGAATTAATGGCCTGCTGTGTGGATTGGTAACATCAGGACTATGCCATTTTATTTGTTGACCTTGGGCTTGTTAGCCTCAGCAACCAGTAGCTGCCTGAGTGAAGAGATGCCTCTAGCTTCAGTTAGCCGGAAACAAGAGGCAGAGCTGAAGCTCAAGGTCAAGGGGCTTTCACACAGCCCTTAGAGCCTGGCACTTGGAACTTGGACTTAAAGGTTCCAAATTGTAAGAATAATCTGTTTGTTAAGGCCATCCCATTTGTGGTATATTCTTGTCAGAGCAGCACTAGGTAATCAAAACAGTCGATGTACTGGGGTTAGTTAGTAGGGTTTAGAAATGATGTATGTTATTACTGTACATTGCCATGGATGTATCCTGATGTTTTTGACTGCAGAAAAATGTAAGTGAGTGCTGAAGGAGTATCTAGATAAAGGTATATGCCAAATGGGATCACAGCAGGTGGTGTCACCGCCTTTGAGAAGATCAGGAAGTGGTATTGTTAGGGATGGATTTACAGAGGAGCAAACATTCACTTTACCCGAAGAAGGAGTTGTCAGGAAGGGGCAGACACTTTGGCCTGAAATGGTCAAAAACAGGTAAGATGGTGGTGTTTGGAGAAATTGTTGAGTTAGTTATGACAAGAAATAAGACTGAAAATGTAGTCTGGGATGAGATTACAAAGTATCTGTGGTGCAGTGAATTATTTCATATGGCCTTCTGGCCATAGTCTTTGTGATTCTCACATAGTGATTGGGTGGGACTGTGCAAATAAGGTGTTTGTGGCCTACCAAGGACATTGGATACCTTCTCGCTAATGCAAATATACTGTATGGAACCTGTGATGGCTATTGTTACATGTCAACTAGACAGGGCCATGATTTTTAGCAGCTTGGCAGTTATGTAATTTGGCAATTTATATAATGATGTAATCATCCTCTATTTTGTGATTTGATGTGATTATCATCCGCTTTGTGATGTGTCTCTATGCTTGTGGCTATGGTCCCACTTGGGATTGAGTTATTTGTTATCTTAGTGAGCAGGATTAGGATGAGATGTATCTTGAGTCACTGCCTTACTAGAAGGTGTGACTAAAGTCACTACCATTACTCCAGTCACCACCCTTCACACCCTTCTACTGCCTTGCTCAAGTAAGGGGAATTTCCTTGAGGGTAGAGTCTGCATCCATATATGTAAATGTTCTGACAACATTCTTTCTCTTGCTCTGGATCCTACATCTAGCTCTTCATCATTTGACCCCTGGTTCTTGGAACATGATCCAACAGCCTGTCATCTGACCTGATTGGCCAGCTTCTGCAGCTTTGTAAGCCAGCAAGTTGCTGTTTGACCTGCCAATTTGGGTTCATAAGCTTCTGCAACCATGTGAGTCAGAGGAAGCTTCCAGCCTTACACCTGACCCATGGATTTGGAACTTATCAGCCTGTATAACCTTGATGGTTTATGAGTTCTATGGAACAATTGCAGTGAATTACAGAACACAAACATGGGAGGGGAAGTACTGAGAGGAAGAGTAGTTCATGTTAGAGATAGTGGAAAGGGACGGCAGTTTGGAAAAGTTACACATTAGGGACATCTTTAACCACTGCCTCATAGGAACCAGCTTTGTGCTGATTCTTCTAAAATGAAATTATTCATGCAATAGGTATCAGAATAGTGAGGTTCACTGAAATGGCCCAGACTCACTGGAATATGTGCTTTTGGAAAAAAAATGGTAAGCGAGAGAATGAGAAATCTTTGGTTTCTGCATGGGATAAAAAACACTCATTGATTGAAACAATTGTTTTGTTGCAATCAGTTACCCAAGGCAAAAGCTATTCATGGGAAGTAGGAGTAACTCCAGAGGAATTGGCTAGTTGAATACTTATGAAAATACAGAATGGTAAGGAAAGGGCAAGACATACAATTCCTTCCTTTCTGTTATCAGTAATAGTTGCAATGACAGAGAAAAGAAAGTAGGGGCAGATAGCAATACTGAACCAAGCCCAGATCCAGTCTGGTTGGAGGTATGAGCACTAGTCTCAGGGACAGCCTGGAAAGGAAAATTGTGTCAGAATAACAGGGAATATCCTACAACAGCTGGCTACCAAGAAAGTAGTCTGGGAGAGGAACAGGCAAAGACAAGAAACAATTGAAACCCAAGAGTATAGTGTAAAGGAGTTACTTCAGTTTGTAGATCAGTATGGTCAGCCTTCTGAGGAACCATTACTAAAATGGATTGTCAGAGCAACAAATTTAGAGGCAGTTTTGAATGTTGCAGAATGGAAGGATATATTTGGGTCGATGCAGGACTCACACCTCAGTGTCTTACGGATATTAGAATTTTATCCTGTAGGTAATGTGCAGCTTCTTAAGTTCATTAAATATGGAATGATATGATACATTACATGTTTCAGAACATGAATACTTTCGATGTAAATCATGTGGGATTACAGGAAGAGAAAAACACATATAGGGATGTCTGTCTGCTAGGGAGCCATTACCTTGGACCAAGTGGTAATGAAGAGGAGGACCAGTGCAAATATCAAATGGAAGAGAAAGGAGGTGATAAAGTAGGTAAATATTTTGGAGATGGAATCTACAGGATTTTTTGATTGACTGATATGAAGAGTAAGCTAAAGGGAGCAGCAAGGAATGACTGTGAAATTTCTAGCTTGGAGATCTGATACATTATAGTATCTTTAACTGATACAGAGCAATACATGGTATAGAAGAAACAGGCTTCAGCAGAAATGTGGGGATGGAAAAACTGTCAGTTCCATGTTAACCAGTTGCCTTCCAGTGAGTAGATTCTGACTCCTGGAGAACCCACGTGTGTCAGAGTAGAACTGCTCTCAATAGGGTTTTCAATGGCTGGTTTTTCAGAAGTAGATGGCCAGACTTTTCTTCCTAGAAGGAGCTCTGGTGGCCTAGTGCCTAAGATATTTGACTGTTAACCAGAAGGCTGGGAGTTCAAACCCACCATCCACTCCTCAGAAGGAAGATTGGGCAATCTACTTCCATAGAGATACCACCTCAGAAACCCAAGGAGGGGTCACTATGAGTTGGAAAGGACTTGATAGCAGTGAGTTCGGTTTTTGTTTTTTTCTTCCTAGTGCCTTGGTCGACTTCAACCTCCAACCTTCCACTTAGCTACTGAGCACATTGACTGCACCAACCAGAGACTCCAGGTCAATGTTAAACTAAAAAAAAATACTCCCTGTCAACAGTTGTTTCCGACTCTCAGTGCCCCTTCCTTGGTTTTCAAGGCAGTATCCTTATGGAACTAGGTTGCCTAATCTTTCTTCTGAGGAGTGGCTGGGAGGTTTGAACTATCAGCCTTCTGATTAGCAGTCAAATGCCTTAGGTACTACACCACTAGAACTCCTAGGTGCTGTGGTGGTGTAGGGCCTAAGGCATTTGACTGCAAACTGGCAGGTTGGTGGTTCAAACCCACCAGCCACACCATGGAAGGAAGACTGGGCAATCTACTTATGTAAGGATTTTCTGTCTTTTTGACTCATTATGATTCAAAACTCGATTCGATGGCAATGAGTTTGGTTTTTGTGAGGTCAATGTTAAATATGCCACATTTGAGTTGCTGGAGGCTATTCAGGAGAGAGACACTTGATTCAGTGTATAATGGGGGATGCAGATGCAGATTTGGGTATCTGTGGAGTTTTATGAGCTCTAGCAGATAACAGATGCTGAACAGGAATGAAAGCACTCCTTGCATAGAACGCATCTGATGGACACGAATATTTAAGAAACTAGTAAAAAGTGAGTCAACTCAGAGTCTCACCAGAACCACAGGAGAGGGATGGGAGGAAGACTCTCAGCAGAAGGAGGAAATGGTCAACTGATAGCAATTATGAGTCTTGGGTTACTACAAAAAGGATATTTTCAGTGGAGTGCTGAGGATAGCAGTTGGATTGTGAGGGTTTGGAAGGTTGGAAAGTAAGGTAAATGCAGCATATTTTATACAAATGAAAAGCAGTATCCTCCATGCACTTTGGCCCCACCCCATGCAGCCCTTCTCAAGGAAACAGACTCTCAGTCACACAGAACTTCCAATGAGTGAATTAACTTAGCACCTTGTGCTGGAGTGAGGACACTCATAATAATATTCACACATTTACAGGATGTGACTGACAGCCCTTTCCACTTTCTTTAGCAGCGTCACAGGTTTCTTTTTTATGATTGAGAAATATTACTTTGTTGCTGTTGTTGTTGTTAAGTGCTGTCGAGTCATTTCCGACTCATAGCGACCCCATGCACAGCAGAACGAAACACTGCCCGATCCCGCGCCAGCCCCACAATCCCTGCTAT
>NW_006921930.1:496394-518890 GCF_000298275.1 Orycteropus afer afer
GGTTGTCTGATTCAAAATGGCCAAAACCAGTCCATTTCAGCTCACTAATGCCGAGGATATCAATCTTTATGCGTTCCATTTCCTTTTTGACAACTTCCAAGTGAAGAATATCAAGGAAGAAGGAAGAGGCCGTCCACTTCTGAAAGAATTGGCCAGGGAAAACCTTATGAATAGCAGAGAAATATTACTTACAGACCGAAATGTATCTAAGGAGGTGAATGAGAACCAGGAAGTTTTCATTCCTAAAAGGGTCAAGAGCGAAAGTTGCAATTATCAGTAACAGTTATGCATTCTGAGGTGTTTTTGATTTAAGTTTGATTGCTTCTGTGCTAGTGACAGTATCCTGTGTCACTTATATGATGAACAGTATTGCTTAGGTCCTTTTATAAGCAGAATTTTTTTAAATGGCAAAATATACACACATGCACCCATGTATGTAAATGTAAAAGGCTGAATGGTAGAGAACCAACAGTTGTTGTTGTTAGGTGCTGTTGAGTCTGCCTCTACTCACAGTGACCCTGTGTACAACAAACTGAAAACACTACCTGGTCCTGTACCATCTTCACAATGATCGCTATGTTTGAGCTTATTGTTGTAGCCACTGTGTGAAGCCGTCTCATTGAGGGTCTTTCTCTTCTTGCCAAGCCTCTACTTTACCAAGCATCATGTCCTTCTCCAAGGACTGGTCCCTTCTGATAACATGTCCAAAGTAAATGAGACAAAGTCTCACCATCCTCTCAACAGTTAGAAGTCAGTACCTTTGGAAAGGGATTGCCTGAGTGACACAGATGGTTAAGCACACTACTACTAACTTACAGGTTGGTGGTTCAAACCCATCCAGTGGTGCCTCAGAAGAGAGGCTTAAGGATCTGCTTTGGAAAAGTCTTAACTTTGAAAATCCTATAGAAAGGGCTGTTCCACTCTTACACACATGGGGTTGCCATGAGTTTGGCAACTGTTTTTGTTTGTTTGTTTAATGTTGGAAAAATGAGTGAGATTAGGAGAGAGACAAAGGTAGAACTTTACTTTTGGATTTATATTCTTCTATACTGTTTAGCGGGAGCTCTGGTAGCATAGTGGCTAAGACACTTGCCTGCTAACCAGACGGCTGGCGGTTCAAACCCACCAGCCACTCCTCGGAAGGAAGGTTGGGCAATCCTACTTCCGTAGTGATACTGCCTCGGAAACCCAAGGAGGGGTCTCTATGAGTGGGGGCCGACTCGACGGCACATAACAACAACAACAACAACATACTGTTTAGTGGAAGGAAGATGGGGCAATCTACTTCTGTAGTGATACTGCCTCGGAAACCCAAGGAGGGGTTGCTATGAGTCGGGTCTGACTCGACAGCAAATAACAACAGCAACGACATACTGTTTAGATATTTTAATGAGCATATATTCATGCATTACTTGTGTAATTCTTTAAAAGATGCAGTGTTTCCTGCATATGGGAGACTGCCATTTCTACACTTACCCTCATTCTATATTTTACCAGTACCAGTTGCCTTAGAGTCAATTCTGACTCATAGTGACACCATAAGTGTCAGAGTAGAATTGTGCTCCACAAAGTTTTCAATGGTCAATTTTTTTGGAAGTAGATCTCCAGGCCTATATCCCAAGGCACCTCCAGGTGGACTTTACCTTCCAGCCTTTCAGTTGGCAGGCCGTTAGGGTATTAACTATTTGTACCAATCTTTATGCTATACATATATGCAAATGTCACAACCCTGCTTGCTGAAAGTGAAGAGAATTTGAAGCACTTACTGATGAAGATCAAAAACTATAGCCTTCAGTATGGATTACACCTCAACATAAAGAAAACAAAAAATCATTAGAACAGGACCAATAAGCAACATCTTGATAAATGGAGAAAAGGCTGATGTTGTCTAGGATTTCATTTTACTTGGATTCACAACACATGACCATGGAAGCAGCAGTCAAGAAATCAAATTTCATATTGCATTGAGCAAATCTGCTGCAAAATACCTCTTTTTGTTTAAAAGCATAGATGCCACTTTGAAGACTAAGGTGCACATGACCCAATCAATGATATTTCAATTGCATCATATGTATGCAGAAGCTGGACAATGAATAAGGAAGACTGAAGAATTGATGCCTTGGAATTATGGTGTTGATGAAGAATATCAAATATACTGCCAGAAGAATGAACAAATCTGAATGGCAAAAAGTACAGCTAGAATGCTCCTTGGAAGTTAGAATGGCAAGTCTCTGTCTCCTGAACTCTGGACATATATCAGGAAGTATCAGTCATTGAAGAAGGACATCATGCGTGGTAAAATAGAGGGTCAGTGTAAAAGAGGAAGACCCCCAAGAAGATGGGTTGACACAGTGGCTGCAACAATGTGCTTAAACAGAACAATGATTCTGAGTATGACGCAGAACTGGGCAGTGTTTCATTTTGTTGTACATAGGGTTGCTATGAATTGCACTTAACACAATATATACTATACAAAGAGCCCTGGAGGTACAATGGTTAAAGTGCTAGGCTGATAACTGAAAGGTTTGCAGTTTGAACCCACTAGTCTTGGCTATCTATTCCTGTAAGGATTTACAGCCCAGGAAACTCTATGGGACAATTTTACTCTGTTCTGTATGGTAGCTGTGAGTCAGAATCGACTTAATGGCACACATCAACAACAATATATACTACATAGTGTTTATAATACATAAAGAGTTTAAACATGATTCCTACTTGTGGGTGAGTTAGTCTTAATCATGAGGCTGTTGGTGAAAAGAGAAATGTGAGAGGCTTTACAAAATAAAGATAGAATAAGAATTAATATAAAATATTATGGGCAAAATTTGGTGTTCTTCTCAGTGACTAGGTGTTGTTGTTATGTGCCGTCGAGTCAGCCCCAACTCATAGCGACCCCTCCTTGGGTTTCCAAGGCGGTATCACTACGGAAGTAGATTGCCCAACCTTCCTTCCGAGGAGTGGATGGTGGGTTTGAACTGCCAGCCTTCTGGTTAGCAGTCAAGTGCCTTAGGCACTATGCTACCAGAGCTCTCAGTGAGTAGATGGTGTGGTGCAATTTCTCAGAGTGTGGCTCACTTGCATCTGAATCCCCAGGAAAGCTCAAGTCGAAATACAGATTTACAGCCCCACCTCTAGACATACCAAACAGGATTCTATGAGGATGAGGCCTAGGAGCTGGCATTTTTAATGAACACTGAGATCTGGTGGCATAGTGAATAAGGCATTTAGCTGTGAACCAAACAGTCAGTGGTTCAAGCCCACCCGCTGCTCTGCAGAAGGAAGATTGGGCAATCTACTTCCAGAAAGATTTATAGCCTCAGAAACCCAGTGGGGGTTGTTATGAGTTAGAATTCACTCAAGGGCAGTGAGTTTGGTTTTTGGTTGGTTGGTGATTCTAATGGGTGTCAACATTTTGAGAACCACTAAGCATCTGACTGCTAACCAGAAGGCTGGGGTTCAAACTCACCAGCCACTCCTCGGAAGGAAGATTGGGCAATCCACTTCTGTAGTGACACCGCCTTGAGAACCCAAGGAGGGGTCGCTATAAGTTGGATGTGACTTGACAGTAGTGAGTTTGGTTTTGACTTTGGGCATCTAAAAGAGTACTAACTTGAGTGTATAGTGGCCTGATCTTTATTCCTGAGCTACCACTTACTATTTGTGTGATCTTGAACAGATGGCTTATCCTCTCTCAATTTCCTCATCTGGAAATGGAGCCAACTTTTCCAGTTGTAGAATCCTATGGTTTGTATGATTATAAGACAACATAGTGCTGTGAAGAAACTTACCTCCAAAGAAATCTTGTTATCACGTTCATGTTTGTGTTTGGTCCTAACAAGTGACAGGGGCTCTTTAATGAAGTCTTTCTTATTGAAGGTAACTTAAGTTTCAAAACTTTTTTTAAATCTGAATTTATCAAAACTTCAGTTGCATATCTCTAATAGAAATTCCTGCTGCGATTGGTTCCTGGTGTCAGACACGAGGAAATCTGCCTTGCTTCTTTGCTTGTGGAGCAGTAACAACACACATAAAAACTTCTCTTATCTCTGGCTCATTTGTAAATACCTAGAGGCGAAGTGTGCTAGAATGGCCAGAGCAGGAGATGGTGTTACTTGAGGAGGGAAGGGAAAGAGTGCCATAAATATAAAGAAGTTCTATTCCTTGACATCAAGGTCATTGAAAAACAAAGTTGCCTTTATTGCAGCTGCTATATTTTACCCTCATTTTCTTTCTATGTTTAGTAACTGGATAATTAGGACACCTGCAGGTTTGCTTGACTCCTGATTTTACACTTTGGATCATATCCTCTGTCTGGTGGCAGCACCTTGATCAAGAATTAACCCGGTGAAATGGCCTTGGACCTTCGACTGGAGTAAGTAGTTGGAGAATATCAGTACAGAGAGTCTCTCTTCCTACTGGCCTTTGTTCTGCTTAGACAAGAGGAAGGAAGAAGTAGGAACTGCTATGCTTTTATTTCATTATACAGAAATCCATGAGAATTTCTTACATTTGTTTAAAATGACAGCTGTTATGGGCATAAACATGTGGTTTCACTGTTATATATAATACTCTACTGAATTCTGAATAGTCTGGTATATCACAACCACAATGACAATAAACACACATAAATATGCTGAAGTTTCCTAATCGTGTGTAGATACTGAAGTCCCAGTTGTATTTTGCAAGACTTCATGTCTCTCCATTGCTATTTTTTCTCTTTTCCTCTAGTTCCTAGAACTACTGCTCTCCTTTTGTTCATCCCTTTATCCTATCTCATTTCCTCCCTCCCGGTTTTCTTCCCCTCTGCTTTTAAAGTTACCATGTCTAATGCAGTGGAGCTCTAATAGCACTTTTCCATAGACTGCAATGATTTAATACACGTGTACTGGGGTAACATTATTTAAAAAATGCAACTATTTATGAATTCTATGATGGGAGAAGGTTGGGGAAAGAAGGATTCAGTTGTGAGTCTCCTTTTGTTTAGAAAAATCACTTTAATGGGCCTATTGGTTAGGCAAAAGTAAAGTCCAGAGCAATTCTGGTGGGAGAGGTTTATACAAAGAAGAAAAAACTGCTCTTCTGAGTAGTGAGAAAGTGTTCATTGAGCAGGGGGGCAATTCTGAGAGACTGATATGTTAACTGATTCTTTGCTTCTTTTGGGTAGTGGATTATAGATTAGGACACAAGGGTGATTGGAAGATAACCAAAAAACAGAGCAAAAGATTCTGGTTTTCAGTGCTCTTAGTCAATCATGTGGACCAGAGGAGAAGGAGGGAGATGGTGAATAAAGAACTCTCATGAGAGAGACAATGATCCAGACATACTAAAAAAAAAAAACACTGTCATCTAGTCAACTTCGACTCACAGTGACCCCCATTGGGTATCCAAGGTGGTACTCTTTACGGAAGTAGATTGCCCAGTCTTCCTTCAGTGGAGTGGCTGGTGGGTTTGAACTGCCGTCAAATGCCTTAGGCACTGCACCATCAGAGCTCCTTTCAGACACGTTAGGGGCATCAGTAAACAAACAAACAAACAAAAAAACCAACTCACTGTCATCTAGTGGAATTCAAGTCATAGCAACCCTCTTTGGGTTTCTGAGGCAGTAACTCTTTACGGAAGTAGATTGTCCAGTCTTCCTTCTGCAGAGTGGCTGGTGGATGTGACCTTAAATTATTTGACTTTGCAGTGATGCTTTTCATTATACTTAAAATTTCAATAATATGTTATTAATTATTGAAGCTGGATTAAACTCTGCTGTGGGAAATTAAGAGATGGTTCTTTAATTGCATTTGGGCTGGATTCCTGAGGTGAATGTAGCTGTTTCTTCTGAGGCTAACGTGAGGTAGCAGAATTCTTTCAAGAGATATCACCAGCCCTTGAGTTTTGTGTGTTGTCTTGCAACAAAGAAAAATGACTTATGAAAGAACATGAAAGGAATAATGACACCAAGCTTGGTCAGTGGAATATGCAAACATTCTCCAAGGCTTCTGATAAAATTGAGATAGAGAAATGTGAAAAAGGACACAGTTGTCTGCTATCATGCAAGATAGAGTGTTGAGTGATTTTTATTTGGATATTGAAGAAGTAGGCAATTTGAAAGTCTTAAAAACTTGGAGAAGTCAGGGTCATTGTATTACACTGTATCTTTGAAATGCCATACATTTATGATTTTGTATTTTTAAAACAAGGAGCCCTGGTGGTGTGGTGGTGAAGACTTAGCTGCTAACCGAAATGTTGGCAGTTTGAATCCGCTAGCTCTTCTGTGGGACAAAGATGTGGCAGTCTGCTTCCATAAAGATTGAAAACAAACCAAACCAAACACACTGCCACTGAGTCGATTCCGACTCATAGCAACCCTGTAGGACAGAGTAGAACTGCCTCAGAGGGTTTTGAAGACTGTGAATCTTTAGAGAAACAGACTGCCCCATCTTTCTTCTGCAGAGTGGCTGTTGGATTGCAACTGTTGTTGTTGTTATGTGCCGTTGAGTCGGATCCAACTCATAGCAACCCCTCCTTGGGTTTCCGAGGCAGTGTCACTACAGAAGTAGATTGCCCAACCTTCCTTCTGAGGAGTGACTGGTGGGTTTGAACCGCCAGCCTTCTGGTTAGCAGTCAAATGCCTTAGGCACTACGCTACCAGAGCTCCTGACCTTTAAATTAGCAGCTGAGAACTTAGTGCTCCCACCCATAAAGATTCCAAAACCAAACTCACTGCCATTGAGTCAATTCCGACTCATAGCAACCCCCATTGGGTTTCCAGGGCAACACATCTTTATGGAAGTAGATTGCCCCATCTTCCTTCCACAGAGTGGCTGGTGGGTTTGAACCACTGACCTTCTGGTTAGCAGCCAAATGCCTTATCCATTACTTCACCAGAGCTCTTTCCCATAAAGCCTTGGAAACCTTGTAGTGGTAGTTTTAATTTGTCCTATAGGGTTGCTATGACTCAGAATAAATTGCATGGCAATGGGTTTGGGTTTATTTTCTAAACGTGAGCCAGTGTCATACAATTTATAAGTTAATATTCATTAAATTTCCTTATGTTTAGGGATATCTTATAACAAGTGGTATAAGTATATACTGAAAATAATAAAATAGAATATTCTATATACTATGTGAGGACTAGGAGCTCTGGTGCCACAGAGGTTAAGGCATAGACTGCTAACCAAAAGTTCAGGGGTTTGCACCAATCAGACATTCCATTCACAGGAGAAAGATGAGGCAGTCTGTTTCCTAAAGATTTGCAACATTGCAACCCCTATGGGGCAGTTCTACTCTGACTTACAGTATTGCTGTGAGTCAGAAATGACTTGATAGCAGTAGTGGTTTTTCTTTTTTTTTTTTTAATGTGAGGACTTAATTTTACCTAAACACACAAGATCACCATTTGAAAAAGATGGGTAATGTTGGGAAGACTGGACTGTTAGAAGTCATCTAACTTTTCAAAGGAATGATGTTTACTTGATTGACAGATCTCATAAAAGGGAATGTTGATGGAAAAACAATCTGATTTTGTAATCATTCACAGTGATGTTTTCCACTATGATCATGGAATTCTGCCATTGATACAATGACTGCTTTGCAATCCCAGTTTTTTTTCTTAGTCACTGCTTTATTCACCAAAATTCTCTTCAGATTAAGAAATACAAAACCACACTCAGTTATAGTGATTCATGAATAAAAAATTCACAGTCCATAGTCCTCCTGTTGTTGTTGTTGTTGTTATTTGCCCTTGAGTCGGACCGACTCATAGCGACCCCTCCTTGGGTTTCTGAGGCAGTATCACTATGGAAGTAGATTGCCCAACCTTCCTTCCGAGGAGTGGCTGGTGGGTTTGAACTGCCAGCCTTCTGGTTAGCAGTCAAGTGCCTTAGGCACTATGCTACCAAACTTCCCATAGTCCTCCTAAAGCTCTAAATTTATTTATTTTTTTCCCTTTAAGCTTTTCAGTTTAGAATAAATAGATAAAGCACTTTTGGGAAGATTTAAGCTAATTTTAGTCTCAAATTGTTGTCATCAAGTTAAAAATTATCCAATTCATACTGACCACTTTCTAGCCCTAACAGTGAGGGTTTTATACATATTATTCCTTAAGCATATTTATTTTTAACCTTTGGAGGAAAATATCTCCATCATTATTTAATGGTCCAGTTTCTGGGATTAGAAGGTGAAGTTGAGTATTTATTGGGGCTGCCATTGTACTCCTACATCAGAGGTTATATCAGGAGTCAGGGGCCTTAAAGGGAGATATAAATTGGTGCCAAGGCTTGGCGCCAGGCACAGACAGGGCTCAGCCTTTAGTCATGAGAGATGTTACACTGTCAAAGTGATTTCTGGATGCTGTGACCTGTTACCAGCTCCCCTGCACTCAAAAGCATAGCCAGTATTGAATAAACTTATTGTTCATGTGTCTTTTTAACCTTTGTTTTCCCTTCACTTTTCTGCCCTCTCTTTTTGCAGATGGACTCATCAGTTGTTAAGAGACTGTCATCAGGAAAGTGACTCTTGAGCAGTCTACCTAAGGGGATATGGTTGACATATAATTGAAGGACAAGCCCCTCAATGGTAGGAAACTTCAAGGGACAGAAACCTCAAAATAAGTGGAAATTATTAAGGGAGATTTTTTAAAGAAGGAGGTATTGAGAAAGAAAACTCAAGAGAAAAAGGATTTCCTCAAAGAATGTCATGACAAAGAGGAACAATATGGGTGTTGTCTGGGAAGGAAAACATCATAGCTAAAAAAATCAAAGGGAGCCACGCTAAGAAGGATAAGACCAGGGGAAGAACTCATTGGGAAGAACTAACAGAAGTCAAAGGTTGAATGGATAAGAAAGCAGAAGGAATGTCTTAAGAACTATGTGCTAGACATCATTTAAGATTCCTCTAACCTACCGTATAAACTTTCGTTTTCCCCAAGCTGCACTTTTCCATAATTTAGACAGCCTTCAATGCAGAGGTTTTTCCAGTTCACAAGAAAGCATTGGTAGTTCAGCGGCAGAATACTTGCCTTCTATGTGGGAGACCTGGGTTTGATTCCGGGCCAATGAGATTCAAGCGCAGTCACCATCCTTCTTGTCGGGGCAGGCTTGTATGTTGCTGGGATGCTAAACAGGCATGGCAGAGCTACCAGACCAAAATGGAGTAGGAAGGAAAGCTATCAACTTCCAAGTATCAGCCAATGAAAACCTTGTTGATCACAACCATCCAACCACCAACCGATCATGGGGACGGGCAAGACCAAGCAGGGTTCCTCTCTTTGTGCTTGGGTTCATCAGGAGTCAGGACTGACTGAAGGATAGCTAACAACAACATCTATAAAGACATGGATTATGAAAGTTTATTTTAAAACGTTTGGTTATTAAAAATGAAAATCCGCTTTCCTTACCCGGCTTCAGGACCTAATGGAGAGGAGCTTCAGAGGATTTTTCCAAGACAATTATTTAAAAAAAAAAACAAAACAAAAAAAACACCTTTTTTTCTTCTGCTGTCAAAGCCTTGTGTGACAGTGGACTAAAGTGCAATCGAGTTGTGATGTGGATCTGTTTCTGAGGACAATTATAGGAAAGGGGATGAGAATGTTTCTTCTTCCCTTTGTTCCCACAGGATTTCATCCATTAAATTTACATCAGCATTTTTCTTAAACTGGACTTATTGTGTATATTCAGTTTCCAATGAACTGCACAAGATTTAATTACTTCCTGGATTATACAGAAGTTTTATTTAATTTAATATCCAAATATTGAGTACAGATTTAGGGTCTGAGTTTCCCTCCATTTGCAGTTGATATGTAATTATGAAGACCGGTGTATGTCAGCAGAACAGAGCAAAGTTTGATGCAGAAAAGAAGAATAAAACAGAACATCTAAACTCAAATAGTAAAGTTTAGATTATGTAAGGTTTGAGATTATCTCTGTCTTTAAAATTACTCCTGCTCATGAATGTGGATAACAGGGACTTGATAAAATTCTTGTGTCTGGAACTCATAGGTACATACATAAGACTATCAAATATTATAAAAATCACTGATAGATACATTCTTAAATGGCCAAACATTATATACTTTTCCCAAATCACTCTTGATCTCACTTTAAAATCAGAAAAATAAGTTAAAAAAAATTCAAAACTTATACTTTTCTTTGCTTATGATCTGAAAGGTTACAGAATTATAGGAATTTTGGTAAAAGTTTGACAACTTCTGCCAAGAAAAATATTGACCATTCCTCTAAACTATTAGATAAAAACCTAAAACAAATAATAATAAAAAGCATGATCAGCAAGGCAGATACTGCATTGCATTCTTGATCAACATTCCATATATCCTTCTCTTAAATGAAGTATTTCTCAAAATGAATATTTCTTAAGAAGAAAATATTTTTACTTATATTTTGGACTAAGCTCTGAGAAACTGCTCATACTTTTGGGTTGTTTTAGTTTCCTCATGGTAAAGGAGAACAATAAAATATAGTGTCAATAATTCCTCTTGATTGCCTTTGTTAACATCTTTATCATAGTCAGCAATAGTATCTCAAGTTTCTTCTTTTTTTGTGTGCTCTGCTCTAGGTTGTGGTCAGGTCCCCCTAAATGTTTTCTTTGGTCACCCTTCCACTTGAGGTTACTTTTCTTAAGAAATTGTTAAAAGTTGCTGTGCTGGCCTATAGAAGCATATGGCTCAATGATTTGTGCTCCCTGTCCCAAAGCTGCTTCTGGGAGAAAACTCTGAGAAGGAAAATAGAGAAGAGCCATTCCCATTCATATGCCTAGAAACTGTCCCCAAGGCAACCTCATTTAAATAGAGCATCAGGGAAGGGAAGCACTGCCCTGAAACTCTTAGTTCAGGTTCATTTCATGCAGTTCTATATCTATTTGCTTCTGGCTTGGTGTATCAAAATGCTTTTAGCATCTGGCAGCTACTTCCTGAATTCCCAACTGCTAAAGTGATATTGCTTCTTGCTGGGGGGTTCACTGGGCTCCTGAAAGATTAACCCAGGCCCTCAAAGTTCTCTTTGCTGTTATTTTCAAAGGTCACCAGTCTAGATATTCAAGGGTCTTTACTTTCATGTGGACAGATAGACTCTGGAAACCCTAGAATATCACGACATTGTAGGCAAATGTTTATAAGTCTTTTTCTGGGAAAGAGATTATATATTTTTTCATCAAAGTTTAAAAGGATTCCAAGACCTCAAAAGTCCTAGGGAGTCAATAGCACCTTCTTAAAGGCTTTCTAGTTGTTATTCTCCCCGGGAAGAGAAATTAACTCAGCCAAGCATTATTTGCTCTGTTGAGTCAAAAACACAAAACAAAACAAAACAAAAACCCAAACTCACTGCCATCAAATAGATTTTGACTCATAGTGACCCCCTTTGGGTTTCCAAGGCAGTGAATCTTTATGGAAGCAGATTGCCTAGTCTTCCTTCTGTGGAGTGGTTGGTGGCTTTGAACTGCCAGTCTGCTGGTTTGTATCCAAATGCTTTAGGCACTACACCACCAGAGCACCTTACTGAGTCTGAAGGAATTTAGTAGTATCTTGAAACTTTCTTACAAGGCTTCTAGCCAGTTTTTCCTACTCTAGACATGTGAGGGATAGATTCTAATTTGTAAAATGTGGGTGAACCAAGATGATAACGGGAGTTGAAAAATTACGGGTCAACACTCTGCTGGAAACTTAATCTCCCTCTTAGTAAACAAAGGCAGCACACATGTTGCATAGCAACCAAATCTCTCCATCTGCAGAGTCAGAATCAACGTTACCCCTTTCAGAGACCATGGTGCTTTGAATGCACACCTGTCTCCACCTTCATAATCTAATTCCCTGCATCAGGTTCCTGGAAGAGCACACTACCTCTCCTCTGAGTCTCCCATTTCAGGGCTTCAACTCATAACTTTTCCAGTTCCAGTTATTATTCCACCTCAATCAAATTGTACAAATTTGGGCTTCTTCCAATTTCATTCCATCTGTCATGACTGGATTGGTTAGAAGCCCTAATTTCTTAACAAATCTCTCTCCCCTTAATCCAGGAGGTTGCATATACTTTTCCTCAGAAAGACATAAGAAGCCTTTTCAACAATCACACAATGAGAACAATAGCTCAAAGTTAAAGACAATTGTACATTTTTCATGAATATATTCTAGTCTCTGAACTTTCAGGGTGAGACATACACAAATTCAAGTTTTATAGTGCCTTGTCTTTTATACATAATGTTGTTGTTGTTAAGTGCCATCGAGTCGTTTCCGACTCATAGTGACCCCATGCACAGCAGAACGAAACACTGTCCGATCCTGCGCCAGCCCCACAATCCCTGCTATACTTGAGCCCATCATTGTAGCCACTGTGTCAATCCATCTCGTTGAAGGCCTCCCCCTCTTTCATTGACCCTCCACCCTACCAAGCATGACATCCTTCTCCAGGAAATGGTCCCTTCTTACAACATGACCAAAATAGGTGAGATGAAGTCTGGCCATTCTTGCTTCCAAGGAGCATTCTGGCTGCACTTCCTCCAGGACAGATCTGTTAGTTCTTTTAGCAGTCCATGGTACTTTCAGCATTCTTCACCAGCACCACAACTCAAAAGCATCAACTCTTCTTCGGTCTTCCTTATTCATTGTCCAGCTCTCACATGCATACGAGGTGATTGGAAATATCATGGCTTGTGTCAGGCGCACCTTAGTCCTCAATGAGATATCCTTGCTCCTCAGCACTTGATACAGTTCCTTCGCAGTTTACTTTCCCAATGCTACACGTTGTCTAATGTCCTATTGAAGAGAACATAATAGAAGATATATTTTTCCCACTTCCTGCAACATGTTTAGTGCCCATTTCTATTTGAGGGCACTAAAGTTTAGTGTTAGGGTTTTCAGTTATTTTCAATATACATTTGTTGGGTGCTTATTACATGGCAGCCTCTGTTCTTTTAATGTGTAGATTTTTATAATTATAACAACAAAAACAAACTACAATGAGAGGGTTAAGTTACCACCATAACATTTCCCCCATTAAAGGAATGTTACTGAATCTATTTTTATTCAGTACAATTTGTTGCTATTCCACCATGATACATTGCAAAGTTTATTCTTAATTCACTCTTAGCTATTGCCTGAAACTTGGACTTTTTCTTGTCCACAAGAGGTTGATAGTCTAGCAGGAGAAACAGATGCGAAAAATTAATAAAGCCATAATAAGAAGTGACAACAACTATAATAAAAGTGTCTATAAAGTGCTATAGAACTGTATAGCTTGGGAAGTGATTCTGCTTGTATGTGTGCATGTTGGGGAGGGCTGCAGAAAGCCAGAAACCCAGAAAGCTAGGTTCTGACATGAATAAAACTTGGTCAAGGGGATGGTTCGGGAAGAAAAAGAGAGAGAAATAGTAATGTAAAATACTCTAAGACCAAAAAAGAGAGAAAGAGAGAGAGACATTTTTTTTAAACTGATGTTCAGGAAACAATTACCGTTTGGATATGAATATTTAAGTTTTCCTATTGAGCAATGTCTTTAAAATACTTATTTAAAGACTAAGAAATTCTATGACCATTTTTCCTTTTTGAAAATAAAGAAACAGCAGTATTCTCTCAATGGCTTGTTTTAATTTTAAACAACAATTAAAAAAATATTTTGAGGAGCAAGTTTTATTTTGCTTTTGAAATAAATCCATCCTTTTTATTGAGAGTCTTTCTAATTCCCTATTTGTCTAATATTCAGGTTGTGATTTATATACTTTAATATCTATTGACTTTGTCAGGAAAGGATTTAATGGCTGGCTACTGACAGTTACTATAGGATTTGACTTACTACAAGAGCTTATAGGTTACATTCACTAACACACTCCGTCCAAGGGTCATTCTGGAAGAAATTTACTTTGATTTTTAAAGTTGATATAATTACTAGTCAGGTCATCCTGAAACAGCTAGTGCACTATCCCAATAAAATACCAGAACTCCATATTGTTGTGTGTCTTCACAGATTTAGCTATTTTTAGACAGTTATTTGAGAAAAAATATCTTTTAAACATTTATACACAATTACTTAGCTTCTCATTCCCTTTTAAAATAACACTTAGATGATCATCAATCTTTGTTGTTTCGAACATGCTTTCCAGTATTAATTGTTCTCTTCAATAGATTATTTGCAAATTTGTTAGGTTAGATATTTTTGTCATTTTAATGGCAAATGAAATTTCTATCCAAAAATGTAATAAATTTGAGTCCCTACAAACCCTTGAATTCTGTTTAGGGAGAGATGAGATGGCTGAGAAAGGTTACAGAGAAAAAGGGATATTTGAAGGGGACCTTGAAAATTTCTGTGAGAATAAACAGAAGAATGTTTTAGTTCAAGACATCAGATGAGATTGGGATTGAGGTTGTGGCCACATTGGGAAGGGTCAGGTATACCACTTAAACTGAAGAAGGAGTTGGTCAGAGGCATGTACTAGAAAAATAACCTTGGTAACAGGAAAGTAAACAACCTAATAGGCAATATGAGAACCTCAAGTATGGTACTTATGGTGGAGATGGACAAGACAGATAGGATGTAAGGGTTGTTTGGAGATGGCAGACTTTACAAGATCTGGTGAAGAGAGAATAAGAGATAGAGGTAGGTGCAAAGGAAAGGTGACAGATGACTATTTGACTGCTAACCAGAAGCCTGGCGGTTCAAACCCACCTGCCACTCCTCGGAAGGAAGGTTGGGCAATCTACTTCCTTAGTGACTGCCTCGGAAACCCAAGGAGGGGTCGCTATGAGTTGAGTCCGACTGGAGGGCACATAACAACAACAACAACAGTGTTATTATTAAGTAAGCTAGGAAAGACAGAAGGATGAATTTAGAGAAAGTGAAGATGCTTAGACTGGGGAGAAGTTCATTTCAGGCGAAAGAACAGGGACACAGGTGTCAATCTGTTCTGTTACTCGATGGTAGGTGCCAACGTGTCGGCTCCAACTCAGAGGGACCCTATGTACAACAGAACATAACACTGCCCGGTCCCTATTACTCATTAGCTTTGCGAAACTTGGGCAACTTACTTATTCTTCCCAAGCCTCCTTTATTTTGTAGAGTTGTCGAGAGGATTCAATGACAAAATGTATGTAAAGTGACAAGCACATTCCTGGAACATCTAAGGTGCTCAGGAAGTATCAATTTCCTTTCCACCTTCTCTTTTTGAGTTTGAGATGCAGTAAAGCTCTGAGGTATTTAGCCAGTTAGTGATAGAATTGGTGACAAAAAATTGAAAACTCAGTCCAAGGAAGGAATTCACTGAAATGTTCCAGAGAATTTTCAAAGAATAAGACGTAGCTGATTCTAAGTTCTAAATACACTTTGATACTTGTTTGACACTATTTTGGGATATAAAATTAAAACATCCAACAAGTTTTTAAACTGACCACATCCAGAAAAAGGTAATTTGAGCATTATTACGAAGTCTTATTAGTATATTTTCTGTGTGACCAATTGCTCCGCAGGGTTTTCAATGGCTGATTTTTTGGAAGTAGATTGCCAGATCTTTCTTTTGAGGCACCTCAAGGTGCCTAACCTCCAATCTTTTTGTCAGCAGCTCAGTGCTTTAAGTCCACCACCCAGCGATTTTTGCCTGCAGTTACCTTATTGAGTCTTAATCTGTAGAGCTGCTATAGAAATGCGTTATATTCCAGACAGTTTATTTCTGTTGGTTTATCTCCCCTATTAAGAGAAAAGGCTAAACTTATTTCCTTCCACTAAAGAGAATTGAGAAAATGAGAGCTGTTAACATTAGCCAAAGTAAGGAATGCATTCTAGAAATCAAATATTTTCTGAGAAGAAAACATCCATGAGGAGACACGGTTGTTAACTTTTTTCTGTGTTTTTTTGTATGGTAGTTAAGATATGGGAAGGGGTAGGGAGAAGATGGCATAAGGACTGGTATGAAATTGACAGTGCATAATAGTTTACTGAGGAGCTCTGGTAGTGTAGTGCCTAAGGCACTTGACTGCTAACCAGAAGGCTGGTGGTTCAAACCCACCAGCCACTCCTCGGAAAGAAGGTTGGGCAATCTACTTCCATAGTGATACTGCCTCGGCAACCCAAAGAGTGGTCTCTATGAGTCTGTCCGACTTGATGGCACACAACAACAACAGCAACAGTTTACTGTGTGAATAAATAGATTCATGCTTCATTGTACATTTTGAAATGAGTATATTTCAGACTACTTTGTTCTAGCAAGTATTCCCTTAACAGTTTTCTGTTTTAATGTAAAAAAAAAAAAAAAAAAGAAAAACAATGTTTTTCTTTCTAGTATCTCTGAATATTCTACAAATGTCTCAATGCCAAACTCGACCTTCTGAATATGTAAGATTCCAAAAAGCTTTTACTTTATTTCCCAGCCACAAGAGGGCGTATATCCCATCCTGTCTTAGAAGTTAATAGAAAAAAAAGGGGAAGATGAGCCATTTCTAGTCTGTCCAGTTGTCTAATATGTTTTGATATTTGAGATTGACAGGGAGGGAGGTCCTACCACCTCATGGTTGCCTTTGGTACAGAAAAATTTATTTCCAAATCTTCACATTAATCATCCATGAATTTATCCTGAACAATCTTGAATTTACTTTTTTTTTTTTAAATCCTATACTATCTCCTTAGGAGCTCTGGTAGCATAGTGGCTAAGACACTTGCCTGCTAACCAGAAGGCTGGCGGTTCAAACCCACCAGCCACTCCTCGGAAGGAAGGTTGGGCAATCCTACTTCCGTAGTGATACTGCCTCGGAAACCCAAGGAGGGGTCGCTATGAGTCGGGTTTGACTCGACGGCACATAACAACAACAACAACAACTATCTCCTTATATCAAGCAAGAAACATGTTTTCCTCACCTGTTCTACCAAAATAATTTCTTTCAGTAACATGTACTTAAATCACCTTTTTGAGCTCCAAGGTATTCTACTTTTCTGCTGTTCTACAGTGTGGTCAATCCGATTATGTTCACTCTAACTACAGGCCCCATGGCCCCACCTAGTCTTTATCTTTCTTTTCTCTTTTGTCCAGAAAAGACTCAACCTGGAATTATGGAAGCTCTCAGTTGACTTGTAGATTTGGCTCTATAGGAACCAAGCTGGTGAAGCAGGAGAGGTTTGAGATTTTGTTACAATGTTGCCCCGAATATAAGTTTGTTCCAGAACAAACTGATTTTATTTTTTCTAAATTAAATTAAACATTGGCCCTTAACTAAGAGTTAAGAGGGCTTACACTATCTCCACAAAGGCTAATTGTCTAGACTGGAAGGGCCCATCTGGCACCTCTGCAGATGGCAGCATGTACTTTCCCCACATATTCTTGATAGGGTAGCTTGAAGCTTCCCAGGCTTTGGTTCTTAGGGTTTAGTCCCCAGCATTTCAGACCTACTCCCGTTAGAACATAACTCTTGCAAATAACAAGACGTAACTGCATCTAGTATTTGATTTTCATTAAATACAAAATTGGGTGTTTAGTAAATATTAACCACTGTAAAAACAAGCAAAAAATAAATAAACAACTCCCAGTTTTGTATTTTTCTTTGTAGCATAAGATATGCACATTTCTATTCATGCTGACACACTGATACTAATGTGCAGAAAAACACATTGTATGGATTTTACTATAGATAACCTACTGCTAGGGATCAATGTTATAATCAGAGCTTTGTTTTTAAGTAGGGTTTTTGCAAGCTATTGTATTGCTATTTAAAAGGGGATCTCTTGTAGATTATCCATGCTATAAACAGCATCCAACTCATTACAAAGTTAAAGTTAGCCTCCTTTCCAATGTAATACCTACATACTTATATCACATGTATGTATATGTATGAAAAAGTGGGCAGAATTAAACAGAGGCATCATTTGATGGAGTTCATTCAAATTAATTATTCACAAGTCTTATTTATTCCTAGTACTTGAATCAGTTAATTTAGGAGTCTCCATCTGTCTCTGCTAGCACAATTGCTTCAGTTTTCTTCCACTCACTGTCTCTCCTGGTCAACAAAATGTTTGCATACCTAATTTCTGAGGCCAAGGGATGAGCTCCCTGCTCTTTCTGATTTCTGGAGCCATGTACTTTCTCCCATGCTGGTCCCTTCCTTTTTCTCTTACTGTACTTCCAATTACCTGGACATTGAACACTGTATTTTATTCTACTCTCAAGATTTATTTCTTGGTTGTTCTCTGTTGACATGCCATCTGATCATCTACTTTTCTTGGGCTCAGTTATTTGGATGAGGAAAAGGCTACTTTTAGGAAATTATGGAAAAAAGAGGGATGTTGAGAGGGATTGTGGTCCTCTTAGTTTTTCTTCAGTTCACCCTTAAGTTTACAGTCGAAAGAAAAACACTCACTCTTCATGAGAGGCTAAGGCATCCTTCAAAGAAATAAACCTCCTAGGAGAAAAGATAGCCTCTCATTTATTAGGAAATGCTAACTCATAAGTATGTTCCATTACAATAAATTACTGCAGTCTTTAAAGAGCTTTTAGAATTTCAACAATAAGAATTATTTCTAGAGTGAGGAGAAGAAATTTTTTTTGTTCTTTTTCCACAGCATGATTACAAACCGTTTCTCCTGCTGTTCAATTTTTTCAGAATCATAGTGCAATGACGAATCCTTTCACTTCCTCTGTTAAAATAGGAAGGAACTGAAGTCTTTAATGGTTCTGATGAAATTAGGAAATTCACATCCCCCCAACCCCAAAGAGACTATGCTAGTACTTATAACAGCTTAAAAGTCTCTCTCAACTCCTCTCAGTATTCATTAAGAAAACACATGAGAAATTCCCTTATGGAAAGTATAGATTTTTTTCTTTCTTCCTAATCACATAAAGTAGCTTCTTGTCTCGTCTTTCCTTTCTGCTGGAGGGAACTGGACTAAACCACAATGTATTCTGGTCCGTCTCTAAGACCAATTAATTGCCATATGCACTAATACAGAGTTAATCAACATCTAAGCTTCTAGAAATATGTTGACTTCTTCTCCTAATTCTGCATACATAACATTCTGCCAAAGTTTCTTGGCACTTTGTCAAAGACTCATTGCCCATAATGAAGATGGGAGAGATCACAAGAACTAAGAAAGAGCAAGCCCACAGCTGCTCGCAGAGAAATTGTCAAGAGCAGCTTTAAAGGATACACTGGGAGATTATGTTAGCAAGGATGGCTAAGGCCTTCTGGAGGGCTGGCAAAGCACATACTTCCATGTAACATTGGATTACAGGTCTGAGGGTTTATTTTTTTCTAGTGAATTTTTTTCTAAATAATTGTTTATGGGACATCAAACACAAATTTTCTTTCAAAGGAATAATATTGCATTCAAATGCTTAAGCTTTGGACTAAACATATTTTAACGCCAAAAAGAATCAAAAACAATGATTTCCACAACTACCTTACCTACTAGAAATGTGTACTTACGTAGATTTATCATTATCATACTATTGTTTTTGTATATTTTCCAAAGAAATGCAAAATTGAATGATTAACTATGCCATTAATTTGCTCTGTGGTATGTGACATACAATAAGATTTACTTTTTTTTTTGTTTTCTATCATAGCTGTATTTTGTTTATTTGGAATAGTTCCTTTCCATAATCTATATAGTCCTAGGCTGTAGTATTCCTTGAAATTGTGGTTTTCTTTATATTTTCCCCTTTGCCTTTGAGCACCACTTATAAAAATTAAATTATAGAAGTTGATGTGAGCATTGGCAATATATGAAATTTATATATACAGTTATCTTTCAGTAAGGAGAATTATCTTCAGGACCCACCCCCCATCTGCAGATCCTCAATTTCCTTATATAAAATTGCATAATATTTGCATATAACTCAAACAGAGCCTCCTGTATACTTTAAATCATCTCTAAATTACTTAAAATACCTAATACAATGCAATTGCTATATAAATAGCATTTTATTCTCCCTCTTTGCCTTTGAGGAATTGCTTTAACCACCCAATTTTTTTTTCTTTTTCAATCGTTGTTTTTCTGAAATATTTTCAATCTGTGGTTGGTTGAATCCAAGAATGTGGAATCTGTGGATATGGAAGGCCAACTGTATTCATGTTCACATATGGCATTTAACTGAATATCTAAATCATAAACATTAGGTTTTGTGGTAGCCTATATGATTTTCTTATGGTAGGCTTGCCTTATCAATGATATTTTTATTGGACTAAAAAAATTTTTTTGATGCTCTTTTTTAATTTTATCGTGTTTGGGTGAAAGTCTATGGACAAATTCATTTTCCATAAAGCAGTTCACATATACTTTGTCTCATGACATTGACTGTAATCTCCCATAATGCAACAGCCTTCCTCCCACTTCCTTGCCATAGCCACCTCTCCCCCATGTCGTTCCCTCTGATGCATTCCTGCCCCTCGAGCTGTCTCCCTGTGCATACACAGCCCTTCTATTCTCCCATGGTTGATTTCTCCAAGGAGTGTATCTACCTAATGTAAACATTCAGCTCATATGCCTGTCTTTTGTTTGGTTGGCAGCCACAGGAGTGGGTTCAATTCCAGACCTGAAGGGCAACTAGGGGCCATAGTCTCAGGCATTGCATTAGGCTCTATCAGACCAGAAAATCTGGACTTTTTTAAAAATGATTTTGAGTTTTGTTCCATGTTGTTCTCCCACTCTACCCAGGATCTCCTACATAGATCTCCAAGTATTTGACAGTGGTAGTTGGACACCATCTAGTTCTGGTCTTGTAGTCGTATAGGCTGAGGATCACATGGTCTACCAGTCTCTTGGACTAATTGTTTCCATGTGTCTTTGGTTTTCTTCATTCTTCCTTTGTCTGGATGAGGAGAGACCCATCTTTATATGAAGATGGCCGCTTGCAAGCTTTTAAGATCTCAGTCACTACTCACCAAAGTTGGATGTGGAACAATGTTTTTGTGTAGTATGTTATGCCAATAGAGCTTGATGTCCTCTGTGACCATGGTCCCGAGCCCACAGGTCCAACTACTTGCTCCCTCTGGGTAGCTGGCTGTGGCCAAGAAGTGACTATAACCTTTCCCTTTGTCAGCTCTACTATACACCTGGGAATTCTTAAACAGCATACAAATACACTTGTAGAAACATTGTCTGCCAACCCTATATGTGGTCATGAGCACAATCCCCCCTGAATAGACCGGCCTAATCATTCAGCCTGTCTACCCATCTATCCACCAATTGATCAATGTTTGCCATCAGTGGCAATGCAAAATATTGTCTGTGCAAGAGGATTCATTTTTGTTGTCTGTACCTCCCATGCACATCTCTATGTCTTCCTCTTCCTCAGTGCCACTGTGTTGATCACTCATATTTGGTACAATGCCCTTCTCTTCACCCAAATCAATTCCTGTCTCTACCTATCTAGCAGTATTCCTTCCTCTCCCCTCCCGCTCCTGGTAACCAACAAAGAAAATTTCCTTCCATATATAAACTTTTCTTTGACTTTTTACAATAACAGACTAATCCAATATTTGCCCTTCTGTGATTGACTTGTTTCACTCAGTATAATGTCCTCCAAGTTCATCCATGTCATGCAGTGTTTTGCAGATAGGGTTGCATAGTATTCCATTGTGTGTATGTACCATTGTTTGGTTATCCATTCTTCTGTTGATGGGCACCTCGGTTGTTTCCATCTTTTTGCTATTGTAAATGGTGCGCCGATGAACACGGATGTGCATGTATCTGTTCTTGTCCTGGCTCTCACTTCTTTAGGATATATACCTAGCAATGGAATTGCTAGGAGCTCTGGTAGTGTAGTGCCTAAGGCACTTGACTGCTAACCAGAAGGCTGGTAGTTCAAACCCACCAGCCACTCCTTGGAAAGAAGGTTGGGCAATCTACTTCCATAGTGATAAGGCCTCGGAAACCCAAGGAGGGGTTGCTATGAGTCGGATCTGACTTGATGGCAAATAACAACAACAACAATGGAATTGCTGGGTCAAATGGTATTTCTAGTTCCAACTTTTTAAGGAATCACCATACTGCCTTCCACAGTGGTTATATCATTTGACAGTCCCACCAGGAGTGTATGAGAGTCCCAATCTCTCCACATCTTCACTAGCATTTATTTTTTTCTGTCTTGTTGAACTTTGCTACTAGTGCTGGGGCATGATGATATCTTACTGTTATTATGATTTGCATCTTTTTAATGACTAATGATTGTGAGCATTTCTTCATGTGTTTGTTGGCCACCTGAATATCCTCTTTGATGAAGTGTATGTTCATGTGTTCTGCCCATTATTAAACTGGATTATTTTTCTTTTTGTTGTTGAGGTGTTAGAGTTTTCTATAAATCTTACAGATAAACTCCTTGTCAGATATATCATTGCCAAATATTTTCTCCCAATCTGTAGCTTCTCTTTTGGAGAAGTCTTTGGAAGTGCATAAAAAATTAATTTTGAGAAGGTCTCATTCATCTAGTTTATCTTGTGCTTTATGCGCATCTTGGGTTATACATGTGTGTTAGACTGGGTTCTCTAGAGAAACAAAAACCAGCAAAGCTTATATATATGTATGTAT